>NC_140179.1:67834168-68196668 GCF_963971535.1 Notolepis coatsorum
CAGCCCTATCGTCGTGCCCTCCCCTAATAGATGCCAGTTTGTCCCAGAAGTCACAGATGTGATCCCTGGTGCCCACCTGGGCGTGCGAGCGCACCGTCAGGTTCATGACTATCCAGCTGCTGGTGTCCGGGCGCGGCCACGCCGGGGGCCTCTGCTGGCGGCAGAAGGCGGTCTGCTGGACCCGCGAGACGGGTCGCCCGTGTGCGCGAACGCGCCCCAGTAGCACAGCACCCGGTTGGACAGCAGCTTCTCGGGCGGCGAGAACGTGAAGTTGGCCACGGAGGCCGTGTTGAACAGGAAGGGCAGCTCGGCGCCGTGACAGGCGTGGTCGTAGCAGCACGACATGCCCGACCAGATGCGGTGGTCCGACGCCACGTGTCGAACACGTACATCCACACCGCGCTGCCCGCCGCCGTACCAGCGCGCGCCGACTTACGGGAGGGGCACAGGAAGACGTAGTCGGTGACGATCTGAGGGAGGGTGAAGAGGGTGGGGGGGGGGGGGGGGGGGTAGGATAGGGTTAATTATAATGCTAAATGTGGTAGCAACATTCTATCAGGGGTATTGTATGATCTCATGATTACAAGAGAAACATGGTCCAGGTTGCAGGGAGAGCGGATTCCATCAGGATCAATTGCATACAATCAACATTGCGCACACACACACACACACACAACACACACACACACACACACACACCACACACACACACACACACACACACACACACACACACACACACACACACACACACACACACACACACACACACACACACACACACACACACACACACACACACACACACACACACACACACACACACACACACACACACACACACACACACACACACACACACACACACACACACACACACACACACACACACACACACACACACACACACACACACACACACACACACACACACACACACACACACACACACACACCACACACACACACACACACACACCCACACGCACACACACACACACACACACACACGCACACGCACACACACACACACACACGCACCACACACCACACACACACACACACACACGCACGCACGCACACTCTCTCTCTGGATAATGTTCATCTAATGGCTCAAATCAAATAACTTTAAGTGTCCCCCTCTCTCTCGCTCGCTCTCTCTCTCTCTCTCTCTCTCTCTCTCTCTCTCTCTCTCTCTCTCTCTCTCTCTCTCTCTCTCTCTCTCTCTCTCTCTCTCTCTCTCTCTCTCTCTCTCTCTCTCTCTCTCTGTCTGTCTGTCTGTCACACACATGCCAATAATGAGGACACTGCATTGATTTATATTCATTCCCATCCCCAGCCCCTAACCCTAACATAAATTGATATTGATCTCAAAATTGGCTTAAAAAAATGCCTGCAAGTGAGGTAGGTTTTGGGGAGCTTCTTAAAGGGAATGTCGCTTTAAAATAAGAATTCCAACATGTTGTTTCCACAACCCGGGGAAACAGTTGTGAACATGAGCTACTCTCTCTCTCTCCCAAAGCCAGAGAAGTAAGAGTCAAACTTTTAGTCATCAGGTATAAAGTCTGGGGCTGCTCCATAGATAATGAATGGGATAATGTCTGTTTGAGTTTTTAATACCCAAATGAGCTTTAGTCTTCAATTCATGACAGCCCCAATGATATTAATACCAAAGAACTTAATAACCTACTAGACACTTGAACATGTCTCAACATGTCTCATGGCTCCACCCACACACAGGGTCATACTCTAGATTTATTTATCACAAGGGGTTTTAAGTCATCGTTTGTTCTGGCGATTGATGTTTGCGCCATCTGACCATCTTTGCATCTTTCTGGAAATGTCGATTTCTCCTGACATTCTTATGAGATCACAAATGACACATCAATGAGAGGACAGTTTATGGAGACTGTCTCCCTGTCACGTGTCACCAAGATTTATCTCAGCCTCTGTTAATGACCTCTTAGACCACTTCAACTCTAAGATTGTGAATGTTATGGGTGACATTTCACCTGTTAGGATGAAGTCAACTTCTGGTAAGCAAAAAGCACCATGGAGAAATGCTGCCTGTGTAAAAATGCAGAAGAGCCGAGTGTAAAATGGCGGAAAACTAAAACTCCGCATTCACTATGAAATCTATAAAGAAAGACAGACTTCATTGCTTCAACGTGGAATTGAAAGGCTCTAGGCAAACATTCTTCTCTGACATCATCAACAAAAACATGAATAAGGATGCACGCCAATGTTGAGAGGCTGACCCCCCCCCCCCCACTCAAATAGCCTCGGAACTCCCATCCACTGACAAACTATCAGTAGTTCCTCATTAAACAAAAACATGTCACCACTGCAGTCGCATAAAGGTAAGCTGATAAACATGATAAACATGACCCACTTCAATGCTATTGATCACAAGACCCTGTACAACTCCTCAAGCCATCAACATGCTGCCTTGACACCCTGCCAACGAGTCTTCTCAAAAGCGTTTACAGCTGTCTGGCAACCGACTTACTACAAACAGTTAACAGCTCGCTCTTATCTGGCATTTTTCCAAATTGCAGTTATTAAACCCCTACTGAAAAAGCATAGCTTAGACACCTCTGTAATTAGTAACTATATACCTATATCAAACCTAAGCAAAATAATTGAGAAAATTGTCTACCAATAACTTTGGTAAATTCTTTTGACAAATCACGTTTTGACCCCACCACAGCCTTGAGAATGCTCTTATTAATTAAGGTACCAAATGATATTCGTATAAACATTGATTCCGGCACATTTTCAGTCATAGTGTTAATGACTCTTAGTGCTGCCTTTGATACTGTTGACGATTCTATACTAACTAGACAGACTGGGTTGGACTCTCAGGCATGGTCTTAGAGTGGTTTAGGTACTACTTTGTTTCCATTGACAACTTTGTATCTGAGCGAACCAGCATGACATGGGGGGGGGGGGGGGACCCAAAGGATCAATTATAAATAGCTCTCTCATCAACTCACCTATGGGAGACTGCAATTCGAAACTGGCCCCTGTAAATGCCCTAACCCAACCCCCTCCAATGTACAGTAAATGACCAAGTATGGTTTTGTCAATATTTCAATGTACAGTTTTGCTTGTACAGTTGGCCTTCCCTGAAAAAAAGGTAAGGTTTATCGTGGATAAGGGCTTTTTATAAGCATTGTGATTGAATGAACTGGTTATGTGCCTTTAACGTACACAATGGCTTTTCCAAAGCATTGTGATGTATGTGTTTTTATTATCCATATTATGTAAAGCACCTTGAATTGTCTCTGTATGTAATGTGAAATGTAAACTTGACTTGAAAAGAAACTGTAAAAAGGGCAAGCAAAACTGGCAGCAGGGGTACCAAAATAATTCTGTTAAAATACAGAAAGAATACTGGTCGACAGGACAGCATAAACTGTGGAAAAACAGTATTTTCTTTTCCCAGAATTTGATATATGACCTTATGAGCCTTCTCTTTCCTTAAAATAGTATCCATTTAACAGACATCAAATGTTAAACAAGAGAAATATCCACCAAAAAACACAGATTACTATCTTCAAAATTAGATATAGGATTATGATTTTACGATCAATATCCTTCTCCTTCCTTACAATCGTATCCAATTAACAGACATTAAACGTTAAAATAGGTAACCTTCGGCGGTTAGGTGGTGTAGCGGAGATTGCGTTCGTGCGAATCCAGCTCACAGCTCCGGGGTTGTCACCAGCTTGGCTGGCTGTTCACACTAATACAATTGGCTGTATTAGAGGGTGGGAGAAGCTGGCGGGGTGGGTCCGGGTCATTGTAAACAGCGACTCCTACAGTTCGGTCGGGGCGCCTGCTAAGCGCGGATAGGACCTGAGTGGGATAGTGTGATCCTTCCACACGCTACGCCCTCTCAGGGAGGATCCGCGCTGCCAGGTGAAAAGAAGCGGTTGATTGGCTGGACGTGTGTCGGAGGAAGCACGTGATAGCCTCCACTCTCCCAGATGATCTGACTGTGGGGGGTAAGTGCGCAGCGACCAGGAAGGGGATTGGGAATTGGCATACGACTAACATTGGGATGGGAGAAAATCGGAGGAAAATGGAGGGAGAAAAAGAGTAAAAAAAAAAAAAAAGAAGAAAATAGGTAACCTTCCACCAAAGAAATATGAAAATTACTATCTTAAAATGAGTTACAGCTATACAATTTTAATAGTCATTGCTTGTAAACATTATTGAACAGTATTTACAAGCAACTATGCAATATAGTTAAATGCTGAGAAATGTATTAGCTGCTCATCGGGAGCAGTGGGAGGAGCGGGAATCGAACTGGGAACCTTACGAATACCAGGCGACTGCTATACCTCCTGAGCCAGTCGCCCGACATATCTGTGATAACATGTTGTGCAGAGTTAAACCAAGTGGCGTTTATGAGTTATCAAACAAAATACAAGAGAATGCGGTCAGAAATATAACCACGGGTTAATTTAATTAGCATATCGCTTGTCCTTAACCAATCAGGACCTGACGAGGCCTTTGCACCTTACTTTCACCTTACTATTGCAGAAATAACTCTCCTCACTTGCTAATGTAAGTCACAAAATGACCTCTCTCTCTCTCTCTCTCTCTCTCTCTCTCTCTCTCTCTCTCTCTCTCTCTTTCTCTCTCTCTCTCTCTCTCACACCCTCTCTCTCTCTACCTCCTCTCCTCCCAACCTCACCCTCTCTCTACCTCCTCTCCTCCCAACCTCACCCTCTCTCTACCTCCTCTCCTCCCAACCTCACCCTCTCTCTACCTCCTCTCCTCCCAACCTCTCTCTCACCCTCTCTCTCTCTACCTCCTCTCCTCCCAACCTCACCCTCTCGCTCTACCTCCTCTCCTCCCAACCTCACCCTCTCTCGCTCTACCTCCTCTCCTCCCAACCTCACCCTCTCTCGCTCTACCTCCTCTCCTCCCAACCTCACCCTCTCTCTCTCTACCTCCTCTCCTCCCAACCTCTCTCTCACCCTCTCTCTACCTCCTCTCCTCCCAACCTCACCCTCTCTCGCTCTACCTCCTCTCCTCCCAACCTCACCCTCTCTCTCTCTACCTCCTCTCCTCCCAACCTCTCTCTCACCCTCTCTCTCTCTACCTCCTTTACTCCCAGTCACCCGCCCTTGCTTTCCACTTACGCCACCAGGTTTAAGTTTCAAACCAGATGCAATTAAATTAATACAGGAAGTGGATTTTCCTTCAAATTCAAACAAGGAAAAACATTTGGTGCAAAAAGGTTGTACTATGCAACCTATTGACAAGTAAAATGAGAATGAATATTCTGTCACGTGTGTGTGTGTGCAAGGAAATGGCAATTTATTTTTAAATGTTGAACCCCACCCTCTCCGACACCCCCACTCCACCTCTGTGACCCAGGGCAGCACACTGCCGGCTGACATTTGTGCTGACTCCCCTCCTCTCACGAGAGAGCTGTCCTTTTATGAGGAGAGCTTGGGTCCACTGTAGGCTGCATCCCCCCCCCCCCCCGCCGCAGCCTGTGAACCGCACCGCGAAACCGCAAATTAATAATAGGTATGTCTGGGAGTCCCGTCACCTCCCGACCCCTCGCCACTCCCAGAGGCTCTCACCCTCCGTCACTTTATATTCTAAACGTTGAGCCGGACTCGCCTGAGGCCGGACGTGTCATCTCTCACTTCTACCTCCGTTTGTCCTTGTGCTTAAGAGATGATGAAAGCTTCTTTTTATCAGCCTTGAACGACGAGACGTTTTTTTTTCACCGTCTTTACTCCCGTCTCCCTTATCCAGGAGGGCCGATCTCTCCTCCCATCACCACCGGGGGCCATGACGGAAGACTCATCTTATGTAGGAGTGGTGAGGCTGCATCCAAAGCAGACAATGCCACTCATCCCAGGTGGTCCTGTGCCTTGCCCATACAAATGAGTGCTGACGGGAGAAACTAGCGCTTTAGCGCACTCTATAGGTGAAAAGTGGGAGCTGCGTATTTCTCTGTCCCCAGGACCCAAGTGATTTGAGAGTACACCTCAGCAACGTTGCCATGCCAACAGGGCAATGCTGATGAGAGATGTTAAAACCTTTAATACGTAAGGTCACGTACGCCTATACTAATCACAGAACCAAAACTCTCCACCCGGTCGTTTGTCACAAGGCAATTCTCTGAAGAAATGTTCTATTCATAATATTCTCATGTGCTGTCATGCCTATATACCAATATGGCACAATCATAGGACATGGTTGCCATTTCATGACAATGACCTATCATTTGATCAAAATCACCTGTTGTTTGCCTCCCAAGATGTCGGGGATAGCATGCTATGTAAATGCTAAAAGAAACATGACCGACCTCAAAAAGAGTGATTCAGAGGACTATGCAGCGCTGACGGATCAAAATGACTGAGTGGTATCGAGTGATACGAGAGCGTGAGGATATTTAGATCCCTCGCTGGTCTCGTTAGCAGCTCAGTCAGAGGCCCGGGGAAATCTGACGGACAGAGCGATGGGTTCCTCGTTACGCTCCGAGGATCCTCCATCAGCCCTCCGCTAGCGGCCCGTACAGGCTGGGGAAATCGATGCAGACATGACAGAACGCCTCTCAAATCACTGACCCGGGCTGTGTGTGTGTGCGAGAGCGCAGGAGTGAGAGAAAGTAAACGACTATGTGCGAGTCAGCGTGTGTGGCTGTGTGTGTGTGAACCGAAAAAAAGATTGACGGCTCAGTGACTCAGCAGCGCTGTGATGTTTCGTCCTCTGCACCCCGTGACTGGATTCATGCACCGTAAAGTCACTGCCATATTTTGCTTGAGCAAATCAGACAGCTGATGATTGGTGATCCAATTGTTACACAACGAGAACAGACGTGGTAGGCCACACCCTTTGAACATCATTGCATTTTTTAAGTATTAAAAAGGAGTATTTTTAAAACAACACTGTTCAATATTACACTTACTGTAGACTTCTATATATTTTTACTGTATATTTTTTACTGTATATTTTATACTAGAATGTATATACATAACATACGAAATGTGAATCCCAGTCCGTACTCTATTATTATTATCTTATTCTTAGGCCTATTTTATTCTTATTCTTAGGCAATTTGTTTTGTTATTCTTATTCGTGACTTTGTTCTGTCTAAATGTTTACTGTGGGCGATTTGTAGTGTCAAATTTCCCTCTGGATGATTAAAGTATTTCTATTCTGGGGGGGGGGACTGTACATTGGAGGTGGTTGGGTGGGGGTTGGGTAGGTGGGGTGGGGGGGTAACTGTACATTGGATTATCGACGAAACCTTACTTGGTCCCAAGAAGAGGGTCTCGTGTATTATTGGGTTAGGACATTTACTGTACATTGGAGGAAGTTGGGTTAGGACATTTACAGTCTCCCGTAGGTGCTCTTTGAGAGTGGTTTTGAAAGTGGGTAGTGATTCACATTCCTTTACAGCTTTGGGTAGGGCGTTCCATATTGATGTGGCATAATTGCGAAACGTGTTTAGTCCCTTCTTTGAGCCGAATCTGGGTTTCACATGATTTGTGGAGCTCCCTCTGGTGTTGTGGTCGTGGTATTCACTGACCTTTGGGAATTATTTTGACATGTACATGGGTACCTTAGTCGTATAGTGTATCTTGTAGACCAGGCCCATTGCAAGTTGCTGTACTCTGTCGTCTACTCTAAGCCATCCTAGGTTGTCAAAGTGGGCAGGGGTGAGGTGGGTTCTAGGAGTAAGGTCAAGCAGTAGTCTGACCAGTTTGTAATTTTGTTTTTAGCGCATTTGAGGTGCTTTGGTACCATGAGGTGCAAGCATAGTCTTAGTACCCTTGAATGAGTGCTCCTGCCAGAGTCTTCAGGGTATTCTTGTTTACCAGAGAGGAGATCCGGTACAAGAATCTAGTTCGTTGGTTGACTTTTTTTTATTACATTGGATGCCATTTTGTCACAGGAAAGATTTGCCTCTAGGATGGAACCTAGGTATGTAATTTCATCTTTCCTTGTGACAATATTGTCACCCACTGTAACTGAGAAGCCGTCGGTCTTGCTGAGTTTGTTATTTGAACCAAAGAGAATGGACTCTGTTTTACCCAGGTGTAATGATAGTTTGTTATCAGTGAGCCAGGTGCAGATTTTGCCTAGTTCCGAGCTGAGGGTTTTTTCAACCTGTAACTTGTTCTTGTCAGAGACCAGCAGGGCTGAGTTGTCCGCGAACAGGAACAAGTTGCAGTCACAAGCTGACGACATGTCATTTGCATAAATTAGGAACAGTAGCGGTCCTAGTATGCTTCCTTGTGGAACACCACAGCTCACTGGGAGGGGGGGGGATAGAGTACCGTTTACCTCCACCATCTCTTCTCTCCCCTCAAGGTAGGATTGCATCCAGCTCACTGATAAACTATCAAAACCAATTGCTTTTAGCTTGTCAATCAGAATTGAGTGACTGACTGACTGACTGACTTCCCATTATCGGAACACATGTGTGAGTGTCGTGGCTGGGGCCGGTTTAACCTTGCCTGGTCTTGTTTCACTCACTCTCCTTCGTGAATTAGATGCAGCGTTGCTACTGTAGATTGATTGACATTTTTATTAACAGATTGCAGAATGGGTACATTACAGTATGGCTCAATACACACAATTGTTAAGGGGATGAAGACCAGAGAAAGACTTTCGTCTTGTTTACATCAGGGTCCCCCATTTTCAATTCATAATGACATTTATAACATACACAACATACAGATATATATCATGACATACATGACATACAGATATCCAGTACTGTTACATTTATGACATACAAGATATACAAATATACAGTACTGTTTAACAGAGATCCTAACCGAAACTATATACATTTGAGGGGGAGGGAACTGTACATTAGGAGGGGGTTGGACATTTATGGGGGCCAGTTTCGAATTCCAGTGCTCTTTGAGGGCGGTTTTGAAGGTGGGTAGGTGTAAAGAAGGTGGGAATTCAAGGTAGCCATTTAGTGAATCACATGCCATGCATCAGGCACTTGAGTGGAGACATCAGAGGGAGTAACATCCTTGGAATGCAACACAGGGAGTCAGTGTTAAACTCACATGCTTAAAATCGAATCAAAAGGTCAGCAAGCTTCTCTGGGCTGTAAAATGTCTCAAATTCAAGAGCTTTTCACCGCAGAGGGCCTTGCCAGGGTGAAGGAGAACTGAACACGTCTTTAACACATTGGGTGCCAACAACGAGATATCTCGTTGTTGGCCGGCATGCGTTGGTTGCCAACAACGAGATTTCTCGTTATTTAATCGTTATTTCTTTTATTAGCAATATCCATTCATTTTTCATCCGTCCAGCCTGACATTATCATTGGGACTGACTCTGAGCTTGAAAAGGGAAAATACCTCCCACTATCGTCTCCCGGATGGTAATGCACATCATTGGATTGGAGTCTATGGGAAAATGCATCAGGAAAAAACTCCGCCCCAGGGTTTCCCCACCTCTGGAAAGCAGTGTCGTGTTACCGGATACATAGCGAGGCTGGAAGCAGTTTGGATCATGCGTTTCAGACTATAACGTTGGATCAATAAACGCGATCAATATTTGGAATGGCGATCAGGAATTGGATTAATCTTTTTGCAGAACATCTGATCTGAAGAAAGGAATCTATTTTACCAGTTTTGGGTTAATCAGATGTTTTTTCACAGCGGTCACAATGTGTGTGTGTGTGTGTGTGTGTGTGTGTGTGTGTGTGTGTGTGTGTGTGTGTGTGTGTGTGTGTGTGTGTGTGTGTGTGTGTGTGTGTGTGTGTGTGTGTGTGTGTGTGTGTGTGTGTGTGTGTGTGTGTGTGTGTGTGTGTGTGTGTGTGTGTGTGTGTGTGTGTGTGTGTGTGTGTGTGTGTGTGTGTGTGTGTGTGTGTGAGGAGGAAGCTGCATGCTATCCATGAGAACCCCTGCCACCCCCTCTATGATGAGCTGACCGCAATGCGGTCCACGTTTAGCCACAGACTCATCCCCCCCCGACATACCACAAAGTGCTTTGGTCAGTCCTTTGTGCCGGTGGCAATCAGGCTCCACAACCAAGCAGGGCCAGGACGGGCCAACTGCCGTGGACTGGAGGAGCTGGGTTGTGGACTGTAACCAATTAATTTTATTATTTAACAACACATTCATGATTGGACTTGTTTCTTTTTCACCACTCTTTTTTAGCTCTTTTTAGTCCTATTTTAGCTATTTTTATCCATGTGTACTTGTCCATCTTGTTTTAACACATGTATGTTATGTATAAACTGTTTTTAATTGCTGTTTTTAAATTGCTGTTACGCTGCTTATGCTGTAAAGGACATCTTAATCTCCCCTCTGGGATAAATAAAGGTTTTCAATTCAATATTGGTTACTGTGTGATTAATAGTAGCAGTATTGGTTACTGTGTGATTAATAGTAGTAGTATTGGTTACTGTATGATTAATAGTAGCAGTATTGGTTACTGTGTGTGATTAATAGTAGCAGCATTGGTTACTGTATGATTAATAGTAGTAGTATTGGTTACTGTGTGATTAATAGTAGCAGTATTGGTTACTGTATGATTAATAGTAGTAGTATTGGTTACTGTGTGATTAATAGTAGTAGTATTGGTTACTGTATGATTAATAGTAGTAGTATTGGTTACTGTATGCTTAATAGTAGTAGTATTGGTTACTGTGTGATTAATAGTAGGACTCCCTTGGTGTTGAAACAGTACAT
Organism: Notolepis coatsorum; assembly: GCF_963971535.1. Lineage (NCBI taxonomy): Eukaryota > Metazoa > Chordata > Actinopteri > Aulopiformes > Paralepididae > Notolepis > Notolepis coatsorum. The sequence goes on from NC_140179.1 coordinate 67,844,869, forward strand.
ATAATTTAATTTTGCAATAAAAGGTGTGGGGCCCTGTGGGTTAAAGGCCCTGATATTGTGGGTTAAAGGCCCTGTGATCATAAATCACTCAAGCAAATTGAATGTGCATTATGCTTCATGTTTTGATTTGTGACTACTGTCTTAAATCGGAAATGTGGGTGGTTTCAGCTACATATGTGTATCAGTGAAAATAAAATAAACGTAAACAAAGAGGCGTATGGACATGTTAGATCCTAATGTGAAGAACTGTGTGATTTGATGTTCTATGCCTTGCCTTTTGTCTGTTTGGCTGCTGTCTATTTTTTTTATTTAAATTTTTATACTTTTTTTCCCCCTTCTTTTTCCATTTTTCTCCCCTCCCAATGTTAGTCGTTATGCCAATTCCCAATCCCCTTCCTGGTCGTTGCGCACTCTACCCCCTACCGTCGGTCCGGGAGGGTGGAGACTATCACATGCTTCCTCCGATACATGTGTACCCAGCCCACCGCTTCTTTTCACCTGGCAGCGCGGACTCTCACTGGGAGAGTGTAACATGTGGAAGGATCACACTACCTCCCTCCAGATCCTTCCCTCGCTGTGCAGGCGCCCCGACCGAACTGTAGGAGTCACTGTTTACAACGACCCAGACCCACCCACCGGCTTCCCTCCCGCTGACTCTGCCAATCGAGCCAGTATGACGGCCGGCCAAGCCGGAGGCAACGCTGACAGCCGGATTCGATACCAGTGTCTCTTGCGTTGGTGATGAGCGCTTAGTCCACTGCGCCACCCAGCTGCCCCGCTGCTGTCTATTTTATACTTGTTTTATGTCTGCACTTTTTTGTAAATGATGTGCTCATTTTATGCCAATTTTGTATGCCTGTCCTTTTTGCTGCTGTGAAGCACTTTGGGCTGTAATTCTTGTATGAAAGGTGCTATACAAATGCAATAGCAGTAGTATTGATTACTGTGTGATCAATATTAGTATTGGTTACAGATTGTGATGATTAACAGTAGTATTGGTTATTGTGTGATCAATATTAGTATTGGTTACAGCTTGTGATCAATAGCCATTAGCCATGGTATTGGTTACTGTGTGATCAATAGCAGTAGTATTGGTTACTATGTGATCAATATTAGTATTGGTTACAGATTGTGATCAATAGCAGTAGTATTGGTTACTGTGTGATCAATAGCAGTAGTATTGGTTACTGTGTGATCATCAATAGCAGTAGTATTGGTTACTGTGTGATCAATAGCAGTAGTATTGGTTACTGTGACACCATGTACCTGCTGTCAAATCAAAACTCTGCAGGAAAACAAGATTATTACCAGAAGTACTGGGTGTCGAACACAACACCTACAAGTGTAGATAACATACCGCGGCGAGGAACAAGCACTGTTTTGACCCTGAACAGGAAACCAATCTAATGACCTTTCCCTTCTCGGCGCAGGCCTTACCTGAGCTAACATTCCCCTGCGGTCGGCATCCTTGTATAGGGGAAGGTACTTGTGCAGGACACGAAGGGCGTGGTGTTTAAAGATGGTCGTGGTGTAAACGATGCACTCCACGGCGGACACAGGCTTGGTGAAGACGCCGTACACGAAGATCACCCCTTCTTCCGAGGTGGTGCCTGGAAGTTAGAACAACACAGCCTCAGTACAAACAGAACCAGATGGTTTTCTATAGTCTAGACTGAGGTTCATACTGGCCATGGAAGTGTGTGCGTGCGTCCGCCCGTCCGTCCGTCCGTCCGTCCGTCCGTCCGTCCGTCTGTCCGTGTGTGTGTGTGTGTGTGTGTGTGTGTGTGTGTGTGTGTGTGTGTGTGTGTGTGTGTGTGTGTGTGTGTGTGTGTGTGTGTGTGTGTGTGTGTGTGTGTGTGTGTGTGTGTGTGTGTGTGTGTGTGTGTGTGTGTGTGTGCGTGCGTGCGTGCGTGCGTGCGTGTCTCACCGAGGAGCACCGGTTTCTCTTTCTGCCAGTGACCCTTCTGGAAGGCCTTGACGGCCTGTTCTTTAATCAGCTCTTTATCAATGTAAGGCCCCCAGGTCTCAAACATCTCCAGAAACCTGAATGGGTTTATCACCTTGGAACCTGAGAAAGACATATATGGAGAGAGAGAGAGAGAGAGAGAGAGAGAGAGAGAGAGAGAGAGAGAGAGAGAGAGAGAGAGAGAGAGAGAGAGAGAGAGAGAGAGAGAGAGAGATGGTTAAATAATAGAGGAAGAGCACGTATGAGAGAGAGATGCCAACATTTGTTAGCGTATAATGTGTGTTCCGCTATGGTAAATGTGACTGCAACAATAAGTGTATTAGTATACTAGCCAGTAGGGATGTCCGATATTATCGGCCGACCGATATTATCGGCCGATATCGGCAGTAAAATGTGATATCGGAAAATATCGGTATCGGTTTAAAAAAAGAAAAAAACAATAACAATATTTGTTATATATCTATCCAGTGAAATGATTAGTTACCTGAAATTATTCCGTTTTTTGGGTTGGGAAACCCTGCATATATCGGTATCGGTTGATATCGGTTGATATCGGTATCGGAAATTAAGAGTTGGACAATATCGGAATATCGGTATCGGTAAAAAAGCCAATATCGAGCATCCCATACTGTCTCTACACCTGTATCACTGTACATATTATACTACAACTCTGCACATACACTCGGTAGTACTAATTTGTATATTTTGTAACCAGTTTAATCACCTGTACACATGTATATTGCTATTGCACTTTACTGTTATATTTGCACTCTGGTTGGATGCCAAACTTTTTTCCGTTGTACTGTGCTGTATAATGACAAAAACATTTGAATCTAATCTAATCTAATCTAATCTAATCTAATCTAATCTAATCTAATCTAATCTAATCTAATCTAATCTAATCTAATCTAATCTAATCTAATCTAATCTAATCTAAAATGCCTACATTTTCTAGTGTGTAATGTGTGTTCCTCTATGGTAAATATGACTGCAACAATAACTGTATTACTGCAGCAACAGTTGACTACTACTGGGCTGGACACAATACCACCATTTATATTTTTAATGTTTGATTTTTCTTTCCTTTTTCCTTTTGCAGGTTAACATTACCAGTGATATGGTGTGCAGGCCCATATGTTTGATGATGTTGATGTTTGAATATCAACATACAGCCAAGGGCTTTCTGCAGATTTGATCAATAAAGTGAATGATAAAAATGTATTCCAACTACTCTCTTTTCTGACTTGACAATGATATATCGAAATATGACTAGACAAAGGGATAATTCGATATGAGGAACATTATGATGTCATTGTCCATATATACCCGAATTGTGACTAAAAGGTACTTTTTTGTAAATAAAACAAGAATGAAGTAGCGCAATAATAACATGAATGGCAGTGTATTATCTCAATATTGAGAATCCCACACCAGTAAATCACCTGTGGAATAACTAAGTGTGAGACTGCATGCCCGGACACAGGGATGCTGGGTAGTGGGCACAGAACAATTCTTGCCCTACAAGATGTTTTCAGCTCTAGTATGTGACCAGCAGAAATACTTCAGATCATTGTGTTAACAGTCTATTTAGTGTGTCAATATTCGGTTAGTGAAGCCTGGTGGTGTCCTACTTGATTTCATCTGGGCAGCGAGGACAGCCTGGGGACTGAGGGACAGAAGGCACACAATGTCGCCCACGGTGCAGTTGGCCTGCTTGGCAAAGTCCTTGCCCAGCTTCAGGGACTCATGCCTGGCAAAGAAAAGACACGCTGAGAGAGAGAGACAGAACTGGAGAAAGACAGAACTGGAGAAATACTTGATATACTGTAGAGTGTAGACACTAGGGGTGTAACGGTACACAAAAACCACGGTTCGGTACGTACCTCGGTTTTGAAGTCAAGGTTCGGTACAGGTTTTCGGTACAGTGGGGGAAAGTTTGGCTTTCCATGTTCCACTCAGGGGTGATGTAGTGTGCAGCAACTAATTGTACTTGTAGGGCTGTCAACGAATATTCTATATTGAAATTAATAATCCACTTGTAAAAAAAATTATTATATTAATAATTATAATTATATTAGATTGTGAAAAAAAACAGCCCCCCAGTGGGCGTGGGCATGAATGCGCTGCATGACAGATAGGAGACACGCGGCGCCATTGAGCTGAACAACGTGCGAGTAGTAATAATGAACGAGTTCTGCACGTGTGGTCGTTAGTGGTTAACATACCGTTGTATTCGTTCGGTACACAGCCGTACTGAAAGGTCCAGTACTGAAACGGTTCGGTACGGATACGTGTACCTTTACACCCCTATAGTAGACACTGATCAATTTATTTATAGCCTATATATATTGAATGCATCTGTTATATCACAGATATATTTACCAATGGTACCCAACATTTTTTATAAAACATCACATCTGTAAAATGACTTGGTTTAAGGCGAGACAGCACCCCCTGATAGGGAAAGAAAATATTTGAATAGATATCACTATGAAACTTTCCCAGTTTGTTATGTACATATAAACTAAGAAAAAATATATTGCAAGTTTTCTGAATTTTATGTTTATATATGCAAATGAGCCACTTCCCCCATTAAATATGCACACATTTGCATGTATCGCCAAGTCTCGCATCACCAACATGGATAATGCCAGATTCAAAAACTTGGTTTCATTTTGTTGATACATTCAAAACGAAACTTTGTATAGAGAGACTTTGTGGCTATGTCCTCTTATCAGCCCATACATCAGGAAATACTGTCTACTGTCATAAAAAAACACATAGTTTTGGTATAAAATGTACTATAAGCCCAACTATAGAATGATATATATCAACAAACCCTTCTATAGAAAGAAGCATAATATGGATGGGAAGAAATGTGGAAAGTTTGGTGTGTGTAGGTACTAGGGAAAATGGAGTTCCAAGACTTTGTGTGTAAATAAAATGCATTAAAGCTAGTTTTTCAGAAAACAACCTCAAAGTTTCGTATTGTAAAATGCCATAATTATTTTTTGAAACAGCTATTTACAAATACAACACCCAATCAAACCATTAGTAATAGACAACCTAAACACATGCCTGATAACTGAATAACATAATAATAATGATGTTATTGAACTGAACAGAACTACACACAGGCTACAAACAAACAGTGTAGTAACAGTGTAGTACCCTCTAATAGGCAAAACAAATATTTGAATAGATATCACTATGAAACTTTCCCAGTTTGTTATGTACATATAAACTAAGAAAGAATATATTGCTATATAGTTTTCTGAATTTTATGTTTATATATGCAAATGAGGCACTTCCCCATTAAATATGTGCACATTTATGGATGCAATCAGGCTAAATGAAGTCAAATAAACAACTAAATGTGTGTTATTGATGTTTTATTGTCACTAGTTTATAGTGACAGGCGAGGCCTTTAACCTTGAACTGGAGAGTCTGGACTGGTCAGATGAACTCAATGGTACACTGGTTGAAGAAACTTGGCTTGGCTTCAAAACCAAATTTTCATCAATACTAAACAAAATGGCCCCCCTAAGAACCACCAGGGTAAAAAATCGCGCTGAGCCATGGATGCACACTGAAATACTGACCGCTATGAAAGCCAGAGACAAAAAATGCTCTGAGTTTCGTAAAAGTCAGTCAAAGCTTACCAAAAGCACGAGCAGTGAACTCCAAGACCACGTGACTGAACTCAAACTAGAAAGAAACAGACTAAGAAATGACGTAAACTCCATGATCAAAACTGCAAAAAGAAATTTCATCAATGACAAAACCGAGGAAAACAAAAATAAACCACGTGAACTTTGGAAATTACTCAACAATCAACTAGGCTGCAGTAAAAAACTCAAAACCAGGTTCTCAAACATAAACATAAAGACGGACAACACGCTCATCACAGACAAGCTGGATGTAGCCAATTACTTAAACACTTTCTTCACAAACATAGCCACAACACTGGTAAACAAACTACCCTCCCACTCAGGGCAGTATGGGGTAGAACACATAGTAGCATACTACATGAACCTAGGCGTCCACAAAGACGACTTCAAACTGGAAATAGTAACTACAGATGAGGTACTCAAAAAACTGAGCGCCCTCCAACCAAACAAGGCCACTGGCCATGACAACATCCCCTCCAAATTCCTCAGAGACTCAGCAGCAGCCATCACCCCAGTCATCACACACATAATAAACCTCTCCATAAAACAGGGACACGTCCCCAAGGACTTCAAAATTGCGAGAGTAACACCCCTGCACAAAAAGGGCAGCAAATTAGACCCGGGTAACTACCGCCCTGTTTCTATCCTTACATCCATCTCGAAAGTCATGGAAAAAATAGTATACGAACAGATCAAAAAGTACCTCGCGGAAAAAAATCTAATCTACGAATTCCAATCTGGCTTCAGAACATCCCACTCCACTGACACATGCCTTCTCTACTTGAACGACCACATCAAACAAGAGGTGGACGCGGGCAAATACTGCGGCATGGTCATGCTGGACCTACAAAAGGCCTTCGACACTGTCAATCACACCATTCTGATTGACAAGCTAAAAGCAATTGGTTTTGATAGTTTATCAGTGAGCTGGATACAATCCTACCTGGAGGGGAGGGAACAGATGGTGGAAGTAAACGGTACCCTATCCCCCCCCCTCACAGTGAGCTGTGGTGTTCCACAAGGAAGCATACTAGGACCGCTACTATTCCTAATTTATGCAAATGACATGTCGTCAGCTTGTGACTGCAACTTGTTCCTGTTTGCGGACGACTCAGCCCTGCTGGTCTCTGACAAGAACAAGTTACAGGTTGAAAAAGCCCTCAGCTCGGAACTAGGCAAAATCTGCATATGGCTCGCCGACAACAAACTATCATTACACATGGGCAAAACAGAGTCCATTCTCTTCGGTTCAAATAACAAACTCAGCAAGACCGACGGCTTCTCGGTTACAGTGGGTGACAATATTATCACAAGGAAAGATGAAATTACCTACCTGGGTTCCATCCTAGAGGCTAATCTTTCCTGTGACAAAATGGCATCCAATGTAATAAAAAAAGTCAACCAACGAACGCGATTCTTGTACCGGATCTCCTCTCTGGTAAACAAGAATACCCTGAAGACTCTAGCAGGAGCACTCATTCAAGGGTACTACGACTATGCTTGCACCTCATGGTACCAAAGCACCTCAAAGGCACTAAAAAACAAATTACAAACATCTCAAAACAAGCTAGTCAGACTACTACTTGACCTGACTCCTAGAACCCACCTCACCCCTGCCCACTTTGACAACCTAGGATGGCTTAGAGTAGACGACAGAGTACAGCAACTTGCAATGGGCCTGGTCTACAAGATACACTACGCGACCAAGGTACCCATGTACATGTCAAAATACTTCCCAAAGGTCAGTGAATACCACGATCACAACACCAGAGGGAGCTCCACAAATCATGTAAAACCCAGATTCGGCTCAAACAAGGGACTAAACACGTTTCGCAATTATGCCACATCAATGTGGAACGCCCTGCCTAAAGCTGTAAAGGAATGTGAATCACTACCCACCTTCAAAAACACTCTCAAAAAACACCTACGTGAGACTGCAATTCGAAACTGGCCCCTACAAATGTCCTAACCTAGTTGTACAGTAAATGACCAAGTAAGGCTTTGTCAACATTCCAATGTACAGTGTAAAATGTGTGTGTGTCCCCTACCCAACCCCCCCCCCCCCCCCCCCCCACCTCCAATGTACAGCCCTCACCCAACCCACCCAACCCCACCCCACCAACCTCCTCCAATGTACAGTTTCTACGCCAAATGTATATACACTCCTTTTCTGGACACTTTTGTATCACAAACAGTACTGTATTTGCAAATCTGATATGTCATAAATGTATAGATGTAGCAGTACTGTCTATCTGTATGTCATGTATGTCATATATGTTATGATGAATTGAAAATGGGGGACCCTGGTGTAAACAAGACGAAAGTCTTTCTCTGGTCTGCATCCCCTTAACAATTGTATGTATTGAGATGTACTGTACTGTACCCATTCTGCAATCTGTTAATAAACTTTTCAATCAATCAATCAAAGACATGTTTAGGAAGCAAAATATAACAAAATCTCAATATCGTCGGAAAAAAAGCAAAAAGGCCTTAAGATTAGTAATGTCCAGGCGGCTGGGTGGCGCAGCGGACATTGCGCTAGTCACCAACGCACAAGACACTGGTATCAAATCCGGCTGTCGGCGTTGCCTCCGGCTTGGGCCGGCCATCATACTAACTCAATTGGCAGAGTTAGCGGATGGGAAGTCGATGGGTGGTAATCTGGACGTTGTAAACAGCGACTCCTACAGGTCGGTTGGGGCGCCTGCACAGCAGAGACAGGAAAATGGCGGGGGTAGTGTGAGCCTCCTACACGTTACTCCTCGCCAAATGAGAGTCCGCGCTGGCAGGTGAAAAGATGCGACTGGCTGCCTACACATGTATCGGAGGGGACATGCGATGGGCTTCTATTCTCCCTACAATTAGCCAGTGGGGGGCAAATGCGAGCAACGTTCAAGACAGGGGAGGGGAGAATAGACCTATCTCAAACCCTGCCCTCTTTTCTTGATCCTGATTGGAGGATCAAGAAAAGGGGCAGGGTTTGAGATAGGTCTATTGGCACGGCTAAATTGGGATGGGAGAAAAATTGAAAAAGAGGAGAAAAAGTGGATCAAAAGAAAAGAAAGTTAGTAATGTCCAGCCCGGCTGGGGGTAGCCATGCTCTAGTACGCTGCAGTTTCGTTGGAATTGTGTCTCAATTGTATTTCGTGACAACTCTCTGTTTACTATAGGCAACCTTTCAAATTCAAACCATCGACTGTGATACACACGCTGAAGCCATTAACCTTTAAAAAACAGTCTGTGCTGGCTTTGGCCAAGTCTGGCCAGGTGGCGAAAAAGACAGGTTTTTGCCAGGTTCTAAAGACAATAGAGACGCTGGCTGTGTGCCAGACAGGTCACAGCATGGCTCAGGCGGGGCGACAATGGCTCGGGAGGTAGAGCAGTTGTCTGGTAATCCGGAGGTTCCCAGTTCGATTCCCACTCATCCCGGGAAGCGTGTCAATGTGTCCTTGAGTAAGACACTTAACCCCTAACTGGTCCCGATGAGCAGGTTGGCACCTTGCATGGTTGCCTTTGCCATCGATGTGTGTGTGAATAAGTAAAATGTGAGGAACATTGTAAAGCGCTTTGGATAAATACACCATTTAGATTTATCATTTACCATTTAAACCCTGGCCAGTAGAGACGAGACAGTTTAACAGTTCTGTAAATATACAGTACACAGGTTTGGCATCGTTATATAGAGACAAATGATGGAACACTCTGTATTCTAGTGTAGACTGATGGGGTGTTGACAGAGTTGGAGAGGTTTGTCAAACTCACTCCTCATAAAAACTACCCTTCAACCAAACCAAGGTCACCCTTTTGATTTGGCTCCATCTGTATCGCTGCTGCCTTCCGCGCTGGCAAGCACTGGACTCGCGTGTTCAAAACTGGGCCAAAGCCAAGGTACAGGAGGTTTCAACCTTGGAGAGGGAGCTACGGTCGTCGCTAGTGTGAGCGACAGATATAACAGAAGCACACCATCAGGAGAAACCCCTGTGTCTTCCAGGGGTGTAAAGTACTTGAGTAATTGTACTTTGTTACAATACTTAAGTACTGTTTTGGGGGATTTGTACTTTACTCGAGTATTATTAGGTTTGTATACTTGTACTTTTACTCAATTACATTTCAGAGAAAACAAACATACTTTTTACTCCTTACATTTAAAATGCAGACCTACAAAGTACAAAGTACAAATCTTGCAGGTCCAACTATTTTAATTCGTATATTTGTTTCAATCAAATCCCCATCAATGGAATATTAACCCGCCCATACCCATGCTGATTGGTCCTTGTGCAAAACTAGAAAGTGGGGATATTTTATTAAACACCTGCTATCAGAAGAATACAGTCAGAAAAAAAGTTGAAACTTTTTTACTTTTACTCAAGTGTGTTTTTAGCCAGATACTCTGACTTTTACTTGAGTACGATTTTGAGACGGTACCCATACTTTCACTTTAGTATAATTTCTGGGTACTTTTTACACCCCTGGTGTCTTCTCAGGTCCTCACCTGGTCTTCAGAGGGATGGAGAAGGGGAGGCTCTGGAAGATAGCTTGTTTGAACAGTGGCTTACTGCTCTGGATCATGAGGTGGAGACTCACCGATTGGGCCCCTGCACTCTCCCCAAATATGGTCACCTGACAGGAAGGAAAGAATACACAGTCTCAGTATATACTGTAGATTAGCGGCTCTCAACCTGGGGGTCGCAAAAAAAGATATATTACAAACACATCATCGTATTCATAATGCTTGGTATAGGTGCTTTTTTCTTGTGAAATAATAATGAATATCTGAAAGGTGCACTTCACCAAAAAACAATGCTAATTTATTTTGCACACAGTTTGACAGTTAATTAATTCAAATTAAGTTAATTAATTTGAATATGGTCACCAGTGATGTCATCGGGAACATTGAATCCTTGTGTTGTGTTAATCACAGCACTGTGAAATGATGTTGATTATAAACAACAATACCTTGTCTTATAGGGACTGCTGCCTTATCATTTCATTGATCTATAAATAATTAAAGGGATTTGGTGTCCCCAATGACATCACCGGTGGCCGTATTCAAACTAATTTACTGGTGTTATTTGGTGATGTGCCCCTTTGAGTCTAAAGTCCCTTGATCATTAATAATCAAGTTAAATCATAAATATTTGTCATAATTCACTATTCTGTCTGACTATGGTATACAGTGAGTAGATAATGGATTCACATAGTTTTCCCTCCAATTGCCACAAAGCATAATCACATAATGACATAGTTGATGCTATAAAAAAAAAATGCCAACATTGAACAAACGTTTAATTTCACGTCGACGGACATTATTAAAAGGCCACAATGAATAAACAGCACACGTGCACAGCTTGAATTAATTCCTTACATTAGGAAACGGACAAATAGCACTTCAGAAACTAGAGCCTGTGATTATGTGCAATGCTGTGGTTAACCCTTTCACTGCCACACTACCAAATGGTTAACCCTTTCACCGCGACAATACACAGAAGGTTAACCCTTTCACTGCCACACAACAGCACTTCTTCCACCCCTCCCTCACTACATTTACATTATGTTTATATTTGCCTTCCTAGTTTCTTTAAGGTCACTCTTCAGCATGTGTCTAAGACCAAATCTTCGGAGTTGTTAGTTTTCCCACATTTTAAGATCAATCTTATATTTCCTTTTGATTGAAGCATCGTTCTAGTTATGCATTCTCATATTGTACAGGTGTCTCTGTCTTACGTACATTTTTTATATCAATAGACTTCCAAAAGTGCCTTTTCTATATTTTGCACAAAATACTTCTTCCGTGGGACCACCAGTCAGATATTTTGTTGTGGTTTTATACTTTGAGCTACTAATGACTTTATACAGTAAACAGACTATTTTTCTGTATATGTGTATCTGTTGTTTCATCATAATCAACAATAAAGTTGTCATAATTCCCTGGTGATGTGTTTTTGAATGGGTGTGTGATCATTGGTGCCCTGTAGGTGGGACTGTTGTTCCCTCAATTAGGCTAGACGTTTGGCCCTTTCACTACCACACTACAGAGGGTTAACCTTTCACTACCACACTACCACACTGTGGTGGTGAAAGGGTTCACCTTCTGTAGTGTGATTGTGAAATGGTTAACCCTTTGTGGTGTCGCAGTGAAAGGGTTAATGAATGTCTTTCCCCATTCACAGTATGTGAGACATAACCATATATAATTATTTTGTATCACAAACAGTACTGTATTTGTAAATCTGGTATGTCATAAATGTATAGATGTAGCAGTACTGTCTATCTGTATGTCATGTATGTCATATATGTTATGATGAATTGAAAATGGGGGACCCTGATGTAAACAAGACGAAAGTCTTTCTCTGGTCTGCATCCCCTTAACAATTGTGTGTATTGAGCCGTACTGTATTGTACCCATTCTGCAATCTGTTAATACAATTGTCAATCAATCAATCAATCAATCAATCAATCAATCAGCAGGTTAACCCTTTCACTGCCACACTACAGAAGGTTAACCCTTTACTATCACACTACTAGTGTTAACCTTCTGTAGTGTGGCAGTGAAATGGTTAATGATTGTGTGTGTGTGCGTGTGCGTGTGCATGTGCGTGTGTGTGTGTGTGTGTGTGTGTGTGTGTGTGTGTGTGTGTGTGTGTGTGTGTGTGTGTGTGTGTGTGTGTGTGTGTGTGTGTGTGTGTGTGTGTGTGTGTGTGTGTGTGTGTGTGTGTGTGTGTGTGAGCTTGCCTTGCTGGGGTTACCTCCGAACACAGCGATGTTCTGTTGGACCCAGAGGAGAGCTGCCTGCTGGTCCAACACCCCATAATTCCCTGTAGCCTGTGTCCGGGCATCCTTTCCCGACACCAGGAACCCAAACGCACCTTTAAATCATCACAGGAAGTCACACCGTCAGCAGGGAAATGTAGACGAGTCCTCCATCCTTGAAATTACCATTCCGATATCTGCTCTTGTTTCGTATTGGACTTTTAAGGAATGCAGTGCAAAGCAATGTGCATGTTAACAAGGGCACAACTTTAGTTTGAGAAGTGGGGGGGGGGGGCACACAATTATTATGGGATGGGAAATATGTGTGCGCAATGATTATTTCGTGCGTGTGAAGAACGCACGCGCGTGAAGCTCAAAACATACCCACAACGATTTCCACTTCCATAAATGTTTACATTACTCCTCTCGACATTAACCGCTCTGAATGAATGAATGGATGAATGAATGAATGAATGAATGAATGAATGAATGAATGAATGAATTAATGAATTAATGAATGAATGAAAACTTTATTTAACAGATTGCAGAATGGGTACAATACAGTACGGCTCAATACACACAATTGTTAAGGGGATGCAGACCAGAGAAAGATTTTTGTCTTGTTTACATCAGGGTCCCCCATTTTCAATTCATAGTGGCCCCCCGCAAATGTCCAAACACCCCCCTCCCACCCACCCCCTCCTAATGTACAGTTCCCTCCCCCTCGTATGTATATATTTCCTGTTAGGATCTCTGTTTAACAGTATATTTCCATATCTCGTATGTCACAAATGTCACTAATCTAGATGATTAGATTCGTTTTTTTTTTTTATATATATCTGTATGTTGTGTATGTCATAAATGTCATTATGGATTGAAAATGGGGGACCCTGATGTAAACAAGACTAAAGTCTTTCTCTGGTCTGCATCCCCTTAACAACTGTGTGTATTGAGCCGTACTGTATTGTACCCATTCTGCAATCTGTTAATAACGTTTTCAATCAATCAATCAATCAATCAATTTCAATCAATCATATGTCATTGCGCAAACGCACACGTCACAGAAAAAGTATAGCATATTAATTAACGTTATACAATGTGAGAGAGGGACCTGCGCATGTAATGTAGCACAGCGCTGAAAACAAGCACGCTCATTCAGTTGGAATAATAGCTCTCTCTCTTTCACACACATCACTAACTATTTCCACGAGACCTCTGCTCCTGTACCATGAGTCATAGAGCTCATGAAAACAGCGGGTCCCATAGTTACTACAACCCAGCAGTACCACTCCAACTTGATCAGGAGAAAACAATTAAAAGCATTTTTTTTACCCTAGCCGAGACAATGACATTTATGACATACCCGATTTGCAAATACAGTACTGTTTGTGATACAAAAAGAGTCCAGAAAAAAGAGTATATGCATTTGACGTAGAAACTGTACATTGGAGGAGGTTGGTGTGGTAGTGAAAGGTTAACCGTCTGTAGTGTGTGGTAGTGAAAGGGTTAACCTTCTGTATTGTCGCAGTGAAAGGGTTAACCCTTTGGTAGTGTGCTAGTGAAAGGGTTAAGGGGACAGTTGTGATGATGTTGTCGAGTCAATTCTCAGCACAATCCATGCTGTGCCCCATACTAGCTCCGGCAACGTCACTGAGGTCGAGCTCCTGTCTGTACAAGCTGACTGAAGACAACTGAAATCTACTGTGTGTGCACTACTGCACTGGAGCAGATTTCAGTGGTCTTCCGGCAGCTTGTACAGACAAGAGCCTGTCCCCGCTTAAAATTGCTTTCTCGTGGCTAACTAGCTGGAGCTAGTGTGAGGAACAGCATGGATTGTGCTGAGAAAGGACTCGACAACATCATCACAACTGTCCCCTTAACCCTTTCACTAGCACACTACCAAAGGGTTAACCCTTTCACTGCGACAATACAGAAGGTTAACCCTTTCACTACCACACACTACAGACGGTTAACCTTTCACTACCACACCAACCTCCTCCAATGTACAGTTTCTACGTCAAATGCATATACTCTTTTTTCTGGACTCTTTTCGTATCACAAACAGTACTGTATTTGCAAATCGGGTATGTCATAAATGTATAGATGTAGCAGTACTGTCTATCTGTATGTCATGTATGTCATATATGTTACGATTAATTGAAAATGGGGGACCCTGATGTAAACAAGACGAAAGTCTTTCTCTGGTCTGCATCCCCTTAACAATTGTATGTATTGAGCTGTACTGTACTGTACCCATTCTGCAATCTGTTAATAAAGTTTTCAATCAATCAATCAATCAAACAGAAGGTTAACCCTTTTACTACCACACTACAGACGGTTAACCTTTTCAATACCACACGACGTAATGTTAACCCTTTCACTACCACACTACAGATGGTTAACTCGTTCTCTACCACTACATAAGGTTAACCCTTTCACTACCACACTACAGACGGTTAACCCTTTCACTACCACATGACAGAAGGTTAACCCTTTCACTACCACACTACAGATGGTTAACCCTTTCACTACCACACTACAGACGGTTAACCTTTCACTACCACACTACAGAAGGTCAACACTTTCACTACCACACTACATAAGGTTAACCCTTTCACTACCACACTACAGATGGTTAACCTTTCACTACCACACTACAGAAATTCAACCCTTTCACTACCACACTACATAAGGTTAACCCTTCACTACCACACTACCAAAGGGTTAACCATTTCACTACCATACTACAGACAGTTAACCCTTTCACTACCACACTACAGAAGGTTAACCCTTTCACTACCACACTACAGGTGGTTCTATTTCATACTGGCTGCCGCTCAGCGTCATTTGCACTAACCTCACTTTGTGCATATGCACTGAATAAAAATCCACAATGTACCTTTACATACCAACATCCGTCTGGCCACACCCCTATCCGCTACCTTCATAAGCAGGTGTGTGGTCACCTACTCGCCTCCTTCTTCACTTTCACTACAAGGAAGTGCCTGTTGTATACATCACTTGACGAGGTTGTTTAAGCTGAAGAAAGTTGAGTTACGTGTTTACATTTTTTCTTGCTTTTTTCTTTCTCTCATAACTTTAAAAAGAAAAAAGCTAAGTCATAATGTTTACCTCGGAGGGTCGCGCTAGCAACGTTACCCTTCACCAGCGGTTCTCCATTGCCTCCTCTGTCGTGCGTCTTGGAGCGGGGTTGAGGCCACTTTCGTGGTCGGCAGCCGTGCCCGGTAGGCGTCCGATAGATAGTTTGCCTCTCCAAGGAGCTGGTGCACCAGCGCCGTCTCCTGTGCGATGGCCTGGTTCCGGCTCTGGTTCCTTTGCTGCCGGAGAGTCGTCCGCTGTTGGGCGGCCGGCTCCTCTGGTACCGGATGATTTGAGACGCAAACTTTTTGCGTCGGCTCGCTCCCGTCGTAAGATGGTGGCTTGTAGACGCGAACGGCCTGGTTTTGGTGAGTTGCTGGAGCCGGATGAGGATGCGTCTGATTCTCCATGGTCGATGGAAACAGAGGACTACATGGTGGAAGCAGACGGGTTCTTGTTTGACGCCCCGTGGAGACATGTCCGCCGCCCGTCCAGGTAACACTGGAGGGGGGTGATAGGTCTCCTTGGGGTCCCTCGTACCCGGATGTTGGGTTAGAACCTCCGACTCTGCGGCAGGATGCCCTGCTATCAGCTCTGTAACCAGTAGCCTGCTGCATGTGAGGGACGCGAGCTCGGTGGGGGAAAGTATGCAGGGGGAACTGCGTGCTTTGTTCCCCGAGCTCATGGCGGCGGCGGCAGTCGCAAACGGCGTGCCGCTGCCGCAGCCACTGCCTGTTCCTGTTCCTGATGATCTCATAGGTCATCAATGGCAACACCGTCCTGTGAGAGAGATGGGCGTTGTCTGTCCATTTTTCCCCTCGATGGAGGCCTACGTCCGTCAGGGACAGGTGGTCTCACACATCATGGGCCTCACCCCCACCTACGTGCGAGTCACGAGGGTGGTGGGTTTGGTAGACGCCATGAAGGAGGGGGTGCCTCGGCTTGATAGGCCGATGGCAGCTCTCCTTTGTCCTGAGGTGGTGTGGGAGCTGTTACGGAAGCCGGTTCCCCAAGGGAAATCGGCGAGGCGGTTGGCTTACTGGAGTGACCAGTCATTTATCTCCGCGACTCAATCTCTGGCTGCCACTTCTAGAGCAGACCGATTTGCAACATGATCAGCTCGCCCAGTCGGCAGGAGCCATCCTGCATCTGATCCAGCCGCAGGCCATCGCCGCTGGGAAAGTACGCGCCCTGGCCACTCTAGTCCAGCGCCACCTTTGGCTGGAGCAGGCGCGTGTGCCGGAAAGGAAGAGGACTCCACTTCTGACGGCACCCCTCTCCGATGCTGGGCTTTTCGGGTCGGCGCTGCAGCTGATGACCTCAACCTGCAGGGAGATGCAGGAGGAGCGTTCCGTGCTCCAGCGTCATTTCCCCCCGCCCGATGTCGCCGGTGGAGTCAGACGGAAGGCTCGTCGTCGGGGTTCCGCCGCCGTAGCCACCGCTGCTACCACCACCACTGCTGGACCTTCGGCAAAGAAGGCCAGGAGGAAAGAGGGCACCTGGGATGGAGGTTTTCTCTTCCGAGCACCTGTTACTAGGTCTTGACAGATTGTCGTTCATATCTGGGGGATGTTAACGGAATAGATCAAAACATAAGTAGAGGGTTCTCACGCCCTTGGGGTGGGCCACTGAGCGCGGTACGAATGGGACCGTCTGGGTGGCGCCCTCTTTTCATGTTTTAGATCGACACGCGTACCTGCCCCCTCTCTTGGAGTGGGGATGTCGGCGTGGTTAGGGCACGGGACTGGTTCTGGTCAGGCTGGTCCAGGTCAGTTAACCCGTTGTCCGCCGGGGACACAGATCTGCTGTTCTGGTACCCTGAGGGACTTGTGCTTTTTTCGGGGGAAAAAATGCCGGGTCGGCCCGGGTGTCACAGGGTTGGGCGTTATGTAGGCCCTTTGTTGGGTACATGTTGTACCCTGCGCTATCGTGAAGGGGCTGGTTCTCCATTCTTTTCGCTCCTCTCTTACGCATGGCGAAGAGGGGGCTGTTGGGGTGGTCTTCTGGACCTCCTCTGGCATCCCTGTGTGCTTCCCGGGCCGCCGGGCCCGGTCCGAAGTTTTGTTCGTCGACCCGTAGGCCTGGAATAACCCCTTTTTGAAAACTGAAACACTTGTACTGCGGTATAGCCAGTGTATACCCGCAGGTGTGTTTGAGTTTTTTCTTGAGGGGTTATAGGAACAACCACCGCATGTGGTACCAAGAGGGTGGTTGATTCCCTGGTGTGTTGGAGCAAAGTCAACTCCCGGGTTACCCGGTTGAGTGTGCCCCTGCGCGTTCATGACGTCTGCCAATCGTGTCAGCCTTCTCTGCCTCTGCCCCTCTGGGTCGGGGTTTTTTGGTGGAGGCTTTGTCATGGTGCGCAACAATGCCAGCATACGCCCCTTCCGCCGGGGTGCTGTTTTCAGTTGACCCCTTTTGGCGCCTGTCTCGTCCGCAGTGCTCCAGGCTCGGGTCAAACGCCTGCTGCCTGGTTCGAGGGATCAACCCCCTCTGGGGTCGTCTCCCCGGTGCGCTGCCTGCTTCCGCTGTAGTATAGCCTTTTGTGTGCTTTGCGTTACGGCCATGCTGACTGCCTGAGTTGTCAGGGTCAGTGTGCCAGGCGGCGTACTAGTGGGGGGAAGGGCCCGCTCTTGGAGGGGCCCTGTCCGAATACGCTGGCGATGTGGGGGGCGGTGTCACTAAGTGTCCGCCTGGTGAGGTCTTGATGCTGTGGCGTCGTTGACCTCTCCGGGCCCCCTTTTTCTGGGGGATCCAGTCCCTTCAGTGGGTCTGGGTCTTCCTTCGCGCTCCGCTGCTACGGCCTTGCCACAGGGTTGAGTTTGCTCTCGACCACGTGTTTTTGGGGGCGGTAACGAGGTTTGTTCCTTCCGTTCGTTCCCTGGTGGCATGCGGGTTGTGCGTGTGGGTAGTTGTGGGGTCAAGCCACGGTCTGCTCACCCTGTGCGTTGAGTTGCTCGAGTTTCTCTTCGCGCGGTCGGATCCGTCTCCCTCCCGTCCTCCAATAGGGGGGGTATCCTCCATTAGGGAGGGTCGGGGGGGCTCGGTCCTCCCCGGTTCTGATGGTTGTGGGGGGCCTCAGTGGGGTACATTTGTCGAGCTTCAGGCTCCCGCTCAGCTCCCGTAGTGCAGATGACGCTGAGCGGCAGCCAGTATGAAATAAAACGTAAGGTTATGTATATAACCAAGTTCTATGAATACTGGTGACGCTCAGCGTCGGGACGCCACTGCAGCCTTTGATCTCGCCTTGTGGTGAAAGATTGGGAAGGAGGCGAGTAGGTGACCACACACCTGCTTATGAAGGTAGCGGATAGGGGTGTGGCCAGACGAATGTTGGTATGTAAAGGTACATTGTGGATTTTTATTCAGTGCATATGCACGAAGTGAGGTTAGTGCAGATGACGCTGAGCGTCACCAGTATTCATAGAACTTGGTTATATACATAACCTTTACGTTAACCCTTTCAATACCACACTACAGAAGGTTAACCATTTCACTACCACACTACAGAAGGTTAACCCTTTCACTACAACACTACAGCTGGTTTACCCTTTCACTACCACACTACATAAGGTTAACCTTTCACTACCACACTACCAAAGGGTTAACCCTTTCACTGTGACAATACAGAAGGTTAACCCTTTCACTACCACACTACAGAAGGTTAACCCTTTCACTACAACACTACAGCCGGTTTACCCTTTCACTACCACACTACATAAGGTTAACCTTTCACTACCACACTACCAAAGGGTTAACCCTTTCACTGTGACAATACAGAAGGTTAACCCTTTCACTACCACACTACAGACGGTTAACCCTTCACTACCACACTACAAATGGTTAACCCTTTCACTACCACACTACAGAAGGTTAACCCTTCACTACCACACTACAGAAGGTTAACCCTTCACTACCACACTACAGACGGTTAACCCTTCACTACCACACTACAGACAGTTAACCCTTCACTACCACACTACCAAAGGGTTAACCTTCTGCAGTGTGGTAGTGACAGGGTTAACACAGGATCCTCACCCAGCCGGTACTCCATGCCCACGACCACCGTGTGAGTGAAGTTGCTGATGAAGCGCCCGTCGTAGAGCGGCTTGGAGGCGGAGCCGGCGATGAAGTCCCCCCCGTGGATCCACACCATGACGGGCAGGGGCTTCCGCAGCGGGGCGCTGAGGTTCACATCCAGAGGCACGAAGATGTTCAGGTAGAGACAGTCTTCACTCACCTGGTGGTGGTGGGGAGGAAGAGCAGGAGCAGGAGGAGGAGGAGGAGGAGGAGGAGGAGGAGGAGGAGGAGGAGGAGGAGGAGGAGGAGGAGGAGGAGGAGGAGGAGGAGGAGGAGGAGGAGGAGGAAGAGAGTGTGGTTTGAGTTCCGGCAAAAAAACATAAGGAATAGACACAGCAGCAGGACCGTAGACAAGCAGGGCAGAGGGGCATGAGTTTGAGACCCCCCCCCCCCTTTGAACCCTACCTCTGACTATTCTGATCACAGGTTTCACTTTTACACTGGTATCCTATAGCTATAGTATGCTGGACTTAAAGGTGCTATAGATAGAGGGGGGGGCAATAGTTTTATTTTGCACCTTTCTAAAAGCTCTGTGTGGATTTATTATATATATATATATATATAATACATCCACACAGAGCTTTTAGAAAGGTGCAAAATAAAACTATTGCCCCCCCCTCTATCTATAGCACCTTTAAGTCCAGCATACTATAGCTATAGGATACCAGTGTAAAAGTGAAACCTGTGATCAGAATAGTATATATTAGGCCTACATACAATTTGTATCTATAGCACCTTTAATATAATAACAACAATCTTATCAGATGGGGATTCCCTGATATAAAAGCTTATCAAATGGAGGTCTGCAGCCTATATATAGGGTGTATATGTGTCACAATTCAGGGGGTCCTTAACACGAAAAAAAGCTTGAAACCTTCTGCTGTAGATGAATGGGAAAGATCCTTACCTTCTGCGGGCACTCATCCGAGATGGGCCCACTGCAGCCCTGCATGCAGGCAGGCCTGGGATACGTGGCGTCGTACACCCCTAGCCACGGGGTCACCGCCCTGGGGGGCTTCCATCTGTACGCTCCGAGAGGTGGGTCTGCATATCGTATCCCATAGAATACATAGGACTTATCCACAGTTCGTCCTCTGATCACGCCATCCTTGGTTAGGACGACGGGATCAAGGTCAGTGATCCCATCATCTTTATCCGGGATGGCTGCCGGCTTTTCCTGGTTTCCCCCTGTGGGAAGCAGGTCCTCTGGGAATTCCCGGTCTGCGGGGGAGTTCTCTTCATAGGACCGGTCTCCGTTGATAACGAGGGGGTCGTCTCGCACGAGCAGCGCCGGGGAAAGGCGTCTCAGGAAGTCGGCGAGGTCGATTTCGTCGTCATCGGTCGTTGTTGTCTCTCCGGAGGGTAGTCCCAGACTCAGCAGTGCGCACAGCAACAACAACAACAACAACAAAAACTGACAACTCTCCATTGTATTTATCCGACACTTGTATTATTTCCCCAGATAGGCACCACCGTCTCTCAGATCATCGTTTAACATGAATTGTATTCTCGCCGCCGGTGGGAAACAGCTATAACAGTGTCAAGTGTGAGTGAGAAAGCTATCCCCTAACGGGCGGGCCTGTATACTTGTGACATCAATTTGGCCCAATTGGGCGACTATGGAGAATTGTCAGACAAAACCTCCCTTGTAAAGCGATCTGTGGATTGGGACTCATGACTTGTGTGCGTAATTTTAGGATGGCCTCGGCCCCTGTGATGCACCTCCACTAATAGACGACAAGCGGTCTTCCCTTTGCCAAATAGAATAACGCATATATCCTTGACAATCTGAAGACCTCTCTTTAGGAAGTCACACCCCCATGGCGTGCGTGTATAGGTGCAAAGGCGAGCAGTTATGTCTTTAAACCGCGTTGGTTTTAAATCAAGTTCAAGTTTTGTTTTATTTGTCACATTATAAGGTACATGTACATTACAGTGAAATGCTTGGTTCTGTATGAGCCCCTTGATATTGTGCTTCATATAGCATAGCCTACAGTACAAAGTTAAAATAATAAAGACCAACAATACACAACAATGTACAAACTAAAGTACAACCTAAAGTACAAAATGCAGCTTTTTTTTATGCAAAAAGGCAAACATTTGGTATGTAGTGCAAATCTTTTAGTAATAGATACAATATGGTGTAGTGTTTAAAGTGTCTAAAATGAATGTTAACGGTGAGTGTTTAAAGTGAGTGTGTGCATGTGGATGTGTGTGCATGGATGTAGATGGGTTGGTGTTGCTAGCATCCTGGTGGCCTGCGGGTAGAAGCTCGGAGTAGGTTTGTTGGCCTAAACATCCTGCCTATACCATACGACCCCTCTGTACTCTGTTTTCAAGTTCAAGTTTTGTTTGATTTCTCACATATAAATACATTACACTGTGAAATGCTTGGTTCTGTCTGTATATGAGCCCTGAGAATGTGCTTCATACAGTAACAAAGTAAAACATAATAAAGTCCAAACACTATACAAAATATTGTAGTGCTGAGAGACGGGAGTCTGAGGCGATGTCCTGAAGTCGAAGGTAACTCTTTTAATATTCATCAGCACAACTACAATATACAATACATTACTAGAAAGCTAAACAGAATGCCAGTGGCAGGAACTGCCACCGCTTAATGGGTGAATTATGTACCATTACAATCACTACAATATACAATATACAATAATCAAACTAAAGTACAACCTGAAGTACAAAATTAAGTACAAACTGCAAACAATGAGGACTTGATTGATTGATTGATTGATTGATTGATTGATTGATTGATTGATTGATTGATTGATTGAAAATGTTATTAACACAGATTGCAGAATGGGGTACAATACTACAGCTCAATACACACAACGAAATGGACGAGGTACAAAATGGAATCTTTTTTCAAATGAAGTATGGATGTAGTGCAAATCCTTTTGTAATACATAGATAAAGATATGGTGTAATTAAAAAGTGCTCTTCACCAGGCTGCTCCCTCAGCTGTCACTCGTTAAGAGACGCAGCTCGTTATCGCGTCATTTTGAGGCTGAAGAAAGAGACGCGTGTTTTCCACTGTCTGCTGCTGAAAGTCAAAGTAAAAGTAAAATGTAAGGGACAGATGCTGATGGCCTGATGCGCGCGTTCTTTTACGCATGAATTAATTCACATTGACGGTTGTTTCTTCTGGTTTTAACTGTGTATATTTTCACAACGTTTTATAATTTCAGGAATTACGTTGCGTTCTCGGTCTTCTCGTTGATCATAATCGTGCCCTACAACACCATCTCACTTGGTGAGCGAAGCTATATCCATCATTCCGATAATGGATGAATTAATTCACTAAGTGATCGTTTGTTCTTCTCACTTTCTCACTTACTTTCTTCCAGGAAGTTTCGATGGTTATTCCTTCTCCATATGTTGGAAGGCCAGGAATAACGCGTTTGACGGGTAGGTAATTGATTGATTGATTGAAAACTTTATTAACAGATTGCAGAACGGGTACAGTACAGTACAGCTCAAATACATACAATTGTTAAGGGGATGCAGACCAGAGAAAGACTTTCGTCTCGTTTACAATTACATCAGGGTCCCCCATTTTCAATTCATCATAACGTCACCCATTCTATTTTAGTTGTTTTTATGTAGGCCTATACAACTAAATTAAATGTGTATCTCCCTCTAATTCTGTTTATAGGTTAGATGGATTATGGAATAATCTGAAATGGATGAACTCCACCACACCGAAACCAATTAACCAGACTCAATTCATGACTTTAACGGTTTCTTCTTCTGTGGAAAACAAAGTAACTCTTAAATATGGAGACAATATCCTAAACTGGACATTCACTATCCCAAGTAAGTATTATAGTTGCTGTCCTATACGTTTGAGATGTTATGTACACTAAGCACAAATGTTTTAGTATTTCGTTTCTTTTCTTTTATAATTATAATAATTCTTATTATTGTCATACACCCCCATTTTCACATTTGACAGTTCAGTCAATATTTGTGAACATGCACCACCCTCTCCTATTTACATTTGGTTATTTAGGAAGGGTATAATTCTTTCAGTAACAATGTTCATTTTTTTTTTCATTGAAGAAATGTGTTTTTAATCGTCTGTGAAAGGTTTTCGGCTGTCCTAAAACCTGTCCTAACTGGTGTAAAGCTAGAAATCAGAGAAAGAAGCCTCCGATCTGTGATGTCCTAGGATGTAAGATTTGGGGGTGCTCCATAGACGATGGATGGGGCTCTGACATTATGAGGTTTGTGTGAGCTCTGCACCCACATGAGATTTATATTCTAGCATTATGTGAGACTGTCTTTGAACCAGAATCAAAACCTAATTTGGGTGTAAGAGCTCACACAGACATTGTATGGACTCATAAAGTCAGAGGCCCGTATACACAGTCTATGGAGCAGCCCCAGATTTTGCATCCCAGTTCGGAGGGTTCAGAGAGGGTTCTCTCTCTCTGATTTCTAGCTTTAGGAGAGAGTGGTGGCATGTTCACACATACTGACTCAACTGTCCTGTGGTACAGGGGGAACATAATGTGAATTATTTAGTTTTTCTTGATGCCTGTTATTATGATACTGTGTGTCTCACTTATAGGTACAAACGGGTTTAACATCAGACGCCAACAGAAGCCCCAACGGCGTCCCATTAACACCACTCAGGTACACTCCTGATACTGGCGATTGATTGATTGAACATTTTATTAACAGATTGCAGAATGGGTACAATACAGTACGGCTCAATAAATACACACAATTGTTAAGGGGTTGCAGACCAGAGAGAGACTTTCGTCTTGTTTACATCAGGGTCCCCCATTTTCAATTCATCATAATAATAATAATCTGCCTAAATAACCTATTCATGTAATGGTAATGGGAATAAAGTTGGTCACACCCCTGTCCTTTTCCAATATAGAGGAGTGAAATGATTTGTTTCTTGGCTCCTCAGCCACGCAGCAGCATCAGAGTAGTACAAAAATAAGCAAGAAAAACACTATAAAGATTAGCGGCATAACTATGACAGAAAAAGAATAGCATCAATTTACAATACAACTGTGTGCAAATCGGCGGCAGAGACTGCGACAAAATACCACTGGTTTTCATTCAGTCATAGGCCGGGAGCCAACTGTTAGTGTTATTTGTTCTACGAGTCTGACTCCCTGGGGAAACTGTCCCGGAGTCTGCTGGTTGGGGCCTTGAGGCTGCGGTACTGTTTACTGTTTGGCTGGGGTCCTTAATAATCCTACAGGCTTTGCTTGCGCACCATCCAGAGGGGACCTCTCAACCACAGATGTTCTGGGCTGTTCACATGACCCTCTGTAAGAGCAGAGCCGTTTCCATACCAGGCAGGCGGTGATGCAGCCGCTCAGATTCACAAGTTTATTTATTTGTTTACACCCGTGGCTCTGAACCAGGGGGCCTTCATGGGGTTCCAGGGATTCCCCAGAAGTGGGGAATATATATATATATTCTTTTGTTGCAATTATTTCATTAACGATTTTCTGATCACAAGGAATTGCGAAAATGAAAAGCCTCTTCATATCAACATTAAAATGCCTTACCGGGCACAATCTTAATTTAACGATCTTAAATCTGTAATTTAAGAGATTTGCTGAAGAATAACAACATTTCAAATGCATAAGTACAAGATTTCAATTAAATGCAACTTTCATTTCCTGGTTGTTAAAATGAAGGTATAGTTCAATACTTCACCAACAAACATGATACTGTTCTGAAGGCACAATATTGATGTAATTTAGAGATTCACTGCAAGTCTGGGTTTTGTCAACAACAAATGATGGAATAACAACAGACTAGGGTTGATTGAGTATAGGAGGACACCGTGAGTCAACGAGACCTTCTGATGATGGCAGGTGGTCATGAGCGGTTTCTCCCTTTCCATCCCTTTCCCATGGTCCTGCAGGAAGCCCTGGAGCTGTTGTCACCAAGTCAGGTGTTTGCCTGTGAAAATGGCACCCGCGTCCTCCACGAGGATGAGAACTTGAGCGTTGCCACCGGTGAGAGGGAGTTTCTGCCATATGCTCATTGGGCCACCAGAAAAACAAGCATATCGTTGCTGTCGGATGAAAAACACTTATCTCACTTTCTTTTGTATAATACTGGGAATGAATGTTTACATGGTTTTCTATCATGTGAACCAGTTTCATGACCCTATAGGACCTATATGAAACTCATTGAAATCCCAGTTTATGACTTAAAAAAAAAAAGAAAAAAAAAATTACACTCTGAATTCATGAAAAGTTAACTTCACTTTAAGTTATGGCTTTCATCCAAAAGCGATTCACGGTGACATTTCACAGAGCAGCACATTCTGAATGTAATATCTTATTATTCCTTTCTAACCCTTTTGACCACAGGCTACACTTTACGCTTCCCCATCAAGCTGGAGTCCAGGAGTCCCTCCATGTTACTGATCTCCTGGACTGAAGATCCTCCTCCAGCCGTCGCCCCTGATGACCCCACCGCCCGCATTCACTCCGTGTCCCTCTACCACGCCGAACTCGGCGCTCACACCGACCGGAGGGTGGACACTACCGGCGAGGCCCACTACCGCTTCACCGCCCTGGAGTCGTGCACTCCCTACGTGGCGTGCGTGGAGATGGCGGGCAACCACCCGCTCGCCTGTCTCTCCGCTATCACAGGTAGGATGGATGGGTATATAGGGGACAACATGGTGCACTGGTTTGATGATCAAAAACTAGGGATGTCCGATATTATCGGCCTACCGATATTGGCATTAAAATGTAATATCGGAAATTATCTATCGGTTTTCAAAAAAATTTTATTACATTTATTTACCCAGGCAAGCAAGTAAGAACTAATTCTTATTTTATGTATTCCTTTTGGGGGGGGGGGGGGGACCCTGCATATATCTGTATCGGTTGATATCGGAAATTAATAAGAGTTGGACAATATTGGATATCGGTAAAAAAGCCAATATCAAACATCCCTATCAAAAACGCTATGGAATAATGTAAAAATAATTTTATTTGTTCCAACTTTTATATGGTAGAAGTTTCACCTGCATGGGCTCGGAGATAGTCGTTTATTAATCCCAGATCCATAGAGTTTATGTGACGAATAAAGGGTGTGACGCATTAGAGGTGCTATAGATAACATTCAGCTGCTGGACGTCGCACAAGAGCACCTGTTAAGTACCTTGCTCAAGAGCACTCGATTCTAGTTGTTGAGGAAGGGTCACCGGTGGTTCACTCTCTCCCCCAGCCCATATATTCCCAGCTGGGATTTCAAACCAGCAAAAAATATGTTTATTCTTGACTCGTTTACAGAAGACGTGTCCGGTCCATGGGGACATTAACGTGTGTTGTTGAGCCTTACAAATGAATTTGATTTGATTTAAATTTTTCACATTGCCGTTTGTTATTTCCCCCCTAAATCAGACCCAGATGAGCCCAGACACTTCCAGGTGACGTCGTGGAACAGTACCAGCCTGACGGTGGCCTGGGACTCCCCACAGAACCGCAAGTACTCCCTCTTCCTCCTCACCGCCTTCCACCTCGACGGCACGGACCACGTTGTGGAGCAGACGTCCTTCTGGCACCGGGTCCGGGGCAACCATTTTGTGTTCACCCTGCCCGACCTGGAGCCGTGCGACAAGGTGAAGCTTGGCCTGCAGACCGTGTGCCAGGCCGGGATAGATTCCTACTACAGCAAGATGCTCCTGGTTGATGGGAACTCTGGTAAAAATAAATAAATAAATAAACAGCAGAAGTTGTTAGGGTTAGAAATTAACTTTTGGGAAATTTAGACACGTGAGGTGACCATCTGTCTTGAGTGCCAAGACCATCGACACCCACACAGGTTGAACAGACTCGCATCTTCTCAGTAGGGCTGTCCTTGACTAAATAAATTCTTATGATAGTACAAATCTGTAAAATGACAGTCCCCCTCTCCTCCCCAGCCGCAATCTTTTTAGTCTAGACCTTCTGAGGGCCTTCCCCCAACTCGGGGCCCTGGGTAGACCTTCTGAGGGCCTTCCCCCAACTCAGGGCCCTGGGTAGACCTTCTGAGGGCCTTCCCCCAACTCAGGAACCCTGGATAGACCTTCTGAGGGCTTTCCCCCAACTCTGGGCCCTGGGTAGTCAGCCCCCCCTGCTCCTACACCCCTGTTCCCACATGCAGAAGGACCTCTGTAAATCTAGTGCTTACCAGAGAGAAGGACCTGTTTAAATCTAGTGCTTACCAGAGAGAAGGACCTGTTTAAATCTAGTGCTTACCAGAGAGAAGGACCTCTTTAAATCTAGTGCTTACCAGAGAGAAGGACCTCTGTAAATCTAGTGCTTACCAGAGAGAAGGACCTCTGTAAATCTAGTGCTTACCAGAGAGAAGGACCTCTGTAAATCTAGTGCTTACCAGAGAGAAGGACCTGTTTAAATCTAGTGCTTACCAGAGAGAAGGACCTCTGTAAATCTAGTGCTTACCAGAGAGAAGGACCTCTGTAAATCTAGTGCTTACCAGAGAGAAGGACCTCTGTAAATCTAGTGCTTACCAGAGAGAAGGACCTGTTTAAATCTAGTGCTTACCAGAGAGAAGGACCTCTGTAAATCTAGTTCTTCCAGAGAGCTCATTCTTCAAGAATAACTCTGTGGGGGACTTATAAGACCAAATTGACCAATTATTCGACCATGAGGGTGCAGCTCTTGTCAGCGTTTGTCAATGTGAAGTAGAACCTCACATTGTGTGTGGGGGGGGGTTATTCAATCAATCAATCAAGGGATTATAACGCCTATATGTAAAGTTAAATCACTCTCTCAAAATTACAGAGCAAAACGTTTGATTGTAGTAGTAGTAGTTTTATTCAGTCATCACACACAATGCAATAATTCCAGACAGTGAATTTAACCAAAAGCGAATTACTCATTATTTTTATTTTTTTGTATTGATCTTTTTCCCCCTCCTTTTTCCTCAGATTTTTCTCCCATCCCAATGTTAGTCGTTATGCCAATTCCCAATCCCCTTCCTGGTCGCTGCGCACTTACCCCCCACAGTCGGTCTGGGAGAGTGGAGGCTATCACGTGCTTCCTCCGACACACGTCTAGCCAATCAACCGCTTCTTTTCACCTGGCAGCGCGGACTCTCACTGAGAGCGTGTAACGTGTGGAAGGATCACACTACCGCCCTTAGATCCTATCCGCGCTTAGCAGGCGCCCCGACCGAACTGTAGGAGTCGCTGTTTAAAACGCCCCGGACCCACCCCGCCAGCTTCTCCCACCCTCTAATACTGCCAATTGTATTAGTGTGAACGGCCAGCCAAGCTGGTGACAACCCCGGAGCTGTGAGCTGGATTCGAACAGGCGAATCCAGCGTCTCCGGGGTTGGTGACGAACGCAATCTCCGTTACGCCACCTGACCGCCTGCGAATGACTCATTTCATTTCTTTCATGTATTAAAAGAAACCTTTGCGCACTGTCCGGGAGTAACTTTGCTTTAGCTCTGTACATTATTTTCATAATTTTATAATTAACCAAATCATTACATTTCATAAACGGTGGATTTGTGTGTTGTTTTTAAACAAAAAGGAGTATCTCTTCAACCAGAAAGAAGGCTGAAGTTTAGCTCATTATTTCCTTCCCAGTCAACTCCAACATCGAGGGTCTTCGCCAGGCGTCGTCGGGTCCCAATAACTACACCCTGACCTGGGAGGTGCAGAACACCTCCTCCATCTCCACCTTCCGAGTCTACCACCAGGGGGCTCTCCGAGGCTCCACGCTCG
This sequence comes from Notolepis coatsorum, assembly GCF_963971535.1. Classification (NCBI taxonomy): domain Eukaryota; kingdom Metazoa; phylum Chordata; class Actinopteri; order Aulopiformes; family Paralepididae; genus Notolepis; species Notolepis coatsorum. Next base: position 67,874,180 of record NC_140179.1, read on the forward strand.
TCACAAACCACACCGTGGACAACCTGGAGCCTTGCCAGGAGTACCGGGCGAGGGTGGAGGCGCTGTGTGGGGAGAGCGTGGTCATGAGCACCGCCACCGTCACCGCTCACACCGGTACGGTAGAGCCACACAGATTGCAGAATGGGTACAATACAGTACGGCTCAATACACACAATTGTTAACCCTTTCACTGCAACGATACACAGAAGATTAACCCTTTTCACTGCCGCACGACAGCAAGTTAACCCTTTCACCGTCGGTAGTGATAGTAAAGGGTTAACCTTCTGTTGTGTGGCAGTGAAAGGGTTAAGGGAATGCAGACCAGAGAAAGACGTTTGTCTTGTTTACATCAGGATATACAGTACATGACGTATACATTTATATGCAATTTTCCCCATTTTAGGCAAATCTCTAGGCAAAAGAGCCCCGCTTGTTTAAATTTCTTTGTGTGGGTTGGAGTTGAGTGGTGTTAGGCTATGGTTATAGGGGGAGGGGTTGCTATTGCTGGTCTCACCTCAGGCTCTACCAAGAGAGATTTGGAGTAATTCACAGTATAATAAAGTTACTAAACTCCAACCCACACGTTGGACTGAAACAAAAAAAAGTGCAATATCTAACGGGGCTGTTTGACAGCATTACAGATTCTACTTTTTTTTTATTAAAGGATGATTCCAGTTATTTTCAATCTTGACCCTATTTTTCTTTCATCTGGCTGATCTGACTAATTAATTCTGACGGAAATCATGAACCATGCATGAGCAAGTATTTATTTTTCTTCGCTGTAGCTCTCCTGGATGCAATTCAAACCTAGAGGGCAAAAGTCCACACATTTCCACAAGTTGCCAAATGACTGTGAAAGTACATATTTTATACTATTGGTTAAAAATTATTTCATTTAGTCATATATTCTGCGTGCGCATATGTCTTGTCCATCTGTACTGTATGTATTAGGGGTGGGAATCACCTGAGGCCCCACGATAAGATATCATCACGATACTAGATTCACGATATTGCAATTTATTACCTTTTTTCAACTGCAAATGATGTGCAGAACATTAAACTTGTCAACATCGGCTATAAAAAAAATACATCTGTTTTATCTAATGTCAATTGTCAACTATATCAATATAATATCTGCATGGAAAAAATTGCCATATATCACTACCAATATAATATCAGCATGCAAAATATCACTATGGATCCTTTCCTCCCAGCCCTATGTAAGATGTTTTGTTTTGCCCACAGGGCCCTCGGGCCTCTCGGACCTTCAGTACCGCCCTGAAGATTCCACAGCCCTCTGGACCCGTGGCACCACACGCCGACCGGGCGTGGTGAGCTTCTTCTACGAGCTCTCCTACGTGAACGGCACCGCCGTCCGCACGGGCCACCTGACCGAACCGGCTCTGGAGCTCCCGGAGCTGTGGGAGGGGCTGACCTACACCCTCAGCGTGTGGGAGGAGTGTGGGGGGAAGCGGCAGTCGGAACACGTCCATGTGTGCTTCGACGGGGTCAACGTGCCCCTGCCGCGGATGGGGTCTTTCCGATCGCGTGGTGGTGGTCCGGATTACCAACCGCTGGAATATGAGGACGATGAGCTGCAGGGTCAGTGACGTAGTAGAGGGAGCCTGGTGGTTTATAATGATGAGCTGGGTCAGTGATGTAGTAGAGGGAGCCTGGTGGTTTATAATGATTAGCTGGGTCAGTGACGTAGTAGAGGGAGCCTGGTGGTTTATAATGATGAGCTGCAGGGTCAGTGACGTAGAGGGAGCCTGGTGGTTTATAATGATGAGCTGGGTCAGTGATGTAGAGGGAGCCTGGTGGTTTATAATGATGAGCTGGGTCAGTGATGTAGTAGAGGGAGCCTGGTGGTTTATAATGATTAGCTGGGTCAGTGACGTAGTAGAGGGAGCCTTGTGGTTTATAATGATGAGCTGCAGGGTCAGGGACGTAGAGGGAGCCTGGTGGTTTATAATGATGAGCTGGGTCAGTGATGTAGTAGAGGGAGCCTGGTGGTTTATAATGATTAGCTGGGTCAGTGACGTAGTAGAGGGAGCCTTGTGGTTTATAATGATGAGCTGCAGGGTCAGGGACGTAGAGGGAGCCTGGTGGTTTATAATGATGAGCTGGGTCAGTGATGTAGTAGAGGGAGCCTGGTGGTTTATAATGATGAGCTGGGTCAGTGATGTAGTAGAGGGAGCCTGGTGGTTTATAATGATTAGCTGGGTCAGTGACGTAGTAGAGGGAGCCTGGTGGTTTATAATGATGAGCTGCAGGGTCAGTGACGTAGAGGGAGCCTTGTGGTTTATAATGATGAGCTGGGTCAGTGATGTAGTAGAGGGAGCCTGGTGGTTTATAATGATGAGCTGCAGGGTCAGTGACGTAGTAGAGGGAGCCTGGTGGTTTATAATGATGAGCTGGGTCAGTGACGTAGAGGGAGCCTGGTGGTTTATAATGATGAGCTGCAGGGTCAGTGACGTAGTAGAGGGAGCCTTGTGGTTTATAATGATGAGCTGGGTCAGTGACGTAGTAGAGGGAGCCTTGTGGTTTATAATGATGAGCTGCAGGGTCTGTGACGTAGAGGGAGCCTGGTGGTTTATAATGATGAGCTGGGTCAGTGATGTAGTAGAGGGAGCCTGGTGGTTTATAATGATGAGCTGGGTCAGTGACTTGGTAGAGGGAGCCTTGTGGTTTATAATGATGAGCTGCAGGGTCAGTGACGTAGAGGGAGCCTTGTGGTTTATAATGATGAGCTGGGTCAGTGATGTAGTAGAGGGAGCCTGGTGGTTTATAATGATGAGCTGGGTCAGTGATGTAGTAGAGGGAGCCTGGTGGTTTATAATGATGAGCTGCAGGGTCTGTGACGTAGTAGAGGGAGCCTGGTGGTTTATAATGATGAGCTGCAGGGTCAGTGACGTAGAGGGAGCCTTGTGGTTTATAATGATGAGCTGGGTCAGTGATGTAGTAGAGGGAGCCTGGTGGTTTATAATGATGAGCTGGGTCAGTGATGTAGTAGAGGGAGCCTGGTGGTTTATAATGATGAGCTGCAGGGTCAGTGACGTAGTAGAGGGAGCCTTGTGGTTTATAATGATGAGCTGCAGGGTCTGTGACGTAGTAGAGGGAGCCTGGTGGTTTATAATGATGAGCTGCAGGGTCAGTGACGTAGAGGGAGCCTTGTGGTTTATAATGATGAGCTGGGTCAGTGATGTAGTAGAGGGAGCCTGGTGGTTTATAAAGATGAGCTGGGTCAGTGATGTAGTAGAGGGAGCCTTGTGGTTTATAATGATTAGCTGGGTCAGTGACGTAGTAGAGGGAGCCTTGTGGTTTATAATGATGAGCTGCAGGGTCAGTGGCGTAGAGGGAGCCTGGTGGTTTATAATGATGAGCTGGGTCAGTGATGTAGTAGAGGGAGCCTGGTGGTTTATAATGATGAGCTGGGTCAGTGATGTAGTAGAGGGAGCCTTGTGGTTTATAATGATGAGCTGCAGGGTCTGTGACGTAGTAGAGGGAGCCTGGTGGTTTATAATGATGAGCTGCAGGGTCGGTGATGTAGAGGGAGCCTGGTGGTTTATAATGATGAGCTGCAGGGTCAGTGACGTAGAGGGAGCCTGGTGGTTTATAATGATGAGCTGGGTCAGTGGCGTAGAGGGAGCCTGGTGGTTTATAATGATGAGCTGCAGGGTCTATGACGTAGAGGGAGCCTGGTGGTTTATAATGATGAGCTGCAGGGTCAGTGACGTAGAGGGAGCCTTGTGGTTTATAATGATGAGCTGGGTCAGTGGCGTAGAGGGAGCCTGGTGGTTTATAATGCACACGCTTCTGACCTAAGTGTATTGTTTATTGTTTAAAATGATCCCCATTAGCTGCCACCTAAGTGGGGTCCACACAGAAAGACAACACAAAACATAACAATACATGAGATACATAATGACAATCACAATTTACTTCATTAACAATGATAATCTAAAAACAATAAAACATTGTAGACATCTTTATAAACATCAGAATATTTTCAGTAAAGGTTAATATTACATTCATGGGTAGACATGAATATTTTCAGAAAAGGTTATTACATTCACGAGTAAATATTTTATTATTACATCAGTAGGTATAGTTCCACTCTCAAACGTGAACAGTATTTGCTCACATATTTAAGTAGTGCATTCTTAGGTGGTACTTGAAAGACGCTTTGCTATTCAATTTACTTATGTTCAGTGGGCAGTTATTCCAGTGCATGACACTATTATGTTTCTTCTGTGTAGACATTTTGTATGTGTCAAATGTGTATAGATATCCTTAATTCTTTCTGTCATGATGAATTTACCCATTGTCTTTCTTCCTTTCTGCTACCAATATAGACTTGGAGCTTGAGGTCTCTGGCTCTTCAACTCTAGAAATGGTTGTGCCAGGTGCCATACTGAATCCTGGCTCACAGCTCAGAGCCCACCTGGAGAACATTGTCAAAAATAAAGTGAGGGAAAGATGGATTACATTTGATTTTAGTGCATGAATGAAAGAAATTGCATTTCTTGTGCGTTAACGATAATTGTAAATACACTCATATCTTGGTAGAAGCTGTTTAGATTGCTAACAATTCCGAATTCACGTTTAGGCATAAACGGACGAGGAACTAAAGCTTTTAATTTCCTTCCGTGTCCTCAAGCTGGAGGAACTGTTAAAGGGGTTCAAGCCACCAGTCAGGATACAGGTGGTGACCTATGAGCCTTTAGCCGAGAAGAGGAAAACCAAGATTCTCTTCCTGTCATTTGACGCTGTAATGGACGACGATTTTCCTCTGCCCGTAGAAGATCTGCTGACCCACATTCAGTCTCTGCGGTCTGCCAACATAACGGTCCACAATGAGACCATATACTGGAATGGTAGGTGAGGCCTCCGCAAATGTTTGTTGAATAGCTGCTAATGTGGAGAATTCTGGACTGTCTTAAACCTTTTTCCAAGTCTTTACCGATGGCCTGAATATTGAGAATATCAAAGGTGCTATAGATAACATTCAGCCACTAGATGTCACACTAGAGCACCAGTACATTTACATTTGGTAATTTAGCTGATGCTTTTATCCAAAGCGACTTACAAGTTTTGTACAACAAGTCCGTAGGAAGGGTCAGTAGGAAGGGTACAACTCTTATCAGCTGAGTAACAATGTTCATCAAAGTGTTCAGTGCTACAGTGTGCATATCGGCATGTAATTTATCCAATCTGGTCAAATTCCACATGGGGAAATGGGAAGTAGGGAGGGGATGCATGCATGCAACATGTAAACGACAACATTCATTTTGGACCCGCAATTATTTTTTTGATTAATTTGATTAAAACATGCTTCTGTGCATCCTGTTGGGGGAGGGAAATATCTATTTAGAATATAATGAATATTTCTGTTTTTCACTTGTTTCTTTTTTTGCAGGCCCGGATAGCTGTGTTTTCCCCAAGAAGGTCTGGTGTCCTTCTAATTCTCTGTGCAATAACATTCTGGACTCGTACACCTGTGTGTGTCAAGATGGTTACTATGATGTTGGTTCTGCCATCACGCCACCACTGGACCTGGCTTCACCTCCAGTCTGTAACGGTACTAAACATTTATACCATGATCAGGGCCGGACCTAGCACATTTGGCGCCCTAGGCAAGCTTCACCACTTGCCTAGTGATTATTTTTATTTTAAAAATGTTATGTCAAAATATTGGTTGTAGATATAGAGGGGGGCGCAAAAACGGTGTTCCAAAAAAATTATATATTTTTTCTTTTTCTATTTTTGTGTCTGGAGTCTTAAATGCCCTGATATTCCACATACATTTTTGACACGCGCATCCATATCTTCCTGTCTCTGAACTTATTTTTACAATCTTATCAATGATCTTTGCCTGGTTGTAGATCAACATATGTGTTTAATTCAAAGTATTTCTTGGCCTATAAAGCTGCCAACGAGTGGTGGATTCACTGCAGTAGGACAAGCTAATCGTATCCTTGTTTACCCACAGAGAATGGCCTTTTTAGCCGGTGCCTTGACAAATTGATGGCTGGCGGCATAGCAAAAGCCTACCTGACTGGTTACTTCAAGGGCGAGGTGGTGGTGGTCCTGAACGACGGGCAGTGCTCCGTGATCGAGAGCGAGACCTTCTACTACTTCCATACGTCACGCAAAGCCTCCCAGTGTGGCACAAAGATGGTGGTGAGTGATGACGTGCTCCAACATCACAAAGGCTTCCATTTATATCTGTTATTTGGGATACTAAGTATTCAGTCTCCATGTAAATAGCATATCCCTTTTCATAATGGCCAGGATAAAAAAAAAAAAAAAAAACTATCCCATTTTCAGGATACTTAACGGAAGAATATATTTCTTGGTTTACTGTTGGGTTTTGAGGTCTGCATTCCATTTCCATGGTAATACTCAACAATGTTCTGCCTACTAATGGATACGGGCGTATTGATAGTGGGGATATGAAGGAGTGTACCTTATCTCTTATCTAGGACCTTACTGGTGATATTAATATCCAGAATATTAATGGTGTAAACAACACTTGATGTGATGGGCCAAATTCTAGTCTTATGCAAAAATGGATACAATGAAACCTCTTTAGCTGGATACGTGCCAAAGGATGTTTCTAATTAAATGACGCCACTGTAAACAGCACTCTCCTTAAATTGAATTGGATTGTGTGTGTCCGTCCGTCTTGTCTGTCTGTCCAGGCAAACGAGACACACATTGAATTCCAGAACACTCTGACGGTCACCTTGAGCAGAGATCAAATGGTCACTCGACGGGATCTCAAGTTTGTCTTGAAGTGTGTCTACCCCCGCAGCTATGTCCGCAATACCGAGGTCAACGCTGACTTGGAGTGGTGAGACATTATTGGGTCAAACTCATTTGTTATTCAGGATCTCATTCTCTCATTAATTTGCAATTGACAAATTTGTCAAGGGGGAAGCAACGGTTGTGATTGAAGGATCAAGAAAAGAGGGCGGGTTTGAGATGGGTCAATTAGTTGTAGTGAAAAAAATATGAATGAAAGACTTGCAGGTGCTTAAGACCTCGACACAGGGACATTTCGTTTTTTTTCCTACTCAGGCATTCGTTTCTCTTTTCCCCTCTTCTCACGAACACTGAATTGGATTGATAGTAGGGGTGTAAAGGTACACGTATCCGTACCGAACCGAACGGCTGTGTAGTGTACCGAACTAATACAACGGTATGTTAACCACTAACGACCGCCCACCGGGGGCTGTTTTTTTCACAATCCAATATAATTATTATATTTTTTTTAATTTACAAGTCGATTATTAATTTCAATATAGAATATTCGTTGACAGCCCTACAAGTACAATTAGTTACTGCACACTACATCACCCCCGAGTGGAACATGGAAAGCCAAACATTCCCCCACTGTACTGTACCGAACCTTGACTTCAAAACCGAGGTACGTACCGTACCGTGGTTTTTGTGTACCGTTACACCCCTAATTGATAGCATATCCTAAATGCATTCTTCACAGTTTGTGTCTAATAGATTCTCCCGCTGAATGTAGGTGAGGGCAATGATGAGGAAAGGTTATAGTCAAAAAATTGACAATGAGGATTCACTGAAGAAGGCACCTTCCAACCAAATTGTGACTTGTCTTCCATTTAGGATGAATTCGCACTCGGTGGTGCAGTACAACTCATCCCTGGATCTGGGACTGACCATGGCTCTGTACAGTGACGTGTCCTACACACACAGCTATAACTACGAGGTGGAACTCGGGCCAAAGGACACCTTGTTTTTCCAACTGGCCCTCGAGACCGGCAACTTCGGACCGGAGGTCCTCCTGGAGGTGGTGTCCTGCTGGGCCACGGAGAGCGCCGGGCCACGGGACCTGGTCCAAGGCCTGTTCCTTCAGGCTGGGTAGGTGGTCCCGTGGGGGAGTCTTTGGGGGAGAAGTCTCACGGGTGTGTCGTAGCCCTTAAAAAAAGACATTCGGAATGAGGACTGTGCAGACTCACTCGGACCATGTAGAATTACGTGTAATATCATGTAATTTAGTGGTCAACTTCTCTTGCCGTCGGGCCAGCAATAAGGACCTTCGCGACACATCTCGTAATTGTACTGTCTGCATGGTCCTTATTCCAAAGGATTGGAAAATGTTTTTGTCCATTGACGGTGAATTAGTGGCTGACTTTGTGGGCACATTGAGCTATTACTATTATTACACCCAAGTGGATTTTGTGCGGAATAAAAGTATTGCCCCCCCCCCCCCCAAATAAAAAAGAAAAGATATTGATCTTTTATTTATCAAACACATTTTACATACAGTACACCTGAGATTTCTCTGCATTTAACCATCCTGACCAGTTGGGACTAGTTGGGAGCAGTGGGCAGCCACAGTCCAGCACCCGGGGACCAAGTGTTAACTAATTAATTAAACCATTTAATTTCCTCTGTCCTCCCAAGAGATTTAAAAAAAGCTTTAAAAGTTTTCACATTCAGGAGGTAGACTCATGGGCTTATCAAGTGTTACCATTCTGTTTTGAGTTGCATTGATGAATGCAATGGTATTGAAATTCCACAGAATCTAATATTCTCTGCTTCTTCTAGTTGCCCTGTTGACGACACTTTCCATTGGCTGTCTGCTAACGGTGTGGCGCAGACGAGCAGGTTCTCCGTTCAGATGTTCACCATGTCCAAAGGGGTGCCCCTCTACTTTCACTGCCTGGCCCGGATATGTGCGCACGGCGAGGACTGTACCACGGTAAACTGAAGGAAACATTCTACTACGGTCATAGTCTTATATCGGTACTCGTGAAATGCCCCTTCGTAGTGCATGCTCGTTTGGAAACCTGTACCCGTTTGCGAGCCGATTGCTTCGCTCCCGGAAGTGCCGTTTGCAGCGTTCTCGAGAACCATGGTATGGCTGCTTGCAGCGTTCTCGAGAGCCACTCGTCCGTCCGACCGACTTCACACTCCATACTGCACTCTCCTGGGTCCTCGGCAATACACGTGCCAAGTGTGAGGTCGATCGGATGAAGGGTTCTCAGGATATGCGAAGAACAGACGAGAGATTCCTTCAATTATAGTTAGATTCACACTGTTCAGTCTACATACAGAGCTCCTTCACCCGTTATTCTGTGTGTATGTACTATGCATATATTTCTTATTTTATTTCTATATTTCTCGTGTGGCGCTGTTGACGACAACACTGTTTTCTAGGGCTGTCGTTGATGAGAATGATGAGGTAAGCATTGGCATGGCGTGAGAAGAGGACCATCCCGCTTCCTAGCCTCTCGGTCCTCAGGTGTGGGGGTGGCAAGCCGCCATATCAGACCCATGTCTACAAGGCTCACGTAGTTCTGCGGTTCCTCAGGAACTGGTTCTAGGGTGAAAAGCTCTAACAACTTGCTCTTCACAGTCTTGCGCATTGACCCATCCACATTGAAGAGTGAAAGGCACTCCTGTCACTCTTCTCTCAAGGGATGTGAAGTTGTATCATACCAGATCCCTCTGCTAGGTCCACCAGGGCCGCTAGTCCTGATCTCTCCATATCAGTGGAGGCTGCTGACCAAATTTTTAGGTGAAGCACAAATTATTATATTATATATTAAATTATATTTTTTAAACATCCCCAACGCTGCAACACCCCCATTTCTCCCAGGTGTCAGGCTCCTCATTCGCTTCCATTCATTTTCATTCCATGTTTAAATATCATCCTTCTGAAGTATAAACAAACTATACTGCTGTGACGATTTCAATAAAACAGACCTTTCTGAGTCAATGGTATGCAGTGGTGTTGCGCAATATGTCGGGGCCCCCCCGCAGGGCAGACCACTCCCCTAAATCAAACCAAGCAGACCATGGCTCGGCGGCCCGATCAAACCAAGCAGACCATGGCTCGGCGGCCCGATCAAACCAAGCAGACCATGGCTCGGCGGCCCGATCAAACCAAGCAGACCATGTACAGTATACAGTGGCTAATATACTATCAATACTACTATTGAATATACATACACTATTCATTTCATTTACACTATACATTTCATCAAACCAGCATGTCATGTCTCCCTTAACTGTCGGTGAAAAGAGGGAGAACTACAGTGACCAGAATGCCTGGCAATGTTTACTTCCTCCTCCACAGAGGCACTAGTCACTAGATCTGATCAGTGCAACGTACGCTAGCCTAGCCACAAGCTAGCGGCAAACATTCATTCATTTAGGCAGCACCACTAACGCAGTGCACATAAATATTATCTGCAGGCTGCATTAGCAGCCAGCAGCCAACGTGATACATTACATTGTGTTTATAATGTGACATAGCCAAGTTAATGTGACATAGCCAAGTTAACAACGTTGCAATCCCTTAATCAAGTCTACTACAAGTATGTATTGTTCTCTAAACAGTTTGCTAACGTTAGCATCCAGGCTAATCAGGCTTTCGTTTTAAATACAAACACTACAACTTACTTTTTTCTGATCCAGGTGCATAAGTCCACTTCTTCATGTTGCTCAGTTGCTGGTTTATACTTTGGTCCTAATGTTGGCGCAAAGTTTAATTTAGCCTACTGTGTGTTGTTACAGCTGTACTGTAAACTACTAGCTACAAGTTAGCTTGCCTTCACTGTCCAAGATGGCACGTTCACGTCAACTACAACTACACTAGTCTTCAACTGAGATTAAAAAAAAAAGATATATCATCCAGTGCACAACAATAAGTGAACAAGTGAATAAAGATCTTTAAAATATGAATGATTATATTAGGCAAATTAATGTTATTCTTCAGGCAAACTGCACACATGAGATGATGGAACACAACTGTGACTAGAACACTAACGCCAGCCCAGCTGCAGTTCTGCATGTATTTTACCAGGCAGACTCTGATTGGATTTGCAAGGCTGCCAATCATTCAACCTCCGTGTATTGGATGTCAAGGGCTGTCGATCATTAAATCCTCCATTCAATGGCAAGAGTTTAACTGCACAGTCCGTGCTTAGATGAAGTTAATAGCCTATTTTGATTGGCTGTTATTTATTATTTATTTAACAATGGGTCAACCTGTGAAGTATTCTGCACGAATAACTACTGCAGGCAATACTGCAGTGCAGGCCTGCTCAGAGCTGGCAATTTTGGCAATTTTTTAAGAAAAAAGAATTCACTGGCATTTTTGTTACAGAGGAAAACATTTATAATAAAAAAATAATAATAATAATAATTAAAAAAAATATATATATATGTAAATTAATAATAATTATGAATTATGAGTGAATTTGTATTTCACGTGTTGTCATAGAGAAACCTCCACTGCTCCATATGGGCCACCTGCATATGAGCACCAGAAGGTGCGCAGCTCTTTTCACTTGCAAAATTCCATCTCTTATTCCTGTGGATGGTTGCAGTAAAGAGGCTTGATCTTGGTGAACACCCGCTCTTGCAGAAAAGTCTCAACCTGAGCTTGGCCATCTGGAATTGCAGTCTTAATGTCATGCAGTAACTCTGGTAAGGCGACGAGGCCAGACTGTAGTGACCTTAGTGTAGGTGAGGAGATGTCAAATGGATCAGCTTCAAAATCCCTCATGCATGCCTGCAGGTCCTGAACTGCTTGCTCATCCTTCTGCATCCTCGCTGGCTGGCATTCGACATGCTTCCTTTGACGACGCTGGCACTGGAGGCCCCGCTTCACACTTCACCCTTGCCACGTTGTTTGCATTCCTTGTTGTTGAGAACAGTTGTTTCTCATTCTTTAAAAGCTGAGTCCATCCTTGCTTTATCTTTGAGTTCAGATTCATAGTTGTTTCTATCCAAAGATTGAGGGGCTGGAAGTAGGGTAGCCCTGTCATCGACTGGGTAAAGTGATCGTTGAAGAACTCCATTTGTTCATCTGACAGTGAAGAGAGAATTACCCAGTAGTCTGGCAACCACCTCCCATAGTCATAATTGTCATATGACATCAGTCCTGGCAGCATGTTGTAGGTTGACGATAGGTACTCTGAGCCATTTCTTGCATGACATGCATCAAGACATTGTACAAGTGGGTCAGACATCTCCAAGAACAAGACCCAAAAGTCCCCCATGTCTGTGCTAGGCTTCTCATAAACTCTGTTGATCAGCTCCTTCATGTCGCCATCATTCTCAAGATCACAGTAAGCTGTCTGTAGAGCCTCTTGAGTTTCAGTCAGTGCATTCCGCAGAATGTTGAGGTTCTCCTTGATGTCTTCCGATAGTTCTTTGTGCTCAAGAATCTTTGACCGTTGATTTTGGATAAGAACCTCTCAAGAGCAGGATGCACTGCACTCCCTGTCTGTAGTGATTTCCTCGTAGTGCTTGGTCTACCGACCCCTCCACTACTATCCCTGCTGTAACCAGAGTGTCTGCCATTCCAGAGCCCTTGAATCTCTTGTAGATGGCATAGATGTAGGACATCTATGGAAAGCTCAGACGATTGGGATGATGTCCTTGAACATTTCTGGATTCTCCGCCTTGAGCTGAGTGATCGTCTTGTAGGTGGGCAGGTCACCAACAAAGAAGAAAGGAGAATGGAATATTCTTCAGCCGCATGGCCTCCACATGTTTCACCATGATGTCATTCACCACTGACTTGCTTGGAGGTTCATTGTATGTTGTGTGGTAGTAAGGCTTCCTCTTGTTGGGTGGTGGATGACAGCAGGACTGGGCACCACCGTATCCTGGAACACGCTGCTCTTCAGGTGGTGGTCTTATACCATGATTGTCTACACGAGACAGTGCATGTATCACAGAGCGAGCACGCTGCGGAGCTGACCCATCCACTGGTGGATCTACCCTGGGACGAGCAGGTGGCTCATTCTTGCTACCAGGGGGGCATCTGTACTGGCAAACCTTTGTCAGTTCTGCACACTTCTGCTCCACATCCATCAGAGCCCAGTGGTCATAGAGGAGCAGTGTATCTGCATAGCTGATGCAGACGCCACTCTTATGCAGAGTGTCAACCAGATCTTTACTCCTTGTCATGCCATGGTAGTGCGCTGTCCAGTGAGGTGGTACATTCGGACCCAGAGTTTTTGTTAACACCAAAGTAAGATAAATAAACAAGGGTTAAATTCGGCTCAAGCAACTAACCTTGCTAGCTTTGCATACAGAATACTATTTTATGTTGGGCTATAGTGCAAAATCATTTTTGGTTCATTATGAAAATGTGATGGTATGAACTGGACACCATATTCTCAGTAGTCTACCCTATTTAATGGAAAACCGCAAATCAGTAACTGTTTACACACAAACATTGACTTTATTGACCTCGGAGATTACTTCTGTGTACTTATACTGTATATTATTCAACTCATCATGAGCAGAGCTTTCATTAGAGCCAATATAAAGGCTCTGTGTGACGATTTTGAGAAATCAATTTTGGAGCTCAAAATTGGCAGCCATCTTGCATTTGAAGGTCAACAATAGGTCAAATCATTATATAAACACCAAATATGTATTCATTGATCAAAATAAGCTCTGAAACCATGTATTGTGAATCATTGTAGGTCAAACCATTAAAGTTCATTTCCACGGCAGCCATTTTGGATTTTGGTCTCTCACAAATTTTCCCCGCCTTTTTAAAAAATACCCCCTGGCTAAATTTGTTTATTAACCCTCCTAGATGACAAATCCATTGAGAAACGGACCTTCGCTCTCCACGGTCACGGAAGTGCCACAGATGACCCTACTAACACTTCAGGCTCTGCCAAGAGAGTTCTGGATAAATTCACAGTATAATAAGTTACTAAACTCCAACCCAAACCAAATCACCCTCCGGGAGGGTCATCAAGGAGAAGCCACCTTTTCTCAGTCCTTGCCCCACAATGGTGGAATGAACTGCCCACCACAGTTAGGACAGCCGAATCCCGTCCAATCTTTCGCCATCGACTAAAGACTCACTTCTTCAACCATTATCTGAAAAGAATATATAATAATAATAATCTGACCCTAACTAACCTTACTGTCATGCACTTGTCCTAATAAACTTGTAAGGTGCGTTCCTGATTGGCTGACTGGTTGCACTATATTTAAATGACGCCACTTGCACGCGCGCTCCCGCTTCTGCTCACAAAAGTTTGGTTGCACGTCGTGCAACCCTGTCCCATGAGCAACGCACCTCTGCACTAGGGCTGCACGATTTTGGGAAATAATCTAATTGCGATTTTTCTGACAGATATTGCGATTGCGATTAAATTTGCGATTATAATTTTTTTTAAGCAGCCCCACAGAGGTTTATTGTAAAATGTGGCTTGCATCTGGCCTACGCGGTGGGTCTTTTCAGGACACCGAGCCTAACATTTTTTTCCTTTTACCTGGGAATCGATACCGGTACCCAACGGTACCTTTTTTCTGTACTTTACTCTCCCTCTTTGAAGTCTAAACTTCACAACACACAATCTAAAACCCCTTACCTCCCTCTCCCAAACCGATCTTGTATCTCAATGGGATAATTGCATCATTCCAAATCACGATTTCGATTAAAAAAACTATTAATCGTGCAGCCCTACTCTGCACTGTAGCACTCAACACTTTGATGAACATTGTTACTCGGCTAAATGTAAATGTAAATCAAAACATGAAAATAAAGAGAAATACCAAAAATGGGGCTCTTTTGATCTCATCACTGACTACAGTTTCTAGCTTTAAAATGTATATTTGCTACATGGTACATAATATTTAAAAAAAATATATATATATATATATATATTAAAGAAATTTAAAAAGAAATATGTCACTAATGGAGAACCTCGACTCACACACATGAGCCGCTCTGACCCCTAGTGGCGGCACATGGGTAATGCGCTTCACATCTATTGGCGCTTTTCCACTGCATGGTACCTACTCTACTCTACTCTACTCTACTCGCTTTAGGTACCTGGTACTTCGTTCCTTTTCCACTGCAGGTACTAAAATAAAGTACTCAGTTTGTCTCCGTGTGGGGAGGCGGGGCTGCTGGTGTACAGCTGAGAGCTCCATAGCTCTGTGAGAGCTCCACCAGCATAGCTATGTCCGTGTCATGAGCTAGTAGGCGCAAGCCAGAGTAAAACAGTTTTCAATCAATCAATAACAACATTAACGAGACTCTCGTTGTGTCTATTCTGATAACGCTAACGTTACCTCTCATTGTGTCTATTCTACAAGCGTTAACGTTAGCTAGGCTGTCTATGCTAACGTTAGCATTAGGCTAACAAGCTGTAACGTTACCAGTCGCGTCTATTTGCTAACGTTAGCATTAGGTAATAACCGGTTTAAAATGGATGGTGATTACCTCACGTTGTGTCTATTCTATTAGCATTAACGTTACTCATACAAACAATCAATAGCGAGTTATATTGATCGCGCTATGTACGATAGCCATGCTAAAACGCTAGCACAACATCAGCACAACATAAGCTTAAGCCTTAACAAGTCAGCGATCTTTTTGCGAGACTAAACTCTCCGCTCGGTGGCAAATTGTGTTGACGTCGGTTTTGTTTAATCAATAAATGAGGCAGAATACACAGTGACTGTATTGTTTGTTTATTGAACTTGTGCCTGCTGCAACCATAATGAAATCCTATGCGAGACATTCAAGATGGCGGCTCTCTGTTTTCGTTCAGACTCTCCAAACAGTGACGCGTCTCTCTTCTGACTAATCAGTGGTCTGCAGTTTTTCACGTGACATTTATGGTACCAGTTCTACCCGCTTGGCTCGCGCTTGGAACCAGAGTCGAGCAGGGACTAAAAAAGTACCCGAAAAAGTACCTGGTACCAGGTAGTACCAGGTACTTTGGTAATGGAAAACCGAAAATACCGAGTAGAGTAGAGTAGAGTAGGTACCATGCAGTGGAAAAGCGCCATATGACACTCAGAAAACGTGTCCTCTGTCTGTCTCCCTGTAGAACTGCACCACCCAGAGGCTCTCCAAGAGGTCTGTAAGCAGGAGGGGTGAAAGCGGCAAATGGGAAGCGGTGGTGTCTGCCGGACCCCTGCTGGTCAACACGAAGGGAGAACCAGGCACCCGGCAGTCCAGCTGTGAGTTGATTTGTTGGGGGGGAAACTGGGGAGATATCTAGCCATGAAACAAAGGATCAGTGGTTAAGATCAACGTGACAACGTAACCCCCCCCCTCCTCCGTTGAACGAGTTATCGCTAATTTGATGGAGGTATACAACTGGATTAACTGTTACTAAGAAACCTTTATGGAAATAGTTTTGGATTGTGAGAAGTCACTTCAAAAATAAAAGCAAAAATGCATCTTAATGAGCTACGTGATGTTCCAGTGGGGATCAAATCAGTGGGGTGAGACATTTTCTAAATTATTTTGAGATTATTTTGCTTGAATACAAAGTAAATGTTTTTCATGTACTATATTTGGTGTACATTTCCTTGCAGGGGCAGAACATATGCTGATGGTCTCCATAGTAGCGGGGTCAGTGGGTCTCTTGGGCGTAACGGTGCTCGGTGTGAGCGCAACAAAAGCCATCCTGAATTACTATGAGATGCAACGGTTGCAATAAAGGCTTGAAGCAACATCCACCTGTATTTCTCGTTTTTTTTCTTCTCTTTCCTCTGTATTGTCGTTGACACGGTATTGCACCAATAGGGAAGGAAGGGACCTGGTGGGGTAGAGACTTTTAGATGGCAAGCTGGTACCATAGCAACAACTGCATCTAGGGACAAGGCTGGTAAATCGATCTACAATGCCGGAACAAAAGGTTTGATCACAGTCTATGTGTTGAGTGAGCAAGGCACTGAAAATCCTACCCCCCTCCGGGGCAATGCAAATGGTTCTGTCTGCATTAGGGGGGGGGGGGGGGGTTGGCACACTCCTATGTAGAGTTGTACGACGTTCCACTGTCAAACATCTCTGTGCAAACAGGAAGTACCTTTACTCGTATTAACGCATCATAAATAATATATTATTGTTTCCAAATTTTTTTGTCTTTTTTATAAATAAAAACTGGAAATAATTTAATAAAGGTAGCATTATGGCTTCCTAACACAGAAATGACATAGCAGTATAGTCTATTTACTTTTTTTTTTTTTTTTTTTTTAATCGTTTTCCTCTTTTTATTATCGTTTTCCTCCTTTCTTTTTTCCGTTTTTCTCCCATCCCAATGTTAGTCGTTATGCCAATTCCCAATCCCCTTCCTGGTCGTTGCGCACTCTACCATGAGTACTGTCGGTCCGGGAGGGCGGAGACTATCGCATGCTTCCTCCGACACATGTGTACCCAGCCCACTGCTTCTTTTCACCTGGCAGCGCGGACTCTCACTGGGAGAGTGTAACGTGTGGAAGGTCACACTACCTCTCTTAGATCCTTCCCTTGCTGTGCAGGGGCCCCGACCGAACTGTAGGAGTCGCTGTTTACAACGACCAGGATCCACCCCAGGGGCGGGGTTAGGGTGTGGCTACTTGGGCTCAAGCCCTGAATGTTTTCTGAAAAGAATATAAATTGACAATTAATCATTGTTACATGAAAATATGTTTGCACCAGAAGCTAATTTCCATCTGTAGTCTATCCAGCTGCTAACTGTATTTGAGTGAGTTAAGTCTTGGTGTTATGGTAGACTCAGACCTAAGCTTTAAATCACAATCAACAAGTTGACAAAAACATAATTCTTCCACCTAAGAAACATAGCTAAAGTATGGCCATTTATAAATCAAAAGGACGCTGAGTGAAAACCAGATCCATGCCTTTATCTCAAGCCGACTCGACTACTGTAATGCACTCCTTACCGGCCTCCCTGAAAAAATACGATAACTATTTTATTGCAATGCACTATTGCATTATTTTATTCTATTTTACGAACTATTTTATTGCACTGCACTATTTTACTTTGTATCAGTGATAATCAAACCGTAAACAAAGACGCCTATTAACACTTTCAGTGCCAGATGGCGCTGTTTACTGTTACTGTTGAAAGGCCTGCGCCTTTTAACATGGATACGTGGCTGTGTTTGCAGGCCTAAAGCTATATTATATATTATAGCTATGGATCTAATAATATAGTCGATTGTCATTGAGTTTCTTCCGGTCAAGATGCAAAAAACAGATAATTTTCCCATCCATACATTTCCGTTTTATACCGTCGTGAATATGAGTAGTTTCAGAGTGGTCTGGTGTCATTTCCAAAATGCTTCGTAATGGCCGTCAACGTGTATTCTAGTAAACGCGTTATTGTTTCTTCCCTGGACTAGCTACTGTTCTCAAATCTAATTTAGATTTAGATTATCGGTATTATGTTTCATCATGGATGCATGAAGGGGGGGGGGGGCGCCCCTCCGTGCTTTGATCGCAACCAACGGAACACGCCACACACACACACACGCCCCGATCAGTATGAAGGAATTTTTGGATCAACGCAATATTGATACCATATAGTCCTTACCTTGACCAGGATATGTCCCGAAAAGAATATTCCAATTATCTGATGGCCATTCCAAGTGACTACCTGCAAAATAAAGGTTAAATAAGCGTTTAGCTTGACCGAGTAGTTAGACCCCCAGCCGCAGCTCGGCCCAGACACCAAGCCACATCGTTTCAAATGGAGTGCAATAGCGGCCGCAAGGCGTTAGGCGGCGGTATTGGACTTTTGAGATCTCAGACCCATCCCCAGTGATAACACAGGCTGCCGGCATGTCTTTATGAATGGAAATATCGAATAAAAAAAACAACGATGAAAACCTGACTATACTAACCCTAGATCTTAGATCCTAATATGAAAAACGATGTGATTTAATGTTCTATGTTTTACCTTCACTTTGTCTATTTTGCTGCTATCTATTTTATGCTTTATGTCTGCACTTTATGCATTGCTCTTGATCTGCCACATTTTATGCCTGTCTTTTTTTACTGCTGTGAAGCACTTTGACATTGAGCTGCAATTCTTGAATGAAAGGTGCTATACAAATACAGTGTATTATTAATTATTATTGTTTGCTTCATTAATTAAAGGGTGTGAATTTAAGTGTTCTCTAGTGCCTTTTGTCTGCTTTAAGGTGGTGGTATAAGTTAAAGGTTGTGGTGTCGAAGTAAGAAAATTCCGTGTCTGCTTATGCGGGCACCTATCTGGGCTAAGCCCCGGATCTCCTACAATCCTAAATCCGCCCCTGGTCCACCCTCGCCGGGTTTCCCACCCTCTAACACTGCCAATTGTGTTAGTATGGACGATCGGCCAACCCGGAAGCGTCTATTCGAAAGGCAACCGGTTCATGCTTCCGCATTCGCGTTTTGCGCTCTGATTGGCCACTGCTGTTTCTGGTCGCACCAATCGTGTGACGGCAAGTTCTTTCGCCGGTTAAGCTTAGGCACTCTTTCGAAGTTGGTTAAAGTTAGAGTTTGTCTTAGTGCAGGGCGATGGAACGCCAGCCCTGATTCCAAACTCTAACCGTAACCAACTTCGAAAGAGTCGCCTAAGCTTAACCAGTGATAAACTAGGCGTTTAACCTCGTTCCCAGCTTTATCTCGAGAGATAAAGCCTGGTAAAGCACTATGGCCGAAAGTGGCAATCGGGTAGGAAGTCCCGCCCCTGAAATCACGACTGGTGCTCGTGAAAATGCACTCCCCCCAGAAACGACCTCGTTATCGCCTCCCTCGAGATGTACGGGCGTCTGCTTGTTGTTTGTTTCCCTGGGGACTATAAACAGATCAGGGGGTGCCCGGAAACCGGAAAGCCTGTAGCCGGTATTTCTGTATTTCCGATTAACACTTTAGGAGGCATAGCTTTACCAGCCTACTAGGCGTTAGGTAGTTTGCTGCTGGTCGAGGCGGAAATGGGCACGTCACGCGATTGGGCACACATGTCACATGACGAGAAACGTCAGTGGCCAATCAGATTCGCAAAACACATGAACCGGTTGCCTTTCGAATAGACTCAACCCGGAAGCACCACAGCTGGTTCGATTCCACTGTCTCTGTGGTGGTAGACAGACGCTTAGTCCGCTGCACTACCCGGCCGCCCTGTGTCAATTTACTTTTCTGATAACTACATCCCTGCATAACTCAAATGTTCAGACAAGCTTAATGTTTGGTTATCGGTGATGGTCCATTTCGGAGGCTGTGAAATAAGGCTGTGAAATAAAGGTGTAAAGACAGCTCTGCGTACGAGTGTGCATTGCAGGGGCCTCGGGCATATCTATCTTTATTATATATGCAATTTTATTTCATTTGCACACATACAAATACATGATGCACTACAAATACAATATTTATGAAGTGGGTGTGCCGGTGCGGTAAGAAACCTGCAGGGGTTATGTTGTGAAGGATCAGATTAAACCAAATATATATATTTATTTATGGATATATATTTAATAGTATTTGTATATCGTTTGATATCCCTTGTATATTCCTTGTACATATACACTGAATATCCCTTTAGTCTACTAACAGCCCATAATAGTTTCATTCTCTCATTGGACAAGAACCTGGCGCCAGCAGCCAAGCCCCTTGGTTCAAGTTCAATCGTGCCGACGAACATGTCGTTACTAGCCCGGTTCCGCGTAGGAATACGTTTGGCGAAATACGAATGGTACTATTTGTTCACAGCGCATATATATATGGCGCAAGTAAAGTAGAACTTCTTAGCCCTTAGTTCTTTACCCTCCAACCTAGTGGCAAGACGTTAAGCCTCACCCACGATACACGTGTGGTGCAGTATGGTCAATTTGGCCTCAGAATGGCATTGAGACATCGTGTGGATTAATAGTTGAATTGTCATAGTTTGGCACTATACCGTCGAGTGGGACGTATTTCTATTAAGTTAATAATAGTCTATTATGTATGGTGCATCGTTCGGTTAGAGTTATAAAGTGAGCAGTACCCCCATCGTTTCCTCGCGTTATCTAGAGTCTTAACCAGGCTGGGCAGACCACGTGTGGTGCTTTCATCCGAGGAGTTCTGGGCTAGGACGAGTGGACCTGCACATTGGATTACCTTACCCAGACGACGGCGAGCCCTACACGGCTTGGATTATCTACTTGCTTTGGGTGCTTTGATTATGCCATGGATAACAGCCAACACTGGTAAGTGTTGGAACTACCCCCGAGAGGAGTCCAGGTGAGACGGCGCTCTAACCCGAGTGAGGTCGCCTCACGTCTCTTCGTTGTGGACCGGCAGTTACCGTCTACAAGAGGGCCCAACGGTATTCATCTGTGGACCAAGGTTCTGTGGGCACCGTGTTCAGCACTCTGAATTCTCCCAAGAAATCGTTGGCCAGATGGGATATCGCCAGCGGCTCTCCAAACCCCCCCCCCCCCTACTGACTTACAACCAGCGGGACCCCCTTTAGTATATCCAGCTATAATCATTAAGTACCATCGCTATAGTTCCCTAAAGAACCAGGTTGTATACTTGCTTCCTGCGTAACCAGAGATTGGACATTCAATGTTGATTTGCCTACGAATACTCATTTGCCTTACAAGTGCATTCAAATCATAAATGTCATTACGTGAACGTTGTATATACCCTTTGCTATATATTAAAGATTCGACGGATACATTTGTGTGGACTTGGTTTCATCAGGTGGGAAAGTGTTCATCATATCTATATCATGTACTGTGTGGCCAGTAGTTAAAGTACATAAAGCGGTAGTGGTTTAATGATACCATACTTATCAATACAGTCAGGGAATTGTACCCCTCAGTTACAATTGGTCCTTCGAGCCGGATGGTAACTAGTGTAATATTAATATAGTGTTATTAATATTGAAATGGCCTATGATGAACACTCCACGAAACGGTCCTCCTAACGTAGAACGCCCGCGGCGCAGACGACAGACACCTCAGTACTTAGAGGATTACGCTGTCAGTCAACTACCTAGCCTTCGACAAACGGTAAACGCGGTAAAAGTAGAAAGTAAAATTATGTCGGACCTTAACGACCAGGTTACCCCGACCACAGAGGCCCTAGTGGGTTCTAATGTAACTGACCAAGCTCACGGTGGGGACCAGGAGGGAGCTGACATGCCTTTACCCCCCGCCAATACCGAAGAAGTAGTCCCCGACCAGCCCCGGGAGGAAGACAACCCTACAGAGAGAGAACTCTGCACGGAAGAAGAGGAGGAGAGCGCCGAGGAAATAGAGCTCCAGGACTCCCCAACGAGTACCGCCAGGAGCGGCTCACCTCTACAACCGTCTTCTCCCAGCGAAGCGGAGAGGATGCTATCACAGGCGTTCCTCGTCAGCCTGACAGCCTCTACCGAACGCGATCGACTCCAGGGTGAACGCGATCGACTTCAGGGTGAACGCGATCGACTCCAGACACAGCAACGGAGCGAAGAAGAGCGCATACGCCTGGAGATGAGACGCCTTCAGACGGAAGAGAATATGGCAAGAGACCGAGCAGACACCCAGCGTGCCGCTGCCGGTGCCCAAAGAGAAGCAGAGCGCGACATCGCTTTCATCAAGCGTGAAGCCGAGCGCGACAGACTACAAGCGCAGCTAATGGAGCAGCTGATCACCAAGGCAACACCCTCTCCCTCCGCCAGGGGTTCAAGGAACTCGTCGAGACAACAGTCAAGGGCAGCATCCCCTAACCGAGCAAGCGACCCTGAACTTGACCAACAGACCAAGCCTATACCCCCCGCAGACCCCCTTCCCAGACCGGTCCAAGCGAGACCCAGCTACAAGGAAGGAGCAGCATACACTGCGGAGAGGCTAAATAAACGACTACAGGATCTAGAGGACCTGATAGAAGAAGAAGAGGGAGAGGAGGAGAACCAAGCCCGACGACAGCACAGTACTCCACCGGACCAGGAGGTCCAGTACAGCCCAGGCTATACCCCCGCGGCGCTGCGCTACAGACCCCCGACTCTATTCACGGGTGAGCATGACGCACGACCAGCCCCGAGGAATAGCACCTGGACCAGCGGGCCATGGTACCCTGCCGGTACCAGCCCACAGAGAGGCGCAAGAGGAGACTCGCCTAGGAGGCCTCTCCCCCAACGCTCGCCGATGTATCAGCCATCCACGGCGTCATACATTGCCACACCGACCATCCCAGACTTCACCCATGAGAATCGGGCACAGTACATGGAGCTCCGAATGTGCTTAGAGACAATGATGGTGGATGTCGTTGATGAACGTCACAAGTATGCAATATTACTGAAGCACCTGAAAGTACCCCGAGCGCACAATATAGCGCTAGCCTATGCCACCTCTACGACCCCATACACCGCGGCTCTAGCAGCGCTGGACCAGAGATATGGACGTATATGGGATTACGTAATCCAAGAGATAAGGCATATTGACCGCCTACCCCCAGCAACAGACAATCGCTCATTAGACGACCTGTCTATAAAAGTGCAGTCCCTGGTAGGGATGCTGGGAGCGCAACGAGAAAAGGGTATGCACGAGCTATACGCCAACTCTAACGTCGAGAGGATTTTAGAGAAGCTGCCACCCGCCAGACAAGAGCGCTTTAGGCGGCAGAGAGACCACCGTGATCCTAACGGTGCCGAACCATCCCTCGATCTAGCCGACTTCCTGGCGAGAGAAGTCAGCAGCTTACGACTGGATACGTTCGTGCGGAGCACACCAAGCTCCAGAGAGGGACCCAGGAGAATAAACGATGGAAGAAGATCGGTGACTGTCATGCACCAATCAGAATCAGTACCGAGCAGTAAGAACCACAGTACCCCCTCGAGAAAAGAGAAGTGGAAGATGGTGTGCCCGTACTGCGAGAAGGAACACTGGCTGTCACAATGTGACCTGTTCACAAAGATGAATGCAGAAGAAGTGAGTCAATGGATAAAGTCCAACAGGCGCTGTTACCGATGTGCGCGCAGTCACATGGCAGCCGAGTGCCGCCTAAAGAAGAGGTGCAGTCGGTGTGACGGAGCCCACCTAGATGTCCTACACGACAGTAACAGAAGAAAGCCTGCACCTGCACCATCGAGCAGCACCAAGGCAAGTGTCATGTACATTGACCCCGCCAGCAGCAGCGGCGCCCAAGTGCTCTTAAAGGTAGTCCGTGTAACATTGAGCTACCAAGAAAGTCATGGACACTTACGCCGTCCTTGATGACGGGTCAGAGAAGACCCTTCTGCTCGCGTCCGCTGCGGCCCAGCTGGGACTGCGGGGGAGCGAGAACCAAATGACGATTCGGACAATAAGAAGAGATTTAAAGACGATAAAAGGCGAGAATGTCTCCTTCACTATCGCAGCAAGCGGGCAGCCAGAGAGACGGTATAGGATTACAAATGCTTTCACCAGCCAAGAAATAGGACTATCACAGTACACCTACCCCATCGCCAAACTGATGGATAAATATGTGCACCTGCGTCAACTACCTATCCCGCTCATAGACGGCGCCACCCCGAACCTGCTGATAGGCTCCGACCATGCAGACCTCATAGTCCCGATAGACCGGGTCCATACAGGACCCAGAGGCTGTCCTGCAGCAGTCGAGACCCGCCTAGGATGGACACTACAAGGCCCCCTCGCTAAATCTCTCAACCGAACAGCAGCCACTAGCTGCCTCCACTCCAGAGTGACAGAAGAAGACACCACTCTCCTGCAGCATGTCGAGAGGCTATGGACACTAGAGACAATGCCCTTTAAGAACGAAAAGAAAGACATTCGTTCTAAAGAAGACATTTACGCCATAAACCTCCTCGAGCAAGGGACAAAGAGTCACAGTCGGCGGAGTGATGAGATACGCAACTCCACTCCTGAGGCGAGAGGGAATGCCCACCTTTCACGCCACGAAAGAAGCTACGGAGCGGTATCTATTGAACACAGAGCGGCGCCTAGCCAAAGACCCCGCTCAAGAGAGTGTGTACCGCGCTGAGATTGAGAAGCTAATCACAGCGGGACACGTAAAGAAGATTGACTGGCGACGCCGTGCGCTGCTCCGCGCCTCTCTGATCAAAGACGGCTTTGATCTCCGGCAGCAGGCCAGCAGCGACCCCCCAGTATTACGCAGCCTCTCCCCAGAGGAGAAGCCCTTGCTGCGGTTACCATGGAGAGAGAGGATCGGAGATGAGCACCCAGCCATCTACCAATGGGAAGTCCTCCCCTTCGGAACCACATGCAGCCCGTGCTGTGCTACATTTGCACTGCAGAAACACGTCGCAGAGGACCCAGCAGCAGATGAAGAGGTCCGACACAGTGTGAAGAACAGTTTCTACGTGGACAACTGTTTACAAAGCGTTTCGACCCAAGAAGAAGCCGAGGCTCTCCTACTCAAGCTACGCGCCTCCCTGATCAAAGGCGGCTTTGATCTCAGGCAGTGGGCCAGCAGCGACCCGCAAGTATTGCGCAGCCTCTCCCCCGCAGACGAGGCAGCCAGCAGCGAGACCTGGATGGCGACAATCCCAGGAGAAGCCCAAGAAATAACACTAGGACTAGTCTGGCGCTTCAAAACAGACTCGCTCCACTATAGACACAAACCCCTGACCACGGAGCAGGGAAGGTCGACGGCGATACCGACCACCAGACTGAGTGTGTACAGAACACTCGCCAGACAATATGACCCGTTGGGATGTATTCTACCTTACACCACCAACATAGATGATTGCCTCACCCTACAGAGTGCGCAACTAAAGACATTTCTGCGGCACCACCCAGAGATTCAGCCCACTGCCGACATTTCAGCAGCTGACTACGAAGAAGCAGAACTTCTTCTACTACAACGAGCCCAGAGAGACTCGTTCCCCGACGAGCTAGACTGTCTACAGGGAGGAAAGCCCGTCCCATCAGACAGCAGATTGCTCCACCTGGCACCCGAGAGCGACGCCCATAATCTCATCAGAGTGGGTGGTCGTCTGCGGAGAGCCCCCGACCTACCGGATGACGTTAAGTACCCGATAGTCTTGAACAGCCGACACAAGGTCACAGAGCTGATCATAAAGAAATACGACGAGGATGTGCACCACGCAGGAGCCGAGAGAGTCTTCGCGGAGATCAGACGTCGCTATTGGATACTTCAAGGAAGAGAAGCGGTGCGACGCTTCCAGCGAACCTGTCTAGACTGCCGAAAGTGGCGCGCGCAGCCCAGCATACCCCGGATGGCTGACCTACCCCCCCTGTCGCCTCCGACTCGGCGACAAGCCATTCCACTCCACAGGCATGGACTGTTTTGGCCCGTTGTATATAAAGAAAGGAAGAGGAACCGAGAAGCGGTGGGGTATTGTATTCAAATGCATGACCACCAGAGCGATACATATCGAACTCCTTCCAACCATGAGCACAGACTCATTCCTTATGGCCTTCCGAAGATTCACATCACGGAAAGGAAAACCGTCTACATTGTTGTCTGATCACGGGACAAACTTCAAAGGCGGAGAAAGAGAGCTGAGAGAGAGCTTCCAAGCTATGGGCCCAGAACTTAAGACCCACCTCGCTCCATCCCAGATTGACTTCCAGTTTAATCCCCCGAACGCACCCCACTTCGGTGGAACCTGGGAACGAGAAGTACGTTCTATAAAGACAGCCCTGTACGCCGTGCTTGGGGCCCAGACTGTAGCGGAAGAAGTCCTAATGACAGTCCTCACGGAGATCGAGGGAGTATTGAACTCCAAGCCCCTCGGCTACGTCTCCAGTGATATAGCAGATGTCGACCCAGTCACCCCCAACACACTCTTGATGGGGCGGCTGGACCCCGCGCTACCCCAGACAATGTACAGGCCTGAAGAAGCGAACGGCCGAAGAATGTGGAGGTACAGTCAAGTACTAGCTGACAAGTTTTGGAACAGCTTTCTACTCCACTACCTACCGTCTCTACAGACCCGCCAGAAGTGGGTAAAAGAGAGAGACAATTTGACAGAAGGAACAGTCGTCATGATTATCGACCAGTCACTACCCAGAGCTATGTGGCCGGCTGGCCGCGTAAGCAAAGTGATCACCGGTGCCGATGGAAAGGTCCGAGCAGCTGAAGTGCTCGTCCAAGGGCGAACTTACACACGACCCGTGGCGAGGCTAATAGAACTGCCCAGACTCCCAGACACTATCGATGACGACCATGACCCCATGACTTTGTGAGTTGACTGACCCTTACAGCGGACCTTGAGTGGTAGACAGTGCGGTTAATCTGTCTCTGCTTAGCTAATTAGGTGGGACTAATTAGGGGGCGGCTGTTGTGAAGGATCAGATTAAACCGAATATATATATTTATTTATGGATATATATTTAATAGTATTTGTATATCGTTTGATATCCCTTGTATATTCCTTGTACATATACACTGAATATCCCTTTAGTCTACTAACAGCCCATAATAGTTTCATTCTCTCATTGGACAAGAACCTGGCGCCAGCAGCCAAGCCCCTTGGTTCAAGTTCAATCGTGCCGACGAACATGTCGTTACTAGCCCGGTTCTGCGTAGGAATACGTCTGGCGAAATACGAATGGTACTATTTGTTCACAGCGCATATATATATGGCGCAAGTAAAGTAGAACTTCCCTTAGCCCTTAGTTCTTTACCCTCCAACCTAGTGGCAAGACGTTAAGCCTCACCCACGATACACGTGTGGTGCAGTATGGTCAATTTGGCCTCAGAATGGCATTGAGACATCGTGTGGATTAATAGTTGAATTGTCATAGTTTGGCACTATACCGTCGAGTGGGACGTATTTCTATTAAGTTAATAATAGTCTATTATGTATGGTGCATCGTTCGGTTAGAGTTATAAAGTGAGCAGTACCCCCATCGTTTCCTCGCGTTATCTAGAGTCTTAACCAGGCTGGGCAGACCACGTGTGGTGCTTTCATCCGAGGAGTTCTGGGCTAGGACGAGTGGACCTGCACATTGGATTACCTTACCCGGACGACGGCGAGCCCTACACGGCTTGGATTATCTACTTGCTTTGGGTGCTTTGATTATGCCATGGATAACAGCCAACACTGGTAAGTGTTGGAACTACCCCCGAGAGGAGTCCAGGTGAGACAGCGCTCTAACCCGAGTGAGGTCGCCTCACGTCTCTTCGTTGTGGACCGGCAGCTACCGTCTACAAGAGGGCCCAACGGTATTCATCTGTGGACCAAGGTTCTGTGGGCACCGTGTTCAGCACTCTGAATTCTCCCAAGAAATCGTTGGCCAGATGGGATATCGCCAGCGGCTCTCCAAACCCCCCCCCCCCCTACTGACTTACAACCAGCGGGACCCCCTTTAGTATATCCAGCTATAATCATTAAGTACCATCGCTATAGTTCCCTAAAGAACCAGGTTGTATACTTGCTTCCTGCGTAACCAGAGATTGGACATTCAATGTTGATTTGCCTACGAATACTCATTTGCCTTATGTCATTACGTGAACGTTGTATATACCCTTTGCTATATATTAAAGATTCGACGGATACATTTGTGTGGACTTGGTTTCATCAGGTGGGAAAGTGTTCATCATATCTATATCATGTACTGTGTGGCCAGTAGTTAAAGTACATAAAGCGGTAGTGGTTTAATGATACCATACTTATCAATACAGTCAGGGAATTGTACCCCTCAGTTACAGGTTATGTTAAAACCTCACCACAACTTAAACATTTTAATCAAAAGGTGGGAAAATAATAAAAATAAAACGAATTAACAAATGAAAGTTAAGTTAAAAAAAACAAACACAATGAAGTGGCCAAAATGAAAGGATCAGTCAGAAATATGAAAGGATTTAAATAAACCAACCAACCAATCAGCCAGAAATACAAAAGTAAATAAAGTGAAAGCAAACACAATTAGTTGTGTGTTGGTTATTAACCCTTTCACTGCTGCACTACCAACTGTTAACCCTTTCACTGCGACAATACACAGAAGGTTAACCCTTTCACTGCCACACGACAGCCGGCGACCGTCGGTTGTGTGATAGTAAAGGGTTAACCTTCTGTTGTGTGGCCAGTGAAGGTAGTTTTCAAAAACGGTTAGAGGGTGAACTGTCTACCAGGTGTAGGTTGGCGTTCCACAGTTGTACACATCTATACTTAATTGAATACGGATTGAAAACTTTATTAACAGATTGCAGAATGGGTACAATAGTACGGCTCAATACACACAATTGTTAAGGGGATGCAGACCAGAGAAAGACTTTCGTCTTGTTTACATCAGGGTTCCCCATTTTCAATTCATAATGAAATACTGCTCCTTGTTGGTATGATGGAAAGGAAGATGTAGATTGTTTGTCTCGTTTGGTAAGAATGAATAGAGGAATTCTTACAGACATATTGTTGGAAACATAGTGGTAAATTGTAATTGCACCTTATAGATTAAAAATACATGTGTAGGTAGGATGTTAATATCAAAAATAGTTATTTTAAGTTTATGAAATAAAGATTCAAATGGTTCCCTGGACTAAATCTAAGTGTGACTAGTCTAACAAACCTTTTTTGAATTTTATGGAGATACTGTATGTGGGATAAGTGCTGGCCCATACAACATTGCAGTAGGTACTGTAAGGTATGACTATATTAAGCTGTAGTATAAGGTCAAGAGATGGGACTTATTGACAAATATTCCTAATCATTCGTATAGATAACTTTTTTACACACCAAACTAATTTGTTCTTTTCAACAACATTACCCCCCAAAACCGAGTGGAACATACACTATGCCCTCAATAGAGAGTTTAGCTTAATCTTTATTATATTTTATCCTTCCAGAAAATATAATGAAATTCGATTATTTTAATATTTTGTGATCATTTGTTCAATTGGAACCATTCAGAATAGGCAAGAAGACCAAGGTTTGCCTCATTGATAAGGGGTTTGAAATGTTTATGGGAAAGAACAAGATTTGCAAATAAAATGGGGAATATGTTATTTGATACAGCAGCAAAATCATTGATATAAATAAGAAATTATAATGGGCCAAGCAAGTATGGATCCTTGTGGTACTCTACATGATAATGCAGCTCTGCTGGACTCGCAGTTTTTAGCAACGTCGTATTCTCTATCATTAACAACATTTTTTTTAGCCAGTTGAAGACCTTTCGTTGGAATCTATATGGATCAGGTGGCACGGTGGTGTAGTGATTAACACCGTCTCCGCACATGTGTGTTCCTATTTGTCACCCATTGTATGCGTGTGCCGCTGCATGACTACGTTGCAATGTGTGCTACGAATAAAGACTTCAAGTCCAGTTGAATCTTTAATATAGCTTTAACAGTACTATATCATGATTCACAGTGTCGAAAGGTCAAGAAAAAATATTTTGACATACTCTACACTAGTATCTAAAGTAAAAGTATGCACTCTACATGATGTGTAGTCTTCCAGTGCTTGGGAGCATTCAATCCTCTATCCATTGACCTCTATAGGTTATGTTAAAGTGTTTGTGTCCAGTTATGCTTCTCTGATTACGTCCTCTTGATGTTGACAGGCTTCAAATGTGAAAGTATATAATATTCATAAATGTTTGCCATGTTTTCTATGCAAAATATTTTTCTTCAAAGTAACTAGTAAATGATGGATTGAGATATGTAGTGGAGTAAAAAGTACAATATTTCCTTTAAAATGTAGTGGAGTAAAAGTATAAAGTTGCCTAAAATGAAAATACTCTCTTACATTTACATTTAGTCATTTAGCTGATGCTTTTATCCAAGTCATCAGGAAGGGCACAACTCTATCGGCTGACTTAAGTAAAATGTGTAGCTACTTGTACTTTAAGTTACAGTACTCGAGTAAAAATACTTTCCATCACTGTATTAATGTATTATTTGAATTGAGATATTGGAGAACTATTTTATATTGGGCCGTAGTTTGTAAATTAACATGAATCATCTGATTTGAAAATACTGTAGGAATTGCTTTTTGGATTATCTCTGGGAACACCCGTTTCTAGGAACGTTGAAAAGTTAGTGGGTCAATGATAGAGCTAATACATGTGGTTTTCTATAAAAACCCATATCCAGGGAGGTTATATATCAAACCGATAGGGGCGCTTACCGTTTATGAGCAGCTTCTCGCACGGTCCCTGAAAGCCGAAGAAGAGCGACACGACGTCACTACCGTTTCCATCAACAACAATGGCGTCCTCCACTATGGAAGACAGCGTGAGCGAAGCACAGACTGGAAATAAGTCGAAAAAGACTAAAAAGCAAGGTACGTTACATGCTGGATATTATTGGGATATATCTGTCGAAATCATGCTCGATTGGCCGCTCCTTTTGAAATTGAAACTCTTGCTAAAGGGGTACCGTTAGCTGGCTAGTATTGTATTGCACACATGTAACGTTAACCGTTAGCTAACTTGGTGTTAGCCACGGGATTTTGTAAAACATTTAAGGTTTTCGTCATATATATATGTGACCAAATGTCTCTTGCAGTGGATGAATCGGAACTATTAACTGTTCCCGATGGATGGAAGGAACCGGCATTCACAAAAGAAGACAATCCCAGGGGGCTGCTGGACGAGAGCAGCTTCGCCACCCTGTTCCCGAAATACAGAGAAGCCTACCTGAAGGAGTGTTGGCCCCTGGTGCAGAAGGCCCTGGGAGAGGCAGTAAGTACAGAGAGAGAGGCAGTAAGTACAGAGAGAAGCAGTAAGTACAAAGAGAGAGAGAACAGAGAGAGGCAGTAAGTACAGAGAGAGAACACAGAGAGGCAGTAAGTACAGAGAGAGAGAGAGGCAGTAAGTACAGAGAGAGAACACAGAGAGAGGCAGTAAGTACAGAGAGAGAGAGAGATGCAGTAAGTACAGAGAGAACGGAGAGAGGCAGTAAGTACAGAGAGAACACAGAGAGGCAGTAAGTACAGAGAGAGAACAGAGAGAGAGAGGCAGTAAGTACAGAGAGAACACAGAGAGGCAGTAAGTACAGAGAGAGAACAGAGAGAGAGGCAGTAAGTACAGAGAGAGAACAGAGAGGCAGTAAGTACAGAGAGGCAGTAAGTACAGAGAGAGATGCAGTAAGTACAGAGAGAACAGAGAGAGAGATGCAGTAAGTACAGAGAGAACAGAGAGAGAGAGATGCAGTAAGTACAGAGAAAGAGGCAGTAAGTACAGAGAGAGAACAAGAACACTGACATTTGTAATCTATCAACTTGATGCTGTATCTATGTCAAAACTATTCCAAATGTAGTCATTAGTGACAACCCTAGCTTTTTATGATGAATTGAAAATGGGGGACCCTGATGTAAACAAGACGAAAGTCTTTCTCTGGTCTGCATCCCCTTAACACTTTCAGTGCCAGGCCGTGTTTTCCTTTTTACCCCGTTGATGCCACGGTCCACAGCCCATGTAACGTTAATATCGCCTAATCTATGTTTTAAATTATGCTATGTGTCTAATCTGCCCATCGCTTATCAAAGAATCATTTTCCAGTCAACATTGGCAAAGCAGATTGTGTTTTTATCGCTTCATTTCCTTTTTATAGCATTTTGAAAACCACTCTGTTTCGAAGAAAAAACAACACATTCCCTGATAATTGCCTTTTACTGGAATATTCCAGAACATTATCATTTGTCTGTCTATTTATGAATCGTTTTCAAATCAACGCTAGATGGTCGATAGTAGGGGTGCACCGATATATCGGTCGGGTATCGGTATCGGCCGATAAGTGCCTTGGTGACTGCTATCGGCCGATAAGCTCAAATGTGCCGATAGCAGTCGCCGATAAATAACCATCAATTTGTGTAGCGTCAAAAGGCAAAAAAAAAAAGTTCACTCGCGACCTACCTGCACAACGCCCGCCGTCCCCCACACACACACACAAGCTACTGCATCAAAGTTACTACTTATGATTAACAAGGCAGTCGTTTTGTGGCATTAACGTTATATAGTTAGTGTTACACGGACAATAACATCAGCATATTATTATTAACATTAGTTAACGCTAGCTTTCGGTTATCTGTTCAATGCTAATAACACAACCAAGCGAACCCATCAGAGCTCCCCATCGACACCGCTCTGTCGGGAGGATGGCATTTAAGAAAGTATCTGCTGTTAAAATGACACAAACATTCGTTTTGTGGCATTAACGTTATATAGTTAGTTACACGTTCAATAGCATAGTATTTACCCGAAGATAGCAAGCAAGCCGTTCATAGCTCGGTTCCATTCCGTTGCTCATTCCGTACCCAACTACACATTCTGCAATGTGTTAATAAAGTTTTCAACCAGACAAATGTATAGAAAGGCTTTGTTTTATTATAACATTTGTTGCAGTAAAATCATTGTGTCTCGTTTGGCCATCCTGTGGAGCTCCCTGGTCGGCGGGCACTGCCGGGCAGCTAACGTATTAGCTTGTTGTGGTTCTGAGTTTGACTCGCAAGCAGATCAATGGCGGCATGCCCCGAAGTAGAAAATGAATAAACGTTTGCCGATTGGTGGTAAGAACAGCAGGAGGTGGGTGCTAGCGGTGTGGCGTAATTGGCCGAATCGACAGTCAATCAAAATGGTTCCATTGCATTGGTTGAAAGCTCTGGTTGAGAGAATAGTATCCCGCTGCAGGCTGCCAGAATGGTTCCATTGCATTGGTTGAAAGCTCTGGTTGAGAAAATAGTATCCCGCTGCAGGCCGCCAGACGATACTGGGAGAGAATAATAGTGATACCATAAACATATTTCTTGATGTTTCCTTTTTTTAAGTAAGTAAAGAGGCCTACAAATACAAACATACACATACAAATATACAGTAGTTTCATTAAAAAAATTAAAAAAAAAATATTAAAAAAAAATTACAAATACTTATTTTTTGCCACAAGTATCGGTATCGGCCGATTGTGTTAGTTGAACAATCGGTATCGGTGGCCAATTTTCATATCGGTGCATCCCTAGTCGATAGTATATGTGTGCGCACGCATGCTCGTGCCGTGCGCTGATAATTGCTGCTATTATTTCCTCGTGGCTTTTACAGTGAAACAGCCATATCACATATAGTGGAAACGCTTATATCTCCATGAAAACGAGTCTGATTATCCTAACACTGATAACATAGATTCCTTACCTGACATCAGATGGTATCCAAATGGTATATTCCAATTCCTGATCACCATTCGAAAAAATCGATAAGTATATTGATCCAACGTGTGTACAGTATAACCCATGCTCGCCGTGGCTCAGAGGCTCCAGAGTGAACTCTGGTAACTCCGGCTGCATCAGTGGACTGGAAAATGTGGACTGGAATAATTTTTTTTCCCATCCATTTTCATTGTCCATTCCAAAAGGGTGATTTACCTTCTGGGAGACGGTAGGGGCGCTTTTTTCACATCTGATTGCCGGGGCCCCTGGATCTCCAACGGTAGGCTTGCGTGATGCAATATGATTTCAGATAGCTAAAAAAAAAAAAATCAGAGAAAAGCTGTGACGTGGCTTTCAGCGTCACAATCGTAAACCCGAGATTAGCCGTGAGTGGCGCTCAAAGTGTTAACAATTGTGTGTATTGAGCCATACTGTATTGTACCCATTCTGCAATCTGTTAATAAAGTATTAATTCATTCACAATACTACAAATACATGCTTGGCACGCTGAATGAAAGCCATAATTACCCTACTTGTAAAATATGGGAAGACGTTTGATTAAAAAAATATATACATATATATATAATTGTACTCTTTGCCTTCCTGTACAGCACATCAAAGCAACCCTGGACTTGATTGAGGGTAGCATCTCTGTTTCTACCACTAAGAAGACTTTTGACCCTTATGTCATTCTGAGAGGAAGGGACCTCATCAAGCTGCTTGCCAGGAGTGTCCCATTTGAACAGGTAATTATTATGCAGTAGATCTTCTGAGAATCTGCTGCTCAGATGCAGGTTTGTAATAATTAAGGCTGTCAAATATATCGCGTTAATATCGCGTTAACTCCCGATTCTATTAATGCCACTAATTTTTTTAACTCAAGATTTTTTTACTAGACTTCACTCAGGTGTATTATTGATGCTCTCATTGATACTATGTTTGTTTCTGAAGTGTGTGTGTGTGTGTGTGTGTGATTATAGAGAGAGAGGGGGGTGAGAGAGATGAGGAAGGGGCAAAAGAGAAAGAGAGCTGGGAGAGTGTGTTTGTGAGGGAGAGAGGGGGGTGTGTGATTAATCAGCCCTTGTGTGTGTGAATGTAACAAGTTCCTAACGTTTTCTTTCCCCTATTATTTCATGCACACTTTATTCATTGTTTTAAATTATTATTTTCTTTTAAGTTATTTTGTGCATCACTCTGTTTTGAGTTTGATGCAAATTTGCAATGCATGAGGGTCATCCTTTTGTGTTAAATGGCTGCATAAAGCAAGCATTTGTTGACTCGCATGTTGATAAGAGTATTAAAACTTGGAACTTGAAAAAGATCTGTAAAAAAAAAAATTAAAAAAAATGCGATTAATTTGCGATTAATCGCGAGTTAACTATGGACAATCATGCGATTAATCGAGTTAAATATTTTAATCGTTTGACAGCACTAGTAATAATTAATACATTTTGGGGCGCACCAGTTTTAGATTAGATTCATTTGAATTACAGTTTTAGTTGCAGAATGGACTGAATTAGGGCTGTCCTCAACTAAATAAATTAATACCATTAAAGGATGTTGTCGACTCAACTGATTACAGGATTTAATTGAGAGGGGAAAATCCCTTATGCAGAAGGACCTCTTTACATTTTTTATTTAGATGATGATTCGAGTTTCGATTCTTAAATGTATATGATGAAAATGAGCCTTAATTTTACCCTACATGTCAACTAGAAGTAGTCATGCCATACCACCAGTTAAACAGAGAGGGAAAACACTATAGACCTAGGGCAGAGAACGAGAGAAGAATTAACAATAGTTTTACATTTTAATACACTGTATTGAACATGCATCTTTACTTCCCGACTATTCAGATCTGTACTTAAGTTTTTACACCCCCTAGGTACTTTGGCTATTTGAATACCTCAGATGAAGAACCATATCACTCCTTATGTTTTCAGAGGGAAAGTATCTAAGGTGCTATAGATAACATTCAGCCACTAGATGTCACTCTAGAGCACCACCATGTCATAGGTGCATTCCACGTGGGGCAATGGGAAGTAGGGAGAGGGGATACATGTAAACAACATAACTTTTGGACCCACCAACATTTTTTAAATTCCCGATTGTTTTGGGGCAAAATAAATACTTTTACTTCCTCACCTGTTTTATTATTATTTTTATATAAATTATTACTCTACATAATTTACATCTTATAGTACATTTTAAGTACAGCAGAGGTTGAGTACTTCCTTGTGATGTATCACATTCACACTCCCAGGTGAATTTGGATTGACTTTACAACTGCAACTACATGGGCTGTCTGAGAATGGAATCATACGGTTCTTGAATGCAAAGGTTCATTTTCTTCTTCCCTTTGTCCCCATGCCCCCAGGCGGTACGGATATTACAGGACGACGTGGCGTGTGATATAATCAAGATTGGCTCGTTGGTGGGCAACAGGGAGCGCTTTGTGAAGAGGAGAGAGAGGCTCATCGGTCCCAAGGGCTCCACCCTCAAAGTGAGTCCTTCACTGGAACCAGGATTAGATGAACAGAACGAACGCCCAGTTTCCCTGGGTGCCATGGAATAGCTGGCATTTTGAGAGCTCTATTCCAAGCGTGGAACGTCTGGGGAATCTGATATAGGCTCTCTTGTTAAATCGGTGTATATCAGAATGTTATTTTTAAGTGGCACTACAGGAAATTAGACTTATCATACATTTGAGTTTTTCAGCTTTTATAATTCATAGTTATAGCTCTTTTCTCCCCCATAATAACATTGTTTCATCCCTTTAACGTTCTTGGTTGAACAATCAGGGAATTTTACGTTTGTCATTGGGTGGGAACTAGGGATCCACGATATATCGGTGACTATCAGTAGCGGCCGATGATGGTGATTTTTCCTATATCGGTATTTGTCCGATGAGCAAAACTGAAGAGATATATTGGTCCGATGAGCAAAACTGGACAGATATATGTATTTGCACATATTGGCTGGTGATAGTGATTTTTTTTTATTGATTGTATCAGTCTGATGAGCAAAACATGGCCCATGTGAATAACTGATGTCTCTTATCTAGCTGCCGTTGGTTGTGTGTGTTCTTTTTTTGGCCATGTAGGGTTTGTTTGGGTAAGATTATTTGTAACATGTGACAATGACACGGCACAGGATTGTGAGGCTAACCTTGTTTTATTTACAAAAATAGTATGTACAAAATTTGATTATCTTAGAAATGTATTTTATTCATACAGATCATGTCGACACCGGTAAGTGGGAACTCCAACACATTTGAAATGCCACCAGACTGTGTCCCTATTCTGCATTTTGAGCAATGTACCACTAGAGGGCAGTGTTGCGCTTACTCAGTTAGGGCTTGTGTCCATAGGGGACGTTTTATGAGTTGTCGGCTCCTTTCTGTCATTCATTTCTATGCTGGAGAAGCGTCAGGCGCGCTCCTCTTCCCAGAGCCGCGCTTCGCATTTTATGAGCTCTCGACGGCAGCGTTTTTGGCGGAGCGCTCCCAGCTCATAAAGTTGAAACTAGTTAAACTTTTTTGGAAAGGAGCGCGCTCATCAATGTAACTCATCGAGGAAGGGGCGGAGCCGCTGCTGGCGCGACCTCTGGGGAGACCCAGAAAAATGCTAGAAGCTTTTTTTTCTTCTTTTTTTCAAAGCGGTCCGCCTTGAAAAAAAGGCTTTGAGTGGACACATAGCCTTACACTCCCTAGCTATCACTACACAAGTCGAGTCAAGAGTTTTAATTGTCAAGGCATACAAGCATACAGTGAAATGCGGGTGGTCATGCCCGCAGCGATTGTGCAATAATACAAGTAATAAGAATAAGACATTTGTGCAATAATAGAAGTAATAAGATTAAGACATAACGGGTATAATGTACATAAAGTTTACAAAAAGCATGGTAAAAGACATGCTAAGGTCCTGCGATAGTGCAATACACTGTTAGCTACGGATGAGGCACTGGGTCTTATGTACACTACTATACAATACTATACTATACAATCTACAGTTATACTATATATCCTCATTTGCTATATCCATCTATTTACTATACAAGAACCACTCCCGTTCTTTATTATTATTATTATTATTATTATTATTATTATTATTATTATTATTATTATTATTATTATTATTATTATTATTATTATTATTATTTAGTTAGACCAGGATGACCAGCAGTCCAGATGGACACATGATGGATTTGTGTTTAAGCTGCTTGTTTTAAAATCTTTTAATTTCTCTTCCTTCCATCTCTTTTTTCCAGGCACTGGAGCTGTTGACCAGCTGCTACGTCATGGTGCAGGGCAACACGGTGTCGGCCTTGGGGCCTTTCAGTGGTCTGAAGGAGGTAGGGGCCTCACAACTATTAGATCTACACAGCGGCAGTTCTTAAACTGTGGGTCAGGGCCATGAAAAGGGTAGAGGACCTGTTTCTGGTGGGTCACCCGTGTGGCCCATATTAGTATGTTTTGAATACGCCAGTGTCCCAGGGCAAGATTTAAATGTAGGGCAAACGCACCTGCTAAGTTCACAAAGATCTTAAAGTTTTTTTCCTTCCATACACAAAACACTGAATTTGTCATTTGAAAATATAGGATTCCATGTGTAATTTATTAATTTATCTAACTAATCTTATGTCTTTCATTCATTAATTCAAACCTTTATTTATTCTCGAAAGGACAATTGAGGTCACCCTCATTTTCAATTTAATAATAAATATGACTATCTATATCGCACTTTTCACACATGGACCGCAGTCCAGAGTGCCCCACAGCAATTAGTATAAAATGAACATGGGGGCGCCCTCATAGTGCCTCGCACACCTACGCGGCCGTCCT
The DNA here is from genome assembly GCF_963971535.1 of Notolepis coatsorum. NCBI lineage: Eukaryota > Metazoa > Chordata > Actinopteri > Aulopiformes > Paralepididae > Notolepis > Notolepis coatsorum. The sequence continues at coordinate 67,912,871 of NC_140179.1, forward strand.
GGGTGCGTGTAGCTTTTCTCCAACGCGTCCGTGTTTCCGGGTTCCCGTTTTGCGCTCTGATTGGCCAGGTCATGTGACATGTGCGCCAATCGTGGGACGGCAAGTTCTGCGCCTATTTCCGGGTCGAACAGCCTGCAAACTACCTAACGCCTAGTTTATCACTGGTTAAGCTTAGGCGACTCTTTCGAAGTTGGTTAAGGTTAGAGTTTGGAATCAGGGCAGGCGTTCTATCACCATGCTCTAAGACAAACTCTAACCTTAACCAACTTCGAAAGAGTCGCCTAAGCTTAACCAGTTGTTAGATTCTGATCAATCTGCCAGTATCACGTCTTCTTGTGTTCTCACCTCTCCATGGTCTCTCTGCATTGTGTACTTTTAATGATCCTGACGTCTCGTATACTGGCTGTACAATCCTTATCTCTCCCCGTTAGTGCAATCCGCATACCGTAGTAATTCTCCACCTTCGTAAGAATTCGACACCTTGACGGCATACCTTTCTTGAAAGAGCGTTGTTTATTGATATAAACAGAAGCCTCAGCCCAGATGTTATCAGATTGTATTTTCATTGCTATCGTCTCTGCTGTTATTCAGTCCAATAGTGGCTCAGGCCTCGTCTAGCCAGAACCCTTCTCCCGTTAGCCGAAGCTAATGATGATGTGTCATTCCCCCCCCCACCGGCGAGGGTGAGAGGGATGAGAGTCTCTGATGATTTCTTCCCTCTTAGTCTCAGTCAGATTGTAGTCTGCCCATACCCGGAACCACTGTTCGAGTTATAGATCTTCGTCATCGCAACGACAGCCCCGCCCCTCTCCTGGTTGTCATGCGACGCGCTGTCATGACAACTGCTAATAACCTTTCACACATTTCAAAATGTTTCATTACTGTTTCATTAAGGATGTCACCCCTCTCCCTCGCTCTGTGCTGGTATCAGCTTGTTGATGTACTGGGGAATTCAAAACATTCTGCTCTGCTCAGTGTGGTGCTCACACTAATACCCTGCTCGCTCTGAACCACCGTCTCCTGCTCCCACCACTGTCAGCCTGCACATTTCGACCTCCCTGACCCGGCCCCCTTTAGATGCTCTCATCTCCCCCCAATCTATACATCACATACATTGAAAAACACCCAAAACACCCGTTTCCTTCAGTGTAGAAACTTGCAGTCCCACGATTGGGCGTACATGTCACATGACCTGGCCAATCAGAGACGCGGAAACACGAACGCGTTGGAGAAAGGCTTCAAGCGTCCCGGGTTCGCCTCCCGCTCCCGGCGATATTTGTCGCATGTCTTCCCCACATCTCCTCCCGTTCCCCCTCTCCTCTGTCGGTCCTACGTGACCAATAAAGCTGTAAAAATGCTAAAAATAATAATAATTAAAAAAATGAACATGGTCATAAAATCAGCACACAATTGACAGAATTAAAAACATTGCATAAATTGCAGACATAAGAATAGGTATAACGCCGGGGACAGACCAGAGGCACGCACGGGTTTCGTGCGAGAACAGCGAGAGTCCGACTTCAGAGCGGGCGGAAGCGCACGGATTTACATTGGAACAGCTGTAAATGCCTATAGTCTATATGCGAAGTCAGTCCCCGTTTGAAGATTTTTTAAAAGATTTCCAGGTTCAGTGTTCTATTCTGTAATTGTCCATTTTCATGAATAACCCGTTATTATCTCATTAATTAGAATGCATTTTAGAATGATTAAATCAGTGTGACTGTACTCCTGAAAATGTATGGTTTATTTGTATTTGTTTTTCAACTTGACTGACAATGATTTACTGACACGCGTGACGCGTACAAAATATATTTCATACCTAAAGCTTGGTGGATTGGCAGTGAATGCCTCTGTTATGATTATGTCACATTCATAAGAGAGAATTATGAAAAGATTTCACAAATGAGCTTATTTAATTAATTCAGGTTGCTATGGTTAAACTCTGTTAGGTATTAAAGGGAGTCAGTGATAACCAGCCATTTTAATTACCCTTTTTAATAAATTATTATTATTCACTAAAACCTTTTATCATGGAAGTTGCCTAGGACCTTTGCTCTTCTCTGTATTTACTAATGACCTATCTTGGGCTACCAAATGTGCTACAACAGTTCTTTATGCAGATGATTCAACATTGTATTACGCTGCACCATCATGCAATGTACTTAATGAAGTTTTGAGCAGAGAACTTAAAGTTGTGCATGACTGGGTAGTATGTAATAGACTTGTCCTTAATATCTCCAAGACTAAATGTATTGTGCTGGGAACAAGGCACAGGTTATCTACAAATCCAAAGCTTAATTTAAACAAGTTGAAAGTACTAAACTCCTTGGAGTGATGCTGGATTGCACTCTGTCTTGGTCTCAGCATATTAATTATATTGTTTTAAAAATGGGAAGAGCAATTGGTATTTCCAGGAAATGTGCTTCTTTTGTTGCCCGTCCCCTTTTATGTCAGATAGTGCAAAGTTTAGTTTTATGTCATCTTGACTATTGCTCTGCGATGTGGTCATCTGCTGCCAGTGGTGACCTCAGGAAGCTCCAGGTGGGCCAGAACAGGGCAGCACGGTTGGTACTGGGCTGCTCACTAAAGGCGCCGGTTACACCTTAGTTTCGTTTTTGGTTTCTCCAGATCGCAACGCAACGGTAGCCAAGTGAGACATACGTTGCAACCCGAGTACTTTCGTTTTGTCATATGAGCACAGTGATGTAGTACACTGCCAAAGCAGTAGGTGGCAGTAGGTGGCGAACATGAAGGCAATTTTCAACCAATCGGAACTTTAATGTGCCAATACACTTCCTGCAAAGAAAATGTCAACAAGCGGGCGCCGCCAATGCAGCACTTCTTTTTCAGCAAAGTGTAATAAAAGTGCAATAAACAAAACGGATACATTCACTGTGTTCTGCCTCTCGTTTGTTGATGAGACAAAACTAACATCAACACAAGTGACCACCAAGAGCGGATAGTTTAGTCTCAAAAAAGGATCGGCGGGGGGATTGTTAGCTGCATGCTAACGTGGATGGAATATGCCATTATAACAGTATAGCATTGTGGCTAGAAGCTAACGTTAGCTCACGCTAGTTAGCCAGCACCACACTGATGATATCGGGAGCTATCAGTAGCTAGATAACATTAGAGACAACGCTGTGTGTATTAAACAAAGGTGAATAGATGGCTGGGCCATTTGTTTAATGCTTGTTAAAGATTGAAAGAGGAGCTCTGAGCTAACAGGGTCTGATAGCTAACGTTAGCCAGCTGCTCATGCAATCGGTAATTGCTAGCAGAATGAATGGATGTAAACTTTATTTAACATATTGCATATGGGTACAATACAATACGGCTCAATACAAACAATTGTTAAGGGAATGCAGACTGTTGTAGCTTGGACTGGGGTCCTTATAACAATAACTTGACAACACATGGTAGCTGCAGCTATTTGCTGTCACCGGAAGGGCACGCAGATGGTATCTACTGCGCATGGGCGTTTTCGCAACAACGGCTCCGTGAAGGCTACAGGACTGTTGTCGGCGAGTTTTGGCGCTGCTCAAAAACGGAAAACACAATTTAGCGTTTCAGTAGGGGCCACAACGTATCCGCCAAAAAACGCATTTCTGTGTAAAAGGGACATGAAACGTATTCAAAAAACGACCACAAAAACACTAGTCTAATATGGGCCTAAGGTCTAATGTGAGCTGTATTCATGCCCGCCTCTCTTGGCTTAACGTTGAAAATAGATTGTCTTTTAATATACTTGTGCTGTTAAAGTTGGTCATGAGCAGTAAAACTCCTGTTTTTATACATAATCAGATTGTTTTTAGTAATACTGTGCATGAGCATTACACTAGTGACTAGAGGTTCCAGTAATGGGCAGCTTGAATTGCCAGGTCCTAGAACCAGCGCTTTGGGGAGATCTTTTATTTTTAGAGCATTAACTCTTTGGAATGGCCTGCCTCGGAACCTCTGCTGCATTTACAGTAGATTCACTTTTAAAAAGAATCTTAAATTGTTTTTAACACTGTAAAGTAATTTTTTGTTTTTGTGTAATTTTAGCTATCTTAATTGTTACAGTAGTTTCATTATGCATTGTGTGTACTGACTTTTAATAATTTTGTTTTTGCAATGGTGATTGTTTTTGTATGTTTTTGTGTGTGTGGACCCCAGGAAGACTAGCTGGTTGCTATTGCACCAGCTAATGGGGATCCCTAATAAAATCAAATCAAAATGTGTGCAAATAAAAAGCATGTGTATACATTTTTCCGTTGATGCAGGTCCGCAAAGTGGTATTGGACACCATGAAGAATATCCACCCCATCTACAACATCAAGGTATGTCCGGCTAAGCCAAGTCATCTCACTAGCAGCATATAGTCTTTTAACATGGTACCCGTTGCCTTAGACATGTGTTCATGTCTGCACAACTGATGATTAGTTCCAATAATAAACCGAAAGAGGAGAAAATGCTCTTTCTGTTGATTCTTCTACAGTTTCAACAGCCATGTTCATATTCATGTCTGTATGAATGAACAATGAACAATGAACAATGAACAATGAACACTACACAACAACAAACCACCAAACGCACATAGCACACACATCCACACGCACACACTCACTTTAAACAAACACACTGTAGCACCCACTCCACACACTTTATAGCACACACCCACTTTAAACAAACACACTGTAGCACCCACTCCCCACACTTTATATTTATTGATGAAGGATTGCACTACAACTCGTACACCTTACTGTAAATTGTACCTCATCCCATTTCTGCTTTGCACTATATAGTACTGTACATTAGTACACTGCATAGTATTGTATATTATATGGTAACTCAGAACATTGTACATATGTCTATACCGAACACTGTGACCTCATTTTCTTCTTCTAAATTACATGCTATACTATGTTATTTGATACTATCTTGTCTAGCACAGTCTCTGGAGCGTAACAGTAAGAAGCATTTTGTATGAAAGTATTCTGTACTTCTGTATGACAACTATTAAAGAAACTTGAAACTTGTATTGTTATTAGGTCATCATACCATGTAATGCAATATGAGATCTATCAGTAGTAGCTGTATTACCCAGCTCTAAAATATTTATTTCACCATAGCTACAAAATAATAGTTTTAGGCTATGGTTAGGGTTTTAGCTATACCTCATGTCCTCATCTTTATGAATTGGCAGACAAATCTGAATTTCCGGCCGCCTAAGTTGTAAAAAAAAAAAGTGTTCAGGGTTGGCATATCTGCATTTGTAGGAGTTAGTTGTCTGTAGTTGTACAGATGACTGCCACAGTTTGATGTAGGTAACGGGCACTTTGCAAGAGACTACGAAGGGAGAGGAAGTCACTTTGAAGCAGTAAGTGGCTTTTTGGAATCTGACGATGTAATCTTAAAAACAGAAGCCTTGGGCATGGAATGGGCTACAGGACCATATCCACTTAGATACCCTGGTCTCTCTCTGCAAATTTAAATCTGTATTACATAACTTCCTACAAGAAGAATGTCGCTGCTTTCTGTAGTCTGGTCCCAACTCCAAAACTGCAAAATTACTGTATAGGGAGGTGTAGTCTGACGTCACTGGTTGTTCCACCGTATAGGGATTTATCATTGGGAAAATGGATTATCTGCTATTGTAACAATTCTGCCGCATGGAAATTGAAAAGCTTTCCATTTTTGCAAAAGATCCCTTCTATCACTAACATTATTGTTTAAGCATTTTTGGTTGAAATACAATTTGGTGATTTTCTTTAATGATTAATTGTGAATATTTTCATGTTGAGCTATAGATTGTGGATGAATACGCACAGAAAGGTACACCATGCAAATGTTAATGCTTTTTGTTTTAAACGAGACTATTTAGAAATGGGCAATGGGGAAATACATTGCGTTGGACAGAGGGTGGAACTCGAAAAACAGCAATGACGTAACCACTACACCTCCCTATTGCCCTGTATTTTACTGTCATACACTTTTACTATTATGTAGACTATTCTGTTTTGTGTTTACATGTGATGTATTGTATATTGTATACATGCACTTTTATTATGTACTTGTGTGATGTACCGCAAATTTGTATTGCTCTGATATATTGCAAATGTTATTGCTGTCATCTTGGCCAGGTCTTGTATCTTGTATCTCAATGGGACTTCCTAGTTAAATAAAAAAAGAAGAAGAATAACCTAATACATTCCAACCAGATATATATTTAAAAAAAAAACATTTATACTGGGGTATTGCGAACTTGCGAAGCATAAAAGTATTTGACCAATTGCATGCGTGCCCAATGAAGATGATTTCCATCCTTGTTCTGAACCTCCGTGACTGACACAATGCTACCTCTGGGCTCGCATGTCATGGTCGGCATCACCTGGAGCTGAGGGCACGCTATCGTGGAAATGCAAACAAAACACGTAGTAAAAGGGTGGCTTTTACAGATGCAAATTCAGACGCTATACATTTGGGTGTGTACTAGGGGTGGGACGATACATCGATCCAGATCGATACATCGATGTAATTATCAACAATCGAATCGGATCGATGCGATGTAATAAGATCGATTCATATCGATACTCTTATTTTGAAAATCCTGTGGCGAGTCTCATATCCGCCCAAGAACAACAGCAGTAGCTCCGTGTGTGTAGACGTTACAGCATAGCATTCTCCCTTTCTGTGTGTGTGTGTGCGCGGGTCTTTGGAAAGACCAGATGAGGTCAGAGGAGTTTGATGTTTAAATGTTATTTAAACATAAACAATATAATACATAATAAATGTAGGCCTATACATGATCATGCAACATCAACAAATTGTTGTAGGAACGGTTTGGGAGAGGGAGGTTGTGAGTTTTGAGTTCCAAAAAAATGTAGCTTAAAGTTTAAAGCTCAATATATAAAAACGTGGCACTTTACAGTGAACAGGAGGTCTATTTGTATTAAAAACAATAGATTGATTTTCCTTTAAATGTCTGGAAGAGCTCAAAAATACAAATGTCAAATGATACCTTTTTTTTGTTGATCTAAATGTTACTGATTGTGTTAAATGGGCATATGATATCATCTCATATCGATCGCAGGCACCTGAATCTAATCGTATCGTTGTCCAAAGAATCGATATCGTATCGTATCATGATGAAACTGGTGATTCCCACCCCTAGTGTGTACACACAAAGGCCCCTTTCATTGTCCATAGATAAGCTCCAGATGACAGTTTGTTGAGTCAGACAGATACCGACATGACAAAACATCGGCCAATATTGATTTTGTAAGAATTTTAAACCAAAATGCAGGAACAAAACCGGTTTTGAGTTTTCCAAGCATGCCTATATGAATGTAATCCTCGTTCTTTTTCTCTCCTTTCGATCCCCCTTTCTCTCTCGCTCTCTTTCTATTGACTATGGTCACCGTTTGGGGGCCGACCAGACGCTGATGATTAAGCGTGAGTTGTCTAAGGACCCCGACCTGCGCACTCAGAGCTGGGAGAGATTCCTGCCCAACTTCCGCCACAAGAACCTGTCAAAGCGCAGGGAGCCCAAGAAGAAGGGCGTGAAGAAGGAGTACACGCCCTTCCCGCCAGAGCAACCACTGAGCCAGGTCAGAAGGGGGGGACATGCGATTCATACATATACTATATACATACACGCGCATATATTAGGTAAATCGATCAAATATTGAATCATGATTAAAACCCTTTCACTGCCACACTACAGAAGGTTAACCCTTTACGATCACACTACCAGACGGTTAACCTTTTGGTAGAGTGGCAGTGAAAGGCGCATGATTGTCCATACATAACTGAGTAATCATTATTAATCACACATCTTCTATCTGTTCAAAATGTACCATAAAGGGGATATTTTTCAAGTGTTTAATACACTTATCAACATGCGAGTGGACAGATAATTCTTGCTTTTATGCAAATGTATGTTTATTAAATAAAATAAATGACTAATATTGTCAGGAAAAACAACGGTACTGCATTTAGCATAAAATAAATGTGCTGACATAATCATAACATGGCAAACGACAGAAGGCCATATTGACCTGCTAAATGTAACATTACTCATTAATGCGAGTACTCACAATGTAGAGTCCAACTCTGCTCTTATAAAGGTTCACTAAATCATACCCTGTTGTTTAACTTTTCACTGCCACGTGACAAATGCTTAACCGTCTGTAGTGTGATAGTAAAGGGTTAACCTTATGTAGTGTGGTAGTGAAAGGGTTGAGCACCAAACGATGTACCTCAATGCATCACAACAGACACATTGTACTACATTTTCTATTACTCAAAGATCATTTCCTGGATCCCTCGCACTATTAAAGCAAATCACAATGTATTGTGTCCAACCTAAAATGTGGAATCACATCGGTGTCAAAAATCCAACTGAATGGAGTCCAATGTTAATAGCTTGCCAACCTTTTACAGACTTATATATATACTTTTGTACAGTAAAACGAAAGTTCTCTCCCTCTCGCACAGTACCATGTGAGAGGTTATTTTCATTGTCTGGGCATATGTTTCAGAAGAAGTGACACATATAAGTTTACTTCACTTACTTTGTCTGAAGAGGTCCCTTATCAAAATTACATTTGTTTTTCTTGATATATGAAATGGTATGACTGAATGTTTGTACATTTTTACAATAATAATAAAAAAAAAGGTTATGCGTCAAAGAAATGAGTGACATTAATATGCATTTGTGTTAATGCGCTAACTTTGACAGCCCATATATATATATATATATATATATATATATATATATACATGGTTCTAGATGTGTACTGCCCGGCAAGGCACGTTTATTTGTATAGCACATTTCACACACGAGTATTAAATTGTCTTAAATTCAGTTTGGAAAGGTCTTAAAGGATAAGGCCAGTGTAAAATACATGTTTCTTATTGTCAACATGGCCTATGAAAATACGAAAACCTACAATGCATGTCTCCTACTTACTTAGTGTTTTTGAAAACACACATACACCAGTCCACCACAGTATAAGACATTGCCACCTGCTAGACAACATGAAACCTTGTTTTGCCCTCTTGAGTAACCCACAGATTTGTGTCTTTTTATTTTTGTGCAAAATAGATATATATTTTTTTAAAACCCGTTTGTTTGTAGATCGACAAGGACCTCGCTACAGGAGAGTTCTTCCTCCGGGAGAGTGTGAAGAAAAGGAAGAAGATGGAAGAGATCAAGGTATGACCAAAAATGTCATCATGTGGTTATAGCATACTGGAAAGTAACTAATTCATTGTTTTTGAGATACTTCTACTTAACTTGAGTATTTCCATGTTGGGGCAATGTCTTGCTAATCAGATGTATGTACAGAGTTGTAGTATAATATGTACAGTGATACAGGTGTAAAGACAGTATGGTAGTAGTCATAGTACTAGGGCTGACCCCTATTAGTCGACTAATCGGTCGAAAGGAGCCGTAGTCGACTGGCCAACCTCTTAGTCGAATATATATATATATATATATATATATATATATATATATATAAAAAGTAAAATCATAAAAGATTATCATTCTTTCCAAAAGAAAGGCCTAGAAGCGTGGCTAACGCTAATGGCACGCATCCCAGAGGCTAACTGCCTACGAAAACAGGCACAGAGGCACTGAAAGAGGATTTCACCCATCTAATGAACACACTAGACTAGACAAATATCAAGATGTATCCATCAGTGGACCAATTGCATGCTTTTGCAGAGGACAAGAAGCCTTCAGTCGACTCCTTCAGACATTAAGCACCCCCACAGCCCAAATGGAATGACCAATTTTGTCGACCAATAGTCGACTAACGGCAAATTTTGGCCAATCATAGTCGACCATCCAAATCCTTAGTCGGGGACAGCCCTAAGTCATACTGTCCAGCAGGATAATAGAATAGAAATACTTTAATCATCCCGAGGGAAATTTGACACTACAAATCGCTCACATTAAACATTTAGACAGAACAAAGTCACAAGAAATAAGAATAACAAAACAAATGGCCTAAGAATAGAATAAAATATACAGAAGTATACAGTAAGTGTAATATTGCACAGTGTTTTAAAAGTCCAGGAATATGGTAACTGTCACCCTGTGCTCAGTGATGCAGTGAGGCACAGTGATGCATTGTAAAGTCTGATGGCTGTCCGAATGAAGGACTTCCAGTGCCGTTCAGTGCTACATTTAGGGAGTGTTAGTCTAGCACTGAACATGCTCCTCCTGTCAGCCAAGTCTGTGTATAGTGGGTGGGAGGGGTTTTCCCTGATGGCCTGGAGCTTAGCAAGGCTCCTCCTCTCCGCCACCCTCGCTAGAGAGTCCAGCTCCACCCCAACCACGCTACTGGCCTCCCTGACCAGCTTATCCAGCCTGTTTGCGTCCCCTGCTCTCAGACCGCTGCCCCAGCAGGTCACAGCGTACAAGAGGGCGCCTGCCACCACCGACTCGTAGGATAATTATGTATATATATATAGTATCTACAGATATGTAAAAGAACTAATGTGCTGGGTACAGACGGGGGTGGGTAGAGGGGATGCTGTCAACGTGGCAGAGTTCAGAGATATGACAGCTGAGGGAAAGAAGCTGTTCCTGAGTCTGCTTGACTTGGAGCAGAGGTTCCTGTAGCGCCTCCCGGAGGGGAGGAGGGCAACCATGATGAGGGGTGTCATTGACGATGCTACGTGCTTTCCTCCGATGCCGCTTGTGATGGATAGACTCAATTGTAGGGAGTGATGTACCGGTGATGCGTTGGGCTGTCTGTCTTTATCTACAGAGATTCCTCTCTCTCTGCCTGGACTTTCTTATTTAGCTGTGCTTGGGACGTTTCTGAGCGTTGACCTTTGGGAAGCGTGGGAATGTTGTGTGCACGTTGCATGCTTGTGTCCCCTCTCTACTTCGATATGTCGAATGCGCCTGATTGGATAAACGTGCTGCTAGTGGGCAGTCCGTGACACACTGCCCCCCCTGTTTTCAGAAAGAAAATGGCGACTTGTTTGCTTTCTATTTTTCGACCTAAAATGTTATCTAAAATGTGTTTCTTACAAAATATTTGGCGGTAAGTTTGATATGAAATGTCTGGATCCTAGTTTGTTAGTTTGATCTGATTCCGTTCCTTTACGTCTTAATTGTCCTTTTCTCTAAAGATCAAAGAAGCAGAGGTGGTGACCAAGAGGCAGGAGCAGCGGAACAAAGCCTTTATACCCCCCAAGGAGAAGCCTGTAATTAAGAAGACCCATAAAGGTATGTAATATACGTACCGGTATATATATTTTTTTGTATCTATTTTTTCTCCTATTCTAATTGAGTCGTTATGCCCCCTTCCTGGTCGTTGCGCGCATTTTCCCCCCACTTGCCGGTTTAGGGAGGGTTGATGGATACTATCACATGTCCCCTCCGATACATGCGGAGTCAGCCAGCCGCTTCTTTTCACCTGACAGTGAGGACTCACTGGGGGAGCGTAACGTGTGGGAGGCTCACACTACTTCCCCCAGTTCCCTCCCTCGCTGAGCAGGCGCCCCGACCGACCAGTAGGAGTTGCTGTTTACAACGACCAGGATACACACCCCGCCGGCTTCCCACCCGCTAACACTGACAATTGGTTAGTATGGACGACCGACCAAGCCGGAGGTACCGCTGACAGCTGGATTCGATACCAGTGTCTCTGCGGTGGTAGGCAGGCGCTTAGTCCGCTGCGCTACCCAGCCGCTACCCAGCCGCCCTGAATATATGTCCAAAATCTAAATTTAGTTTGATGTGATGGTGAACGTAAGTTGTTCGTGGCATCCTTATTGTAATTATTCCTTTGTTAATATCCATCTCCGTCTTTTGTCCATCAATTGATGGAAATATATAGCTGTATTTTTCCAGCGGCATATAGCTGAAAATACCATAGGCCAGGAAACGACACTACACTCTTTCCAATAATTTTATTGCAGTAAAATGGGATTGTCAAGCAAAATATATTTTATATATATATATAAGAAAAAAATAAATATAATAAAAATATATTTTATTATATATATACAATAAAAAATATATTTTGCTTGACAATCCCATTTACTGCAATAGAATTATACATAGTTGTATTTGATAGTGTTTATTTTTGTTGATCCCTTTTCTTTTTCCATTTATATATATATAAATAAATAATAAATAAATAATATAGATACTTGGCACCAGTGTATCGATAAACGTGTCGCATTTGATATATCGCTGTATAGATTTTTTGTCCCGCCCCTACTTTTTATACAGATCGCAACAATGTGCTTCTCATGTCAAAGGTGTTGTATAATGGAAAAAGAAAAGGGATCAACAAAAATAAACACTATCAAATACAACTATGATGTAAAAATTTATAAATGAACATGAATAAAGACAAATCTAATAAGTTATCACGATACATATTGCTTTTTTTTTTTTACACTTACAAATAAATTACCTTGAGATTGGGTCCCTCCTCCAAAGCATTCCCACCTACACAATTATACATACTTATTTCTACCTCTACATACCCATAATATACACATGTATATTGCCCTCCATCCTGTCTCAAAGCAGTATGTCCCAAGCCTACTTGAGATAGCTAGTAATTAACCTCCACCTCCTCTCAAAGAGAGGCATCTTCAACTGTAGCTGGGCTGTCATGTGTTCCATCGTATATATACATGTTTGACCTTCTGTACCCATTGAGTGATCATGGGGGGCTCAGGTTTCATCCAATTACTAAAAAATAAATGGTAATAATTTTTTTTGCAATAATCAATAAGATATGTAGTACTGATCTGTGTCCATCACTCGTCCGTGCTGTATTTCTAACAAACAACATTGGGTCCATGGGAATGTCCGTTTCCAATATTTTCTTCTTTTCTATCATTCCAAAATTTCCATATTTTTGGGTAGTCCCAGAATATGTGCATATGATCACCAACCATACCACATTCCCTCCAGCATTTGTTGGTAGAGTCATTTTTGAAGACGCATGCCGTCAATGCAGTTCTGAAGAATCACATTTTGACCTTCCAATCAAATTCTTTCCATAACTGGCTTCCAATCCCCCTGTGACAGTTGGAACACATGACCTCCCAGTCCTCATCCTCCACTGTTGTATTCATCTCTACTCTAGTTCCCATCTTTCTTTAATATGTATGAGTGTTATCAGACATGTCTAGCACTAGATTTTGGTACATAAGGGATATTTGTTTTTTTTGTCAATACCGGGCGTTCACACAGTCTTATAAAATGGGTTTCTGTATTGGTTGGTTCGTCCTTAACTCAATCAGCGCCAGAGGGCACTGTGTACCGTGGTAAGAAGGCCACCGCTTTAAAGTATAGGAATACATGGCAGTGTTTGCAGGGCTCAAACTATATTATATATCATAGCTATGGATATAATACTATTGCCCATTTGACGCATATCTATCGTTCAATTTGTGAAAAAGAAATAATTTTTTCATCCATACATAACCGTTTTAGACCGTGGTGAATATGAGTATAGTTTTAGAGTAATCCCAGAAAACGACGCTATGCAGCAATACGTGCATTTCACTAACAACCGTGCCGTTTCTCGCCTGTATCAACAATCAATTTGAAATCAACGCCATATTATCGGTATTATGTTTCATCGTGAATGCATGAAAAGGGGGGGGGGGGGGTCGTTTTTTCTATGCTTTGATCGTCACCAACGGAATACGTTACACACACACATACGCTCGGATCGCAGTGAAGGGATTCTTGGATCAACGCAAGATTGATAGCATATAGCCCTTACCTTGACTAGGATGTACTCTAAAAAGAATATTCCTATTATCTGATCGCCATTCCAAGTATTGATGTTGATCGTGTTGCCAACATAATCTACCAAAGAACATGAACCGGGAGTGCTTGATTCTCCTCAATCCATGGGTTATAAATGCTTGTCCTGCCCGACAAGGAAAACCCCGCCCGGACACTTTAGATCGACGCACAGCTCAAGACAGAGTTTCAAAGGATGCAGGCGGCAGTATTGGACGTTTGCGATTTCAGACTCATTCCCAATGATAACACAGGCTCCCTCGATGGATTATGAATGGGAATATCGAATAAAATAAATGACGATGGAAAACCCGACTTTTCTCGGGTTTGGCGCTCAAGCGTCGGCGAGTTAACCCGACTTTATTCGTGAGTGGCGTCCAATGAGTTAATAATATCCCAGTGTTTAGTGACATCGTTTCTAATTTGTAAATATCTTGATGGTAGAACAAATTTGTCTTGTAGTTGTGAAAAAGATTTAAATGTCTTCCCATCAAATAGTCGGTTAATTGTAATCGATCCATTCTCAGCCCAACATTGTCAATGTAATCCCACATGGATGGGAGCAACTCTGTTTCCTACTATGGGCATAGCCCTTGAAAAAGCTGCCGTACCCTTTATGCGTTTTTGAACTGTGTTCCGGATTTTCAGTGTATGTTTGATCCATATTAGTTATTCAAATGTTTGAATAACAAATTTCTTTTGTACTCATAAACGGGAGGTTGGATATTGATATTTCTGGTAAGGAGTTTTGTTCAATAGAAACCCAACCGGTTTCCATATCCTTTACAATCTAGGCCACCACTGCTCGAATTCCTCATATTAAGGAATTAGGGGGCTTTCACACTAGCCATTCGGGGTCGAATCGGAGCATGATCGCACCAAAATATGGTGTGATCGTCCCTGATGAGAACGCTCCCCCCTGTCCCCGGGGACGCTGATTCGCTCCAAACCTGGACCGCTGGAATAGGTGATTTCGGGTGCGCGCCAGTGTCTCCGACGAGGGAGCAGGGGGCGTGGTGTGCAAGCTTACTTGAATTTTGGGCAGATAAAAACATACAGCAACAACTGGACAATACCCACAAAAACGATATTTATGGGCAATTTGGCGAGTTCAGACCTCAACCAAACAAGCATGTTGAGCCTCACGGCTCAGTGGATGAAAACTTCGAGATGAAGCCACGTTACAAGCACAAGACTTCCCTGGCTCGCAGGCCTGGCAATTTTTTTTGCCATTGCTATGTCTATACATTGGTTTCTTGTTCGAATGCATTTATTTCTATAGACCAGTGACATGCAATATAATTGACACGAGCAATGGGCTAAAGTTATCCCATAAATAGGCTAAGCTAACTAGCGTTAGCCGCTAACCCAGGAAACGCTCAAAGCAGACTCCGCACCAGTTCCATTCGTGAAGAAAGGGGGTGGGTTATATTGACGAGGCTTGACAACAGAGGTTCAAATATAACTTCATATTTATTGGTTATTCGTTTCTTTATATCAGCATCCAGTTTCCATCACTGTGTGTTAAACACTTCCTGTGTAGGTAGTAATATAGGCAGAGTAGATTACTTGGTAGCAAACTGCATAATAGTAAAAGACAGAAGATGTGTGTTTTTCTTTTAAATTTATATATATAATTTTTTTAATTCTTACAGATATATTAATTGTCCTATATATATTTTATGTCCTCCTCTATTTCTTAGTTTCTTCAGAAGGAAAAATTGACATTGAAGCCCTCAAAGAAAAGGTTAAGAAAGCCAAGACCAAGAAGCTGGGAGCTCCACCCGAGAATCCACTACCTCCCGCCGCCACCGACAAGAAGAAGAAGAAGAAGAAGAACAAAGGCTAACCTTGAGTAATGAGACCAGTGATGGACTAATATTGTTAGTACTGTACCGTACGCTGTCTATGTGGTATCAAGAGAAGAGTCACGCGACTACATAAGTACAGGACATGGGATTTCACAACATCAGTGTGTGGTTTGTGCAGGAAATGTATGACCGATATTAAAGGGATAGTTTAAATTTTTTTGCCATGATGTATGAAATACTTGCCTGTAGTATAATCGATGCATAGCCCTTAGTTTACTTACCCAGACCCGTGGTCGAAGTTCTGGCTGTGTTCCAAGCGAGCTGGCAGCTTCAGACGGGGTCCGGAATAACGTTTTATTTTTTTACACCACAACATGCAAACAAAAGTTGTAACCATCTACAATTATTTAGTTTCCATCGAGCATTGGAAATAAATGGGTATACTGCAGTGTTATGTTGAGGACGGTTAAAACTAGGGATGCTCGATATTGGCTTTTTTACCTATACCGATATTGTCCAACTCTTAATTTCCGATACCGATATAAACCGATATCACATTTTAATGCCGATATCGGCCGATAATATCGGTAGGCCGATAATATCGGACATCATTTCTATAGAAATGTAAAAAATAAATTATAATAAAATTAAAAATTATTGAAAACCGATACAGATATTTTCCGATATCACATTTTAATGCCGATATCGGCCGATAATATCGGTAGGCCGATAATACCGGACATCCCTAGTTAAAACTTTTGTTTGCATGTGTTGTGGATTCAAACCTTCTCATTTCCGGACTCTTGTGTGTTGTGTTATTACATGGTGTTTTAACATTCGCCAAAATGCTTGATTGTGATTGGTCAATAGCGCTCCGTTACCCCTAGCAGCGGTCAATTATTTCTCGATAATTCACCGCTGCTATGGGCAACGCGCAATAATGACCGCTGTTAGGGGCAACAGAGCGCTATTGACTAATCACAATCAAGCATTTTGATCGCAGTCACGAAAGCTATAACCTCGTTCCCAGCTTTATCTCGCACAGCTGCACTACATCAGGTGCAATCAAGTCCACACCTGCCGATGACAGAGGAGCAACAGAACTGCATTTTTATCTCGTCTTGTCGATGGTGTAAAATTAATTAGGTATATTGTTAGTAAGTTAGCCATGTAATAAGCGGGATAATGTATAGCTATACTCGGTCATTGTCGCAAAATAATTGACCGACACTGCGTTCTAAACGCAGTGAAGGTCAATTATTTTGCGACAATGGCCGAGTATAGCTATACATTATCCCTTACTTAATTATCTGAAATTATTCCGTTTTTGGGGGGGGGGGGGGGGGGAGATCCCTGCATAGATCTGTATCGGAAATTAAGAGATGGACAATATCGGATATCGAAAAAAAAATGCCAATATCGAACATCCCTATGCATTACACTACTGGCAGGTGTTCATGCCACTTCATGTAACAAAATCCAATCCAAACTATCCCTTTAACGTGAGCCGTTATGTAAGGCTGTTGTGAATGCCCTATATGTGAAGACCCACTGTGCTCTATACGGAGGCTAACTTTTAAATATAATATTGCTTCTATAGTTGTCTTACAAACATGCTACCTATAGTATGTTATGAATATTCCTTTCCCCCTCCAATTTCTTTGAACAATATATACCATTTTCAAGGTTTTCCATGATCAATATGTATATTTGTGCAAAAATATATATAGTGTATAGTCTCCTTTTTGAAGACTGAATATTATAAGACACACAGAGAAGTTCTAGATAAAAGATCAGTTTGTTTTGTACAGGTGTGTTGGATTTTTTTCCATTTGTGCATACGTAAATAAAAAGGCAGATGGCCTCTTTTTTTAATCACATTTGGTGTGTTTAATGAGTCATTAACTGACTTGAAGTCAGTTATTAAACTCAATAGTGGAAGTTCAGTGTTTTCACAGGGGTTCTTGTGCATTCGGCAGGACTTCGTAAAAGTTGGAAATGTATCATGTGACCAAATCGTATAATTTATACATAAATATATATGGAATTAAAGGTGCTATAGATAACATTCTGCCACTAGTCAAGAGTTTTATTTGTCACGGCATACAAGCATACAGTGAAATGCGGGGGGTCATGCCCGCAGAGATTGTGCAATAATACAAGTAATGAGAATAAGACATTTGTGCAATAATACAAGTAATAAGAATAAGACATAACAGGTATAATGTACATAAAGTTTACAAAAAGCATGGTTAGACATGCTAAAGTCCTGCGATAGTGCAATACAATGTTGGCTACGGATGAGTTTCAAGTTTCTTTAACACTTTGGGTGCCGGGAAACGTCTTTAATATCAATATTTCAAATATCTGTGATCGGATTCATATTTCCCCTCCGCTGGCCTGAGATCCACCAGGAGGACCCACTGAGCTCTCTGGCGGTTCAGGAGCGCCATCTGGTGGCCCATCGGCACAATCGCCAAACAGGAAGTGCTGTGAAGGTTGTGCTGGTCGGCCATATTACTTCCGGGCACTTGGTTTGGCTACCGGCACTCTGGCTCGTCACAATATATAGCGATCCATTGCCAATAACTCGATAAACAACATGATTTGGACGTATATAGTATTATACAAGCTGGAAATGGTTCATCAGGATAAACATCCCATAATCGAAAACGGTCTACACCACGCTGATCGTCCAACGGCGCGAGGAAGATCCGGTAAGATTCAGCGTTATTTTTGAACGTGTTCCATATAAACTGTTATGATGAACATATGACCCACACTAGATGAATGATATAACGCTGCCCACGGAATTATAAACGATCCCCCGCCCATCCGGTCATCATATCATACGTAGATTATTCTAGAAGTACGTCCAATTGAAATTTTTTATATCGCCCCGATTGCCATCAAACTGTATTTCATCATCAATATAATGCATTTGGGGCTATAGGACACGTTCTGGAGAAAGCTGCAGAAAGAGATGAAAACATACTTATACATTAGACCATACTTTACTATGAATAAGTGAATGAAAAAGTTTAACGTTGCTACACAATGAACAATACATATAGGACTTTGAATGGGCCCTAATAATGGCAATGTAGCAATAGAATTAAAAAAGTTATAGCCATGCAAAGAAGGGGTACTTCTCCATAGACAAATAGAGCTGGCAATCTATGGTATATCATGAATTTAACCCATGGCACCCAAAGTGTTAATAGTTGTCATACAGAAGTACAGAATACTTTTATACAAAATGCTTCTTTCTGTTATGCTCCAGAGACTGCTAGACAAAAGTATGAAATAAAATAGTATAGCATGTAAAAATAGAAGTCACGTACGCAGACACAGTGTTCAGTATATACATATGTACAATGTTCAATGCAGTATGGTAACTGAGTTACCATACAATATACTATATAGTGCAAAAATGGGATGAGGTACAATTTACAGTAAGGTGTACTGAGGTATGGGTTGTAGTGCAAATCCTTTACCAATAAATATAAAGTGTGTTTAGGTGTTCTAAAGTGTGGAGAGTGGGTGCTGCAGTGTGTTGTTTGTTTAAAGTGAGTGTGTGCGTGTGGATGTGTGTGTTGTGAGTGCATTTGATGGTTGTTGCATAGTGTTATTGTTCGTTGAGCAATCTGATGGCCTGCGGATAGAAGCTTCTTCTGAGTTTTAATTTTTTTTAATCTTTTTCCTCCTCTGATTTTCTCCCATCCCAATGTTAGTCATTATGCCAATTCCCAATCCCCTTCCTGGTCGCTGCGCACTTACCCCCCACAGTCGGTCTGGGAGAGTGGAGGCTATCACGTGCTTCCTCCGACACACATCTAGCCAATCAACCGCTTCTTTTCACCTGGCAGCGCGGACTCTCACTGAGAGCTTGTAACGTGTGGAAGGATCACACTACCGCCCTTAGATCCTATCCGCGCTTAGCAGGCGCCCCGACCGAACTGTAGGAGTCGCTGTTTACAACGACCCGGACCCACCCTGCCAGCTTCTCCCACCCTCTAATACTGCCAATTGTATTAGTGTGAACGGCCAGCCAAGCTGGTGACAACCCCGGAGCTGTGAGCTGGATTCGAACAGGCAAATCCAGCGTCTCCGGGGTTGGTGACGAACGCAATCTCCGCTACGCCACCTGACCGCTTCTTCTGAGTCTTTCTGTGCTTGCCATGAGACTCCGGTATCGCTTGCCTGACCGCAGCAGTTCAAAGAGGCAGTTGTTTGGGTGGCTGGAGTCCTTGATGATTCTCTTAGCCTTACCCCTGCACCGCTTGTTGTAAATGTTCTGGAGAGTGGGAAGCCCCCCTCCAATTGTGCGTTCGGCTGAACGTGCCACTCTCTGTAGTCTGCTATGGTCTTGTGCGGTGCTATTCCCAAACCAGGAGGTGATATT
Source organism: Notolepis coatsorum (assembly GCF_963971535.1). Lineage (NCBI taxonomy): Eukaryota > Metazoa > Chordata > Actinopteri > Aulopiformes > Paralepididae > Notolepis > Notolepis coatsorum. The sequence continues at coordinate 67,932,870 of NC_140179.1, forward strand.
GCCAGTCAGGATGCTCTCTATTGTACATGAGTAGAAGTTCTTAAGGATCTTCTGACTGACTTGGAACTTCCTTAGGCGCCTGAGGAAGTAGAGGCGTTGTCGTGCCTTCTTCACAACACTGTCAATGTGTGTGGTCCATGTCAAGTCCTCGGATATGTGGACTCCGAGGTACTTGAAACTGTTCACTCTCTCAACCGGTGCCCCGTCGATGCTGAGGGGGCTGTAGTCCCTGACCCCCGACCTCCTAAAGTCCACAATCATCTCCTTTGTTTTGCTGACGTTCAGGGAGAGGCTGTTCTCCTGGCACCATCCCGCCAGGACCTTGACCTCTTCCAGGTAGGCCCTCTCGTCGATTGCAGAGATCAGGCCCACCACTACTGTGTCGTCAGCAAATTTGATGATTGTGTTGCTGTTCCGCTGAGCCACACAGTCATGTATGTACAGGGAGTAGAGGAGGGGACTCAGAACACAGCCCTGGGGGGCCCCTATGTTGAGGGTGATGGATGAGGAGGTGCAGTTGCCTGCTCTCACCACCTGGGGTCTACCCGTCAGAAAGTCCAAGACCCACTGGCAGAGGTCATAGTTCAATCCCAGGTCCCTGAGCTTGGCTGTGAGTTTGGAGGGGACTATGGTATTGAATGCTGAGCTGTAGTCGATGAATAGCATTCTCACATAGTTCCCCTGCCTCTTGTCCAGGTGTGATGCTGCTGGCACTGGGACTTATGTACACTACTATACAATCTACAGTTATACTATGTTTCCTTATGCTAGCTTTAAGTACCTGGGGGTCCACATCTCAGAGGATCTGACATGGTCAACACACATAGACACAGTAGTAAAGAAGGCGAAACAGCGCCTCTACCACCTGAGACAGTTAAGGAAGTTCAGAGTATCGGGGAAGATACTCCAGTCCTTCTACTCAGGGGCTGTAGAGAGCATCTTGACCGGAAACATCACTGCCTGGTATGGAAACAGCACGGCACAGGACAAGAAGGCCCTACAGAGAGTGGTGCGCTCAACCGAGCGTACCACGGGTATTGCACTACCTCCCCTGCAGGTTCTATACAACAAAAGGTGCAGATCCAGAGCCTGCAGAATAATGAAAGACCCCCACCACCCCAACTACAGCCTGTTCCAGCTGCTGAGGTCAGGCAGACGCCTGCGAACCCCAGCTACTAGGACAGAGAGGCTTAGGCTTAGCTTCTTCCCCCAGGCCATCAGAGCCCTGAACAATGAACATTGAGTACCACAGAACACTGAACTATCCACACATAAGCACACATGAGCACACACACAACACGCACGCTGTGCACGCTCACACACTAGCAGCCACTTTAACATGAGCGGGCACACACTCATGCCGCACACACGCACACTTATGGCCAAAAGGAAAGGCCACTTTAAATTAGTATAACGGGAACAGTGTATTGCACTACCAAAGCTACCTAGCATGTCCTATATGCTCTGTAAATAACTATGTACAGATACCGAGATGTCACACCATGTTACCTGTTACCTGTTTATTGCACAATGTTTTTTTTTTTTATTGGATTCTATTATATGTTGTACCACTGTATTGCACATTGTTGCGGGCAAGACCACCCGCATTGTATACTTGTATGCCGTGACAATTAAAACTCTTGACTTGACTTGACTTGACTATATCCATCTGTTTACTATACAAGAACCACTCCCGTTCTCTTTTTTTTTTTTTTTTTTTAGTGACCTTTCCATTGTGTAAAGTGACCGTTGAGTGTGAGCATGTACAGCATGTGTGTGTGTTCATGCTAAAGTGACTGTTAGTGTGTGAGCGTATACAGTGTGTGTGCTCATGTGTGCTTGTGTGTGGAGAGTTCAGTGTTCAAGACTGATGGCCTGGGGGAAGAAGCTGAGCTGAAGTCTCTCTGTCCTCGCAGGTGTTTGCCTGACCTCAGCAGCTTGAACAGGCTGTTGTTGGGGTGGTGAGGGTCTTTCATTATTCTGCAGGCTCTGGATTTGCACTTCTTGTTATATAAGTCCTGCAGGGGTGGTAGTGCAATACCCGTAGTACGCTCTGCTGAGCGCACCACTCTCTGTAGGGCCTTCTTGTCCTGTACCTTGCTGTTTCCACACCAGGCTGTGATGTTTCCAGTCAAGATGCTCTCTACAGCTCCGGAGTAATAATAATAATAATGGCTTGGATTTATATAGCGCTCTTCATGACACCCAGAGCGCTTCACAGAGTCCATTATTCATTCATACACAGTCATACTGGTGGTGGTAAGCTACAATTGCAGCCAGAGCTGCCCTGAGGCAGACTCACGGAAGCGTGGCGAATAATCATCGCCTACACCACCAACATTCATTCACATGCATACACATTCATACGAGGCAAGTAGGTTAAGTGTCTTGCCCAAGGACACAACGGCGATGGGATGGACATGGGCTTGAGCGGGATTCGAACCACCAACCCTTAGATCATTGGACGACCCGCTCTACCCCTGAGCCAAAGCCGCCCCTGTAGTAGAAGGTCTGGAGTATCTTCCCCGATACTCTGAACTTCCTTAACTGTCTCAGGTGGTAGAGGCGCTGCTCAGGTACTTGAAGCTGCTCACCCTGTCCACGGTAGCCCCGTTTATCCTCAGTGGTGTGTGTGTCCCCTGCTGTCTTCTCCTAAAATCCACGATCAGCTCCTTGGTTTTACCAATGTTCAGGAGCAGGCTGTTGTCCTGACACCAGCGTTCCAGTACATCAACCTCCTCCCGGTAGGCCTTCTCGTCGTTGTCAGAGATCAGTCCCACCACCTCTGTCGTCCGCAAACTTCACTATGGAGTTGGAGCTGAACTTGGCCACACAATCATGTGTGTATAGTGAATACAGCAGGGGGCTCGGAACACAGCCCTGGGGGGACCCGATACTCAGGGTGATGGTGTTGGAGGTCTGACCCCCCACCCTGACCGCCTGGGGCCTTTCACTCAAAGTCCAGTATCCAGGCGCTCAGAGCGGAGCTCAGACCCAGCTCGATCAGCTTGTCCACCAGTCTGGTGGGGACTATGGTGTTGAACGCTGAGCTATAGTCAATGAACAACAGTCTCACATAGCCCCCCTTCTGGCAGTCTAGGTGAGAGAGGGTGCTGTGTAGTACTTGAGAGACCGCATCGTCAGTGGACCTGTTTGGCCTGTATGCAAACCACAAAGGGTCCATATCACTGGGGAGGGAGGCACAAATGTAATCCTTAACCTGTTAAGCTGTAGCCCTATTTTCAGAAATCTCGCCTAAAGGTACATGCCTAAGTAAATGGAAGATTACTCCACTTCTACAAGGCCAATTTGCATGCTCTTGGTATCTAGGAACATCTAGGGACCTGGGGGTATGTATTTCCAGTGTCAGAAATATTGTGTCTGTTACTAGGCTTGAGTAAATTGTAATGAAAAAAGGGAGAATATAAATTATGATTTATTTTTGCATCTGCCGGTGAATAACACCATGTTACAAGCAAGCTGAGCTCATTCAGCACCTTTTTATTTATTTATTTTTTTTTTAATCTTTTCCCCCCTCCTTTTTCCGATTTTTCTCCCATCCCACTGTTAGTCGTTATGCCAATTCCCAACCCCCTTCCTGGTTGTTTTTTGCGCACCCCCCTACTGTTGGTCCGGGAGGCCGGAGACTGTCACATGTTTTCCTCCGACACATGTGCAGCCAGCCGGCAGCCAGCCTGGCAGCGCAGATTCTCACCGGGAGAGTGTAATGTGTGGAAGGTCACACTACCTTTCTCCAGATCCTACCCTCGCTGTGCAGGCGCCCCGACCGAACTGTAGGGGTCGCTGTCCACAACGCCCAGGACCCACCCACGGCTTCCCTCCCCCTAACTCAGCCAAACGAGTTAGTATAGCGATCAGCCCAAGCCAAGGCAATGCTGACTCTCCGGGAGTCGAGACCGCAGCCTCTTGCATTGGTGACGAGCACAATCTCTGCTACGCCCCCTGACCGCTCATTCAGCACCTTCTTGAGATCAAGTGTAAAATAACATCTAAGCAAATGAATAAAGGGAATCTGATTAAACAGATTTGTAGATACAGTAATTTGTAGATACAGTAATAAATGATAATCGATTTTAATTATAAATTCATATTTGACCTCGAACTTGACCTTATTATGGCCAAATCATACATCTATGGATAGGGAAAAGGCTCCTCTTTCCAATGGCAGGATTGAATCTGGATTTAGTCATTTCCTTGCGGTTTTACGATAAAAGAGATATAATTAGCATTTTTCCAGCCTCTCAAAACATTTCATGACCACAGAGGTGAGTGCCACCGGTCTGTAGTTATTAAGACCTGTTGGGGAGGATTTCTTTGGTACCGGTATTATAGTGGACACCTTGAAGCAGGCAGGTACCACGGACTCAGCCAGGGATAGATTAAATATGGTGGTGAACACTGGGGCTAGCTGGTTAGCACAGGACTTATACGTCCTGTATCCCATCTGGGCCAGCTGTCTTTCTGGTGTTGACCCGCATAAATGCTCGTCTCACACTGTGTTCTGTCACTGAGAGAGTGCCCCCCCCCCCCCTCCACGACAGCCGGCGCGTCAGTGACGTTGTTAGCCGGTGAGCTAGCGTCGCCACTGTTTGCACCGAACCGTGCGTAAAAGGAGATGTCACACTAGAGCACCAGCATGTCATTTATCCAATCGGGTGCATTCCACGTGGGGAAATGGGAAGTAGTTGGGGTATACATGCCTGCAACATGTAAACAAGATGCATTTTGGACCCACAAAACATATTAAAATGATCAATTCATTAATCAATCATTTATTGAGTGGTATGGGGTGGGGGGCAAGCAATATTTTTTATTTAGCACCTTTCTAAAAGCTGTGGGTGTATAATTTAAAAAAGAAAAAACATGAACATAATTATTGTATCTATAGCACACGATTATTTGTGGTGGTAGCAAGTTGGCACACGTAAAAACAGAAAGGACTACATGCAAGGTAAGATGTGTGTTGTATCCAGTTTGGGCAATCTATTTGTGGTGGGTCGCCTCAAATAAACCAATGTATGGCAAAACACTGAAGTCACTCGTAGCAGAAGACGCTAGGGCAAACGCGGTGCACTCCATAGGCAGCGATGAAGGTGAGGAGTAGGGCCAAGGGCCGGATTACCAGCACAGCCAGACAGGAGGGGCCACAGGTAGATAGGGCGGGGTCCCAGTCCGGGGTCCAATTGTTGTAACCTGGTACAGAGGGTCGGATGGTGCTCATTAATTGTATTATAGAAAACTAAAACTAGACATGGGAGAACATTTGATAAAATTGTAAATGGAAAACAACTGAAACATGTATTTAATCTCGATCATTGAGAGCAAGCTCTCATCTACAATCGAGAGGTATAATACAAAAATTATATGGAAACAGAAAAATCAATTAAACAATTTAAATGTATTAAAACAACTACAGACTGAGGTGAAATGGTTTATAACTTTAAACCGTAGCGTATCTCCGGGGTATTAAAAAGTATTAAATTAATACATTTAATTTAAGGTCTTAAATTTCATTTGCATTGAATTTGTATTGCATTTTGAGGGGGGGGGGGGGGGTGGGGGGTGGGGGAGATGAAATAATATGAAATATATATATTTTTTTAAATATTAAACTGAGCTCTTACGTGGTATTAAAAATGTCTTACATTTTGTTGAAACCTGCAGATACCCTGTAAACTGACCAATGAATACTGGAGTATTGAGTTTTAAAGTGCTTTGCACAACATTCCACATGTCACATGTTTTTTAGCCATTACTAAAAAAACCTAACTTGGATAGTAATGTAATGGCAAATTATCGTCCAATATCCAACCTACCATTCATTAGTGAAGTACTTGAAAAGATAGTTTCAGTTCAAATAAATTCCTTTCTTGAAGAAAACAACATCTTAGAAGAATTTCAGTCAGGTTTCAGAAAATATCATAGCACTGAAACTGCCCTCACCAAAATAATCAGTGACCTCAGGCTAAACTCTGACGAGAATAAGATCTCCATCCTTATCCTGCTAGATCTCAGTGCAGCATTTGATCACGATCACGATATTCTAATCGATCGTCTTGAAAACCTTGTCGGTTTCTCAGAACATGTGCTAGGCTGGTTTAAAACATACATCAGAGGGAGGAAATTCTATGTTAAACTAGGAGATCACATGTCTGATATATACAACAACAACTATGGAGTTGCACAAGGGAGTTGCTTAGGTCCTTTACTCTTCTCCCTTTACATGTTACCGCTGGGTGATATCATCAGAGAACATAATGTAGATTTCCATAGCTATGCGGATGATACACAACTGTACATATCTGCTGAACCAAATTATACAGCGATTAGCTCCATTACAGACTGCTTACTGGCAATAAATAAATGGATGAGTAAGAACTTCCTGAAACTAAACGAGAACAAAACTGAAATTCTAATTATCGGCCCCAAAACTAAAAAAGAAACGTTAATAAAGAACCTGGGAGGACTAACCCCTTGGATAAAATCTGAGGTCACTAGTCTCGGGTTATCATAGATTCAGAACTGAACTTCAATTCTCATATTAGCAAAGTGACGAAAACATCGTTCTTCCATCTCAGAAATATAGCAAAAGTACAACCATTTATTAATCAGAACGATGCTGAGAAGCGAATTCATGCATTCATATCTAGCCGGTTAGACTACTGTAAATGCACTGCTCTGTTGTATGTTAAATACCCTGTTGTATGTCCGTTCTATTTTATAATTTTTAGACTATTTTTAAACTGAATCATTTTAAACTATTTTTATTATTTGTATTACTGAATGAAACAGTAAATAGAGAGCCTATTGGGATGCTAGATCCTAATGTGAAACACTGTGATTTACCATTGCTACCTGTCTATCTTTTTTATGCTAGCTTATGTCTGTATTTTTTACTGTTGTGAAGCACTTTGAACTGCAACCTCTGTATGAAAAGTGCTATACAAATAAAGTTATTATATTATTATGTCAGGGGCACAGAAGCTAAAAGCAGATCTTCCTAATTCAGTACAAACTCTGGGAACCTTAAGCATAAGCCGTAAAATGCATGTATCCCAAACTAACTAACAAAAGTTGTAGGTCTATTGAGTTTGTTCCGTTTTAGTCTTGTCCAGCTGGCGAAAAGAAATATACATTGAATCATTTCATTTGAAACAAATCTGTTCTTAAAAGATCAATATTTGTATCTGTATTTCTTTCAGTGGATGTGTGACGATTTGCGGTAAATGTTATAGTGTGCCTCCTGTCCTGCAAATGTCAAGATTCAAGAGTTTATTCATCACATACATACCAGGGCATACAGTGAAATGTGGTTGGCCATCATGCCCGCTACGATTGTGCAATAAAACAATAGTAGTAGTAATAATAATAAGATAACTAGACTGTCTCTAGTTTGCCTTGCATTGTGTTTCTACTCAACTACTATGGAAACTCTGTTCGCCAAATGTAAATCTTTTGACAAAAATAGCAGGTGAAACCAGTGCCATCAAGTCTAATTTATTTTATCTATGTTGAAGGAAATCAGTGCCCATACAAATTCTAGTATTTTAAACATTGCAACAATGTGAGGGAAGTGGAGAATCCTCTCGTAATACTTCGCCTCTGGTCACTATTCCATAATACAGATTATTAATACAATGATAGTAGCTGCTATATGGTCATAATACACAGATAATATACTGATGGTAACTTTTATGGTCATAATACACAGATACATAATAGCTGGCACCGACATGTGCCTACATTTGGACTATACTTGGTCCATACTTACTTTGCTCTGGGTCTCGTGCGTGGTTTTCTGCAAAAAGATCAAAAACATTTGGATGACGTATAGTATGCCATTTGATGGATGCTTTCATCCTAAATCCATTTTTAGCATGGATGGCGTCCGTGGGAATTAAATTACTAACCCTGGCAGTGTGTTAACTCATTGACCGCCACGCTTAAGTGCGCCAGAGGGCGCTAGAGCGCCACCGCTTTAATCAATGGGAGGAGTGGGAGATTTGCGAGGCTTAAAATATATCTTAAATTATGGCTATGGGTCTAATACATTCGTCGATTATCAGTCAGTTGCTTGCAGTCAACATGTACAGAACGGATTGTTTTTTCATCTGTACATTTCCGTTTTATACCGCTTTGAATACGAGTATAGTTTTGGTGATTTCTAGTGATTCCAGAGAAAGACACGATAATAGCCCTTTAGTGGAATACACAAAATACGTTGTCATTTTTCGGCTGATTATCGAATCTTCCTGAAATCAACGCTAGATCATCATTATTGTCCTTCCTCGTGCATACATGAAATGGCCCTCGTAGCACGCCCCCCCCCCCCCCCCACCTCCTGCACCCAATGGAAAACAACCACACATACACACACAGACACAGCGTCGATCGGGGTAGAAACACATATCAGATCAACGATCAAATTTATATATAATGTTCTTACCTTGTATCTGATGTAATGCAAAAGAAATAATCCAATTATTTGATCGCCATTTGAAGTACTGGGCTTGGAGGTCCGTGCCACGTTCAACAGCATTGCATATGAGGGGGGGGGGGGTGGGCAGCGTCGCAGATGTATCGTTGAAATCAGGTTACCTCGCCTGATTATTTAAACCACACCGCACGGCTTGGATCGTCCCAGGAAAAAAAACGATACCATTCCCAGTGAAGTGCAATACCAGCCGGAAGGCGTAGGGGGCGGTATTTGCCCTTTTGCAAGCTCAGACCCATTCCCAACGATAACATCAGGCTGGATGGATGAAAATGAATGGATATCTCTAATAAAATAAATAACGACCAAAACCCGACTATACTCGTGATTGACGCTCAAGCGATGGCGAGTTAACCCGACTATACTCGTGATTGGCGCTGAATGAGTTAAGGCCATGCTCTACCCATTACCCTACCCAAGTCTTCAATAAACTCCAAAGCACACTCTTTTGTATTTGGAAATAACTTTCTGTTTATTCTATTTATTTATTAATTAATTTAATTCAACATTGTGCCTTGCAGACTTGGATGATGCCTGCTTTATTACAATTACACTCAAGAGAAACATTCAAGCTAGTGCTGGCCCGTGCTTGGTAGGGATGTGGACATTTCTCGATTCTAAGATGCATTGCGATGCGGATTCTGCATCGATGCAGTGATGGAACGTAATCGATTATAGCCTACTAACATTGATGTAAAAGAGGCGATGACGTGTTGTGATGCAAAGTCTCATGTAAACATGTCTTTAAAAATAAATAATTCGCAAAACGGTAGGAATGGGCAAAATTCACAAAATTGCCATTCAATAGTCAGTGGTCATGTTTAACAAATTATTTGTTAGGACATTCATAAAACATCTATAAATCATTTGCAGATGCTATTGTGTGCCCTAATATAAAGTGAAGACTATTCACTTTGACTGCCGGAAAACGCTTAAAAGCGTCATTCCCGGCCATGCTCAAGTTGCCGGAGGACGCTTTACAGCGTCCTTATATCAATATTTCAAAAATCTGCGATCGGATTCATATTTCCCCTCCGCTGGCCTGAGATCCACCAGGAGGACCCACTGAGCTCTCTGGCGGTTCAGGAGCGCCATCTGGTGGCCGATCGGCGCAATCGCCAAACAGGAAGTGCTATGGAGGTTGTGCTGGTCGGCCGTATTACTTCCGGGCACTCTGTTTGGCTACCGGGACTCGATCTCGACACAATACATAGCGATCGATTGCCAATAACTCGATAAACAACATGATTTGGACATATATACTATTATACAAGCTGGAAATGGACCCGATATTTCTACATACCATAATAGGTAAATGACTGTTCCACGCTCATCGCCCAACGGCGCGAGGAGGATACGGTAAGATTCAGCGTTATTTTTGATCGTATTCCATATAAACTGTTATGATGAACATATCACCCACACTAGATGAATGATATAACGCTGCCCACGGAATTATAAACGATCCCCCGCCCATCCGGTCATCATCAGATCATACGTAGATCATTCTAGAAGTACGTCCAATTGAAATTTTTTATATCGCCCCGATTGCCATCAAACTGTATTTCATCATCAATATAATGCATTTGGGGCTATATATCACGTTCTGGAGAAAGCTGCAGAAAGAGATGAAAACATACTTATACATTAGACCATACTTTACTATGAATATGTGAATGAAAAAGTTTAACGTTGCTACACAATGAACAATACATATAGGACTTTGAATGGGCCCTAATAATGGCAATGTAGCAATAGAATTTAAAAAGTTATAGCCCTGCAAAGAAGGGGAATTTCTCCATAGACAAATAGCGCTGGCAATCCACAGTCATTTTCCGGATTTCTGGCCGGCACCCATAGTGTAAATGTCTAATACAGTTAATTATTTGTTGACTTTTTCATCACCTTTTTTGTTGGTAAATCTATTCCATAATTTCCGACCTACAACTCCTATATTTTGTGTAGTAGACGTACTTGATGTGGTGGGCGCTAACGTTACATTTGAATTATGTGTTTGTTCCTAATGTGTGCTCAGTATATTGCGGTATGCGATGATGACATGAGGGTAATAATTATTAGTATTTTCAGGCTGTATCGGCACCTATACAGCCTAAAAATACAAATAATTATTACCCTCATGTAGCATACACGTCGGCCCACATACTACATACATTATTATACTGAGTGCACAGGATTAGCCAGCCAGCAACTGCATTCACAGGAATGAGGAATGGTCCAACCACATCAAGTACGTCTATGTGACAGATCGTATCGGACTCCTCTGCATTGTGTATTAAATGCTGATGTCCCGAGGGAGAGTCGAACTGGGGCGACGACATAGACCGCTGCACTAAGAAGTGAATTCAACTCTGGGTACCGTACCTATGTGTCTATTAACCCTGTTATGAGGAAGTGAGTTTAACTCGAAGCCCGCTTACTGCCACAGTCACATCTCAACACACCTGTTTCTGTGACTGTGGATATACTCACGGACCTCCGTTACACTCACCTCCCTAAACTCACGTCACCTCAGGACATCCGGGTCACGGCACCAGTGTGACAGATCGTATCGAACTCCTCTGCGTTGTGTATTAAATGCTGATGTCCCGAGGGAGAGTCGAACTGGGGTCTCCCGCTCTGCAGGCGACGACATAGACCGCTGCACTAAGAAGTGAATTCACCTCTGGGTACCGTACCTATGCGTCTATTAACCCTGTTATGAGGAAGTGAGTTTAACTCGCAGCCCGCTTACTGCCACAGTCACTTCTCAACACACCTGTTTCTGTGACTGTGGATATACTCACGGACCTCCGTTACATCTACACAAAATATAGGACAATAAGTTATAGGTCGGAAATGGTGGAATATATAGATTTACCAACAAAAAAAGGTTTAGCCTGCTCATATTAAAAGCGTGGGGCAGCACAAAATAATTCCTTGGCTCTGCTAATGTATAACGTGTATCTAGCTTCCATTCAAACTGACGATAACATCTGCAAATGATTTATAGATCTTTTAAGATTGTTTTACAAATCATTTGTTGAACATGAACAAATAAATGGAGGTATAGTAGTTTTTTCATATCCATGTGTTACTTACTACACAACAACATTATTTAATGATGAACAAATCAAGTACAAATAATGTTGATAATGATTTAATAATAATTTATGAATGTATATAAATGGTTTGTTCATGATTAGTTCATTATCTACAATTACCTTATAAAGGTCTTATAACTGAGTGTTATTATAAAGTGTTACCGAACTTTTTATTCCCAATAGATCTTTCACCCAGAGTGACAAATTCGTAGTTGCTCATGGTGGGAACGAGATGAAACAAAAACGGGGTTCACCTTATGGCCTAGTAACTCCATGTTCGTGTCATTGCATTTTATTCCCTCCTTGTTAAATAACTATGAAGGCTATCTCCGTATCCGTCTGTTGAATCCTGTATCTGGCTAGGCTCATGCCTTCATCTATATTTATTGGCCAGGTTACCGCCAATAATAGGGAGGTGTAGTCTGACGTCACTTTGGACCGCCCGCGAGGTCCACCCGTATAGGGATTTATCATTGGGAAAATGGATTATCGGCTATTGTAACAATTCTGCCTCATGAACAGGGGCGGATTTAGGATTGTAGGAGATCCGGGGCTTACTTCGACACCACAACCTTTAACTTATACCACCACCTTAAAGCAGACAAAAGGCACTAGAGAACACTTAAATTCACACCCTTTAATTAATGAAGCAAACTATAATAATTTATAATAATAATGATAATAATAATAATAATAATAATAATAATAATAATAATAATAATAATAATAATAATAATAATAATAATAATAATAATAATAATAATAATAATAATAATAATAATAATAATAATAATAATAATAATAATAATAATAATAATAATACACTGTGTTTGTATAGCACCTTTCATACAAGAATTGCAGCTCAAAGTGCTTCACAGCAGTACAAAAAGACAGGCATAAAATGAGCACAACATTGGCAGATCAAGAGCAATGCATAAAGTGCAGACATAAAGCATAAAATAGATAGCAGTAAAATAGACAAAGTCAAGGTAAGACATAGAACATTAAATCACATCGTTTTTCATATTAGGATCTAAGATCTAGGGTTAACTCGCCGAACGTTGAGCGGCAGGACCCCCGAAAACCAGAGTATAGTCGGGTTTTCATCGTTGTTTCTTTTATTCGATATTTCCATTCATAAAGACATGCCGGCAGCCTGTGTTATCACATATCTCAAAAGCTATGTTTCTAAGGTGGAAGAATTATGTTTTTGTCAACTTGTTGATTGTGATTTAAAGCTTAGGTCTGAGTCTACCATAACACCAAGACTTAACTCACTCAAATACAGTTAGCAGCTGGATAGACTACAGATGGAAATTAGCTTCTGCTAAATCTGGTGCAAACATATTTTCATGTAACAATGATCTTTTTTTTCTTCTTTTTTTTGAAAATAGATTCGGGGCTTTTCAGAAAACATTCGGGGCTTGAGCCCAAGTAGCCACCCCCTAGCCCCGCCCCTGCTCATGAACATTGGAAATCTTTCCATTTTTGCACAAAATTAGTTCCCTTCTATCACTAACATTATTGTTTAAGCATTTTTGGTTGAAATTTAATTTGGCGATATTTTCTTTACGATTAATTGCGACTATTTTCATGTTGAGCTATAGATTGTGGATGAATACGCACAGAAAGGTACACCATGCAAATGTTCATGCTTTATTTGTTTCAAATTAGACTATTTAGAAATGGGCAATAGGGTGTAGTGGTTACGTCATCTTCGTTTTTTCCTGTTCCACCCTCTGTTCCACTCCATGTATTTCCCCATTGACCATTTCTAAATCGGCTCGTTTTAGAGAAATAAAGCATTAACGTTGGCATGGTGTACCTTTCTGTGCGTATTCATCCACTATATCTCAACATGAAAATATTCGCAATTAATCGTAAAGGTAGCAAAATAACAACGTTTATGTTTTCGTTCGCTGGGAAACTACACTGCTATTTGGCGCTGCTGACTGACGTCACCACAGCGTAGACGCCTGGCTTTAGTCACAGACCAAGGATCAGATTTCCCTTACATTCCATAAGCTTAACAATTCGTACAATGGGAAAATAACTGACCCTGAATCTGTGGCTAGTATCTCTCTGGTGGTCATAACCATTAATCTCTAAAGCCAACCACCATTTTTAAAAGCAACAATCACATTACCATATTTGTTTATATTTTAAATCATATAATGTTATTTCGCTGCATATTAAATCACTGTAATACTAATGTAAATCATTGTTTTGTTGCATATTGTGTATAGTTTATAAATTTTGTTTTTTACATGACGTTAGTAGCTAGCTAGCTTGCTAGCCAGCATTCCCGAAACTCTAACATGCTCCGATTTAAAATGGTTCTCTCCTCTTTGTATACGTTTGTCCTCACAAACAAAGTATTCTGCCAGGGAACTTATGGACACGACAGTAGTAGTAGTTATAAGGTTTTTGAGCTTGTAACATTAGTTAGCTATCGTGGTAGCCCCTTTCGTGACTGTGATGCACCGAGTTTGATTGATTGATTGATTGATTGAAAAGTTTATTAACAGATTGCAGAATGGGTACAGTACAGTACAGCTCAATACATACAATTGTTAAGGGGATGCAGACCAGAGAAAGACTTTCGACTTGTTTACATCAGGGTCCCCCATTTTCAATTCATCATAACATATATGACATACATGACATACAGATAGACAGTACTGCTACATCTATACATTTATGACATATCAGATTTGCAAATACAGTACTGTTTGTGATACAAAAGTGTCCAGAAAAGGAGTGTATATACATTTGGCATAGAAACTGTACATTGGAGGAGGTTGGTTGGGTGGGGTGGGGTTGGGTGGGTTGGGTGAGGGCTGTACATTGGAGGTGGGGGGGGGGGGGGGGGGGGGTTGGGAAGGGGACACACACACATTTTACACTGTACATTTGAATATTGACAAAGCCTTACTTGGTCATTTACTGTACAACTAGGTTAGGACATTTGTAGGGGCCAGTTTCGAATTGCAGTCTCACGTAGGTGTTTTTTGAGAGTGTTTTTGAAGGTGGGTAGTGATTCACATTCCTTTACAGCTTTAGGCAGGGCGTTCCACATTGATGTGGCATAATTGCGAAACGTGTTTAGTCCCTTGTTTGATCCGAATCTGGGTTTTACATGATTTGTGGAGCTCCCTCTGGTGTTGTGATCGTGGTATTCACTGACCTTTGGGAAGTATTTTGACATGTACATGGGTACCTTGGTCGCGTAGTGTATCTTGTAGACCAGGCCCATTGCAAGTTGCTGTACTCTGTCGTCTACTCTAAGCCATCCTAGGTTGTCAAAGTGGGCAGGGGTGAGGTGGGTTCTAGGAGTCAGGTCAAGTAGTAGTCTGACTAGCTTGTTTTGAGATGTTTGTAATTTGTTTTTTAGTGCCTTTGAGGTGCTTTGGTACCATGAGGTGCAAGCATAATCGTAGTACCCTTGAATGAGTGCTCCTGCTAGAGTCTTCAGGGTATTCTTGTTTACCAGAGAGGAGATCCGGTACAAGAATCGCGTTCGTTGGTTGACTTTTTTTATTACATTGGATGCCATTTTGTCACAGGAAAGATTAGCCTCTAGGATGGAACCCAGGTAGGTAATTTCATCTTTCCTTGTGATAATATTGTCACCCACTGTAACCGAGAAGCCGTCGGTCTTGCTGAGTTTGTTATTTGAACCGAAGAGAATGGACTCTGTTTTGCCCATGTGTAATGATAGTTTGTTGTCGGCGAGCCATATGCAGATTTTGCCTAGTTCCGAGCTGAGGGCTTTTTCAACCTGTAACTTGTTCTTGTCAGAGACCAGCAGGGCTGAGTCGTCCGCAAACAGGAACAAGTTGCAGTCACAAGCTGACGACATGTCATTTGCATAAATTAGGAATAGTAGCGGTCCTAGTATGCTTCCTTGTGGAACACCACAGCTCACTGTGAGGGGGGGGGATAGTGTACCGTTTACTTCCACCATCTGTTCCCTCCCCTCCAGGTAGGATTGTATCCAGCTCACTGATAAACTATCAAAACCAATTGCTTTTAGCTTGTCAATCAGAATGGTGTGATTGACAGTGTCGAAGGCCTTTTGTAGGTCCAGCATGACCATGCCGCAGTATTTGCCCGCGTCCACCTCTTGTTTGATGTGGTCGTTCAAGTAGAGAAGGCATGTGTCAGTGGAGTGGGATGTTCTGAAGCCAGATTGGAATTCGTAGATTAGATTTTTTTCCGCGAGGTACTTTTCGATCTGTTCGTATACTATTTTTTCCATGACTTTCGAGATGGATGTAAGGATAGAAACAGGGCGGTAGTTACCCGGGTCTAATTTGCTGCCCTTTTTGTGCAGGGGTGTTACTCTCGCAATTTTGAAGTCCTTGGGGACGTGTCCCTGTTTTATGGAGAGGTTTATTATGTGTGTGATGACTGGGGTGATGGCTGCTGCTGAGTCTCTGAGGAATTTGGAGGGGATGTTGTCATGGCCAGTGGCCTTGTTTGGTTGGAGGGCGCTCAGTTTTTTGAGTACCTCATCAGTAGTTACTATTTCCAGTTTGAAGTCGTCTTTGTGGACGCCTAGGTTCTTGTAGTATGCTACTATGTGTTCTACCCCATACTGCCCTGAGTGGGAGGGTAGTTTGTTTACCAGTGTTGTGGCTATGTTTGTGAAGAAAGTGTTTAAGTAATTGGCTACATCCAGCTTGTCTGTGATGAGCGTGTTGTCCGTCTTTATGTTTATGTTTGAGAACCTGGTTTTGAGTTTTTTACTGCAGCCTAGTTGATTGTTGAGTAATTTCCAAAGTTCACGTGGTTTATTTTTGTTTTCCTCGGTTTTGTCATTGATGAAATTTTTTTTAGCAGTTTTGATCATGGAGTTTACGTCATTTCTTAGTCTGTTTCTTTCTAGTTTGAGTTCAGTCACTGTGATGCACCTACCTGGGTTCCATCCTAGAGGCAAATCTTTCCTGTGACAAAATGGCATCCAATGTAATAAAAAAAGTCAACCAACGAACTCGATTCTTGTACCGGATCTCCTCACTGGTAAACAAGAATACCCTGAAGACTCTAGCTGCTCATTCAAGGGTACTACGACTATGCTTGCACCTCATGGTACCAAAGCACCTCAAAGGCGCTAAAAACAAAATTACAAACATCTCAAAACAAACTGGTCAGACTACTGCTTGACCTTACTCCTAGAACCCACCTCACCCCTGCCCACTTTGACAACCTAGGATGGCTTAGAGTAGACGACAGAGTACAGCAACTTGCAATGGGCCTGGTCTACAAGATACACTACACGACCAAGGTACCCATGTACATGACAAAATACTTCCCAAAGGTCAGTGAATACCACGATCACAACACCAGAGGGAGCTCCACAAATCATGTTAAACCCAGATTCGGCTCAAACAAGGGACTAAACACGTTTCGCAATTATGCCACATCAATGTGGAACGCCCTACCCAAAGCTGTAAAGGAATGTGAATCACTACCCACTTTCAAAAACACTCTCAAAAAACACCTAAGGGAGACTGCAACTCGAAACTGGCCCCTGTAAATGTCCGAACACAACCCCCTCCAATGTACAGTAAATTACCAAGTATGGTCTTGTCAATAATCCAATGTACAGTTTTGTTTGTACAGTTGTACAGTGTCCCCCACCCACCCCTCCTACCCAACCCCCCCCCCCCCCACTCCTACCCAACCCCCCCCCCCCCCCCCCCCCCACCCAACCACCTCCAATGTACAGTCCCCCCCACCCCCACCTACCCAATCCAATGTACAGTTTCTACGTCAAATGTATATACTCTTTTTTTTTCTGGACTCTTTTTGTATCACAAACAGTACTGTAATTGCAAATCTGGTATGTCATAAATGTATAGATGTAGCAGTACTGTCTATCTGTATGTCATGTATGTCATATATGTTACGATGAATTGAAAATGGGGGACCCTGATGTAAACAAGACGAAAGTCTTTCTCTGGTCTGCATCCCCTTAACAATTGTATGTATTGAAA
Organism: Notolepis coatsorum; assembly: GCF_963971535.1. Classification (NCBI taxonomy): domain Eukaryota; kingdom Metazoa; phylum Chordata; class Actinopteri; order Aulopiformes; family Paralepididae; genus Notolepis; species Notolepis coatsorum. Next base: position 67,950,488 of record NC_140179.1, read on the forward strand.
ATTGAAAATTCTGCAATATGTTAATAAAGTTTTCAATCAATCAATCAATCAGTCACGAAAGGGGCTACTATCGTATCAACATGCCGTGACATGTAGCTAGCTAGCTTGCTAACCGGCATGATGCGTGTGCAGTGTTTGCCCCACAGGTCTGAGAAGAGGACCTGCACATTTTACTCGTTCCCGAAACTCCTCTACATGCCCCGATTTAAAATGTTCACGACAGTAGACATAATGCTACGTAATAGCATTAGCAGGGTAACGTTAACGTTAGCTAGCTAGCTTGGTACTATGACCCGTGACAGGGATAAGGCGACAGCCTAACAGACCTATAGGGGAGCATGTCTATGTTCCCCGGGTCCTATGTTCCCCGGGTTCTATGTTCCCCGCTTTGATTGAGTGATTGATTGAACATTTTAGACCACCAGCCCTGATTCCAAACTCTAACCTTTACCAGTTCGAAAGAGGGCCTAAGCTTAACCGTTCGAAACAAGGCGGACATTAATAAATAATAAAATAATAAAAATTTATAAAATGTTCAATCTATTAATCAATCAAAGCGGGGAACATAGAACCCGGGGAACATAGGACCCGGGGAACATAGGGATGATCCCACCAATAGCATAGCGTACTGAACAACAGGCTGTGGTATATGTAGTTATTTTTTACGTCAAAATTAAAAACCTTATAACTACCTTTGTTTCAACCAAAAACGCTTTAAGGGAACTCATTTTGTGCAAAAATGGAAAGCTTGCCAATGTTCATAGCGGCAAGAATTGTTACAATAGCCGATAATCCATTTTCCCAATGATAAATCCCCTATACGGGTGGAATAACCAGTGACGTCAGACTACACCTCCCTATAGGGAAATACATTGCGTTTTCAAGATGGTGGACCGTCCGAAAAAGCAATGACGTAACCACTACACCTCCCTATAGGTCCACAAAATATATGTTGTGCGTGGGTTTGTGTGTAAAAGTGCTGGAAAGTACTCACGGCAGAGTCTCTTGCTGCATCTAGTACCCCGGCTTGGCATTTACCTAGGCATGTACTGCATGCACTCCCTACATTGTAGGGCCGTATTCCATCCATATTGCCCCTGTGAAAAGACGTATACTTCAATTCTTATTTAGGATACTACTAGGCTATTTCACATAACTAAGCGAGCACTCTGCCTAATAAAACCAATGTTCAATGTTAGCTTCCTAGCTAACGTTAGCTAACATTAGCTTACTAATGTTAGCTTACTAGCTAATGGGTGGACTGTAACATAACACATATTCAGCACTATTGGGTAGCTACTGTAAACACCAATCGAGTCCCTCCTAGCAACAAATCCCTCCCTAGCTTCCTGTTTTTACAGGAAATACGTAAATATGCATAATCAAATAGCATTCTGCTAGCCATTTCATGGGGACTTTAAGAAAGAAAGTATACACTGCAGTGCAAATATTATTATAGAAAATGTGTTTGATGATTCCTCAATCATAAGGGATAATTGTGGATGTCTTTCAACTTACTGTGTGGCATAGTTGCATACAAAAATGGCTTTTGTATGCAAAAGATTTGCGCAGATTTGGACAGCACAACCAACTTTGTAACTGGTTGCCCACACAACCTAGACAAAAGAAAGTACTGCACTTACAATACAAAAGATTATGAAATATGGAGCTCAATGTGTTAAAGGGGAACTACACCAAAAAACAATGCTGATTTATTTTGCACATAATCTCACGCACATCCAAAAGCTCTAAACAGTGTTGCACACATTAATTTAGTTAGGTGGTTATTGAGAGTAAATGAGTTTTAATATGGCCACCAGCGATGTCATAGGGGACATTGAATCCCTGTGTTGAGTTGATTACAGCACCATGAAATGATAGCAATACGAGAAAATAGCAATATATTGTCTTATTATAGGGACTGCTTATAATTTCATTGAGCTGTAATTAACACAGTTTTTGGATGTGTGAGATTATGTGCAAAAAAAATCACTATAGTTTTTTGGTGAAGTACCTCTTTAAAGGACACATTTAGCACATTTGACATAAAGACATAAACACAGGCACACACACACACACACACACACCTGTGTATAGTGGCCGCAGACACCGCTGCACAAGTTGTCGCTGTAAGTGTAGTTTGTGTTCTCGCCAACCCATCTGTCTATGGCACGTTTCACGGTGAAGCTGTTCGGGGGGGAACCTGCCCATATGTTCTCCCCGACGGAGGGAAAGACGGGATGCATTCGACCAACGTCCCCGAGATGGATGTTGTGAGAGAAATCACAGTTCCTGGACCAGGCTCTGGCCGTGGTGGCTAGGCCCGCATCCCAAGTCTAGAGAGAGAGAGAGAGAGAGAGATTTGATTTTATAAAAAACTTTATTTTTTACTAAAACTACAAATGATGCAATAAACCATTCAAAAATTTAAATACTCTACAACTCAACAAAAAAAACAAAAAAACAAACAAAAAAACAAAACAAACAAACACAAAAACAAAACAAAAAAAAAAAAATTAGGGACAACAATGCTGAAACTGAAACAAAATTGTCATTTGAATTTTCCCCCATGGGAAAAAAAAACTCTAAGTGATCTAAAGTTCTGGGTGCATCAGAGAGAGAGACACCGGAGAGGCACTGTAGAAACTGTAGTTCTGAGAAGAGCGTCTCTAGCTTCACCTTTCCCCGTGTGGTACAACACATCAGGCCTTTGTGTGTGTTCGACAGACTCCAGTCAAAGCCTTTCCCGAGGATAAACAGGGCCGCCTCATCAGCTGACCTTCCTCCTTCAGCCTTATCATGTATGCTCCTACCGTTCACCAGTTGTATATCACATGGCATCGATGATGTCAGGGGCTGAAAACAGAGCAGGGGGACCGAGATGCACTCTGGACCGACATCCTTATTAGACAGTTTGTTACCCGTGCCACCCTGGCCGAGGCCTCCTTTTTCTTCCTGGTTCAGACGCCGCTCCAACATCACCTCCCGCTCCCCCGTGCGGAGACTGGCAGCCCCCAGTGACTTCCCATCGAGCAGACTGATTCGAGAGCTCAAGTCCCTGATGAAACCCATTCCGAACATAGGGTAGAAATTAACCAGCAAAGGCAGCTTGGCCATCATCCTCCGAGGCTGAATCTGGAAACCGTTTAGTTCGGCGTAGAACGTGTTGAGCCCCACAGTCATACCTTCCAACCCTTGAACAAGGTAAAGGTGCCGGTAACATAAAATGACGGCAGAGAAAACATCCCTCCTGGTGACTCTGATGACAGGTTTGCTGAAGGAGTATGGCGTGGCCTTCCCATCGGGCATGAAACGATACGCTCCGCTCCTGTCTCTGCTGGACATGGTTTCATCCCACAGAAACTGGACCTCAACCTTGTGTCCCGACCCGCCCTCCAGAAAACGAAAATCCTCCATAATCCCAGTCTTTACATAGTTCCACAAATGTATAAGAGTATACGAGATGATCAAAAATGTCTCAGCCTCCTGGCCCCGGTAGCGGGACACCTTGAAATGACCAGCCCTAAGTGACAACACACCAGTCCCGTCAATTTGTAAAAAAATCATAACCTGCTTCCTGGGCGATGCCCAGCAGCGCCTCACTGACACGATAAAAAGACATACCTAAAACTGGGACCTGAGGTAAGAAAATCAGTGAGGTCAGGGAGCAAAAAAAAACTCTCTCCATGTCCCTTGCCCCATACAATAAACAAGAAAAATCCACTCTAAAAACACTTCTCATTTAGAAATAAAAAGGTAAACAAAAAAACAAAAAAACAACAAAACTACACTGATTCCACTCCGTCCTCCACCTTACTGAGGTCCCGCTGTACCTTCTGTAAAAGTTTTCTCATCCTGTATATCTCTGTTTCAGCAAAACGACCATCTCCTTGAAACCTCATATTTTTCCTTGCTGACAAAATAAAAAAATCCTTATCTGGAAAGAAATGTGCTAACTCTACCCCAATCCTGTTTTTTGTCATCTGTAAAAACATTTTCATTGCCTCCAATGAATAGCACTCATTGTCTGTAGCTGCAGATTCATCGCTCTCATATTCCTCATCATCATCAGCGCACATCTCCGACCATGTACTCTCTTGTGTACTCTGTGTACTGCTGAGTACTTCCGTCACACCTGTCTTCTTAGCTTGAGAGCTTGACAACTCAACTACTTCTAACTTCCTCTTCTGCCTAACAACCTTCATCTCTTCGTCCCCCTCTTCCATGTCAATATCCTCTACTTCCTCCACCCTGACCCCCCCAACTGAGTCCTTTGACCCTGTTCCCTCAACAGTCCCACCCTCCTCCTGCCCATTTATCTCATCCTCGCTGATACCAGCCCCTCCACCCTGTCCCTGCAGATCAACTACAGCCACCCCATGTACACTTCCATCCTCTGTAATCCTTCCTACCACGACCCCCCCCCCCCCTCATTTCCATCACCATCTATCCCTTGTACTTCAACAGGTCCACTTGCCACCCCATGTTCACTTCCATCCTCTGTAATCCTTCCTACCACGACCCCCCCCCCCCCCTCATTTTCATCCCCATCATCTGTCCCTTGTACTTCAACAGTTCTCTTCTCCTGGCTATTTAACGTGTCCTGGCTGACACAAGCCCCTTCTACCACCCCCCCCCCCCCCCCACATTTTCATCCCCACCAATTTTTCCTCGAACTGCATCTCCAGCCTTTCCTACTCCTTCCATTTCCTTATCACTTCTATCTGGTACAATAACCTTCTCAGAAGTCTCCCCCCCCCCCCTCTTCCCCCACCCCCCCCCCCCCTCAACCCCTTGATTCACACCCCAAGCTGCTCTTCCTTTCTTCATTGCGCTCTTCCCATAATTTGCCCCCCTGCTTGGCCCCTCCCCAGGGCACGCTTGTCTTTGATGCCCCTCCCTTCCACACCCAAAACAACGCATGTTCTGTGTCGTCGCAAAAATAATATACTCAAACCCGTCTATTACTACTTTAAAATTAAGATCCAACTCGTCCTCACGTTTGTTCATAATAATGAACGTCTGCCTTCTGTGAGAAACCACATGCTGTAATTCAGGTGCTTTAAACCCTGAAGACATCTTCTTTAAGGGAGATACAATCTTCCCAAACCTGGTGAGTTCCCTTAATATAAGCTCGTCCCCTACCAACGGGGGAACATTTGCCAGCGTCACCTTCTTCGCAGGTGTTGTGAGCGGCATCACAGACACAAACGTATCATTTATGACCAACCCGTCCGTTATCAGTTGATTTACTTTAATCAAATCATCCACAAAGAAAACGACTCCCCCGTTCATCCTTGCCGCAGATTTAACGGCCGGAGCGCCCACCACCCTCGCAACAGCGAGACCACATTCCTCCACTGAACACGGAAATGCCGGCGAGACCTTAAAACCAGGTCTTCTGGTCAGCTTTGCGAAATCCATGTCACCGTGACAGCAGACAGCTGCCCAAGCGAACACTGACAACGCTACCAGCCCACCATCAACACACAACCAGTCAAATAAACCACAGTCTAATTCACAATTTGACAAACAACATAAAGATAGAAAAGTTAGAAAAACTCACGCGTACTCCGCAGACTCTCAACACCACTCAAACCACCAACGCTCCACCATACACACAAATGCGCACAGAGAGAGAGAGAGAGAGAGAGAGAGAGAGACACACACAGACACAGACACAGACACAGACAGACAGACAGACAGACAGACAGACAGACAGACAGACAGACAGACAGACAGACAGACAGACAGACAGACAGACAGACAGACACAGACAGACAGACAGACAGACAGACAGACAGACAGACAGACAGACAGACAGACAGACAGACAGACAGACAGACAGACAGACAGACAGACAGACAGACAGACAGACAGACAGACAGACAGACAGACAGACAGACAGACAGACAGACAGACAGACAGACAGACAGAGGATTCAGAATCAATAAATAGATAACAGCATGACCGTCAGCAGCACAGGGTTTGAATTACACGGGAACTAAGGGGAGCCCGGCTCCCCTGAAAAGGACATGGGCTTTGAGACATTCAGGGCTAACATTCAGGGTACACATCTTTTCACAAGGGGTGACAGTAGCTCAGGAGGTAGAGCGGTCATCTGGTAGTTGGAAGATTCCTGGTTCGATTCCCGCTCCTCCCGGGCAGCTTGTCGATGTGTCCTTGAGCAGACACTTAACCCCTAAATGCTCCCAATGTGCAGTTTATACTTTGCATGGTTGTCTCCGCCATCGGTGTGTGAATGTGAGGAAGAAAAATTGTAAAGTGCTTTGGACAAAGCACAATATAAATGCACCATTTAGCTCTAAAACATTGTTTGTTATTCCACGCACCTTCTGTACATTTGTAGTGCCCCCTAGTGTTCAATTTGAATGTATTTTTTAGGGTATGTTTCGGGTAGTTATTTGGACATATCCTGTCTATTTGGTGATGATTGGCCCAACGGTTGTTAACTTGCATCTATTTATGTGCTGAGCCACGCCTTCTTGAAGTTCATTGGTTAATTAATATCATGAAAAGTAAAAAAAAAAAAAAAAAAAAAAAAAAGATATCAACAATCCTTATACTAACTTTAATAAGCTTCATCTAATAATGTTCCACAACAAATATGGTAGTTGTCAAAATTGTGTTTGACATAAAATCCCAAATTTCTGAAAATCCAATATGGCAGACTTTATAGTTCCTTGGGGCAAATTTGTAGAGTGAATATAGATGGATATATTTAAGTTAAAGAGTTTTATCAAGGACAACACTACGGTCTTTGCATCCATCCTCCGTAAGAAACGGCATTCCAAATTGGTAGAGCTGGAAACGCTTCACTCGTCGTTATTTTCTTCTTTACAACACAACTACTCGGGTCAATGGACCTATCTCAAAGGTGACTTGGTTTAGAGCCATGAAAATAATAATGTTGTCTTGTACTGCGTATTTGAAATTCAGATTGTTGTCTTAAAATGGAGTTAATCTCTTTTTTAACACATTAATGTGTAGCACATTTTAACACATTAATGTGTTAAAAAAAGAGATTAACTCCATTTTAAGACAACAATCTGAATTTCAAATACGCAGTACAAGACGACATTATTATTTTCATGGCTCTAAACCAAGTCACCTACTAGCTATCAAGATACGATCCAATGCACAATTTGCTGATATCCCTACTATTAAGGACCAACAAGGGCCTGTTACAGACCCCAAAAAAATCGACGAGACTTTCAGAGAGTTTTACTCCAACTTGTACAAATCAGAAGTGGTTTTCGATCATAATAAAATGGATACATTTCTTGTTCAAATTAACCTACCTAAACTCTCAGAGGAAGACGCTAAACAGTTAGATACACCTATTACACTAGAGGAACTTAGGGAGGCTATATCTGAATTGCAAAGTGGTAAGGCTCCTGGATGGGATGGTATCCCACCAGAACTGTACCTCTCATGTTGGGATGTAATTGGACCCCTATTACTTGATATGATTTTATACTCAATCAAAGAGGGGAATTTCCCCAGGGACGTCAATATGGCACTCATATCTGTCCTCCTTAAAAAGGACAAAGACCCCACCGAATGTGGTAGTTATAGACCCTTAAGCCTCCTCGGAACCGATCTCAAGCTGTATGCTAAGGTACTAGCCATCAGACTTCAAAAGCATATGACATCTTTAGTTCATCCTGATCAGACAGGCTTCATAAGAGGCCACCTGATCACGGATAATATTAGACGGTTACTACATGTGATAGACGCCAGCAAGGATGCCGTGCCTCCTACAGCTATATTATCCTTGGATGCGATGAAGGCCTTTGATAGGTTGGAATGGTCTTATTTATGAGCAGTACTCGGAAGGATGGGGTTAGGAGTAGGATTCATTAATATGATAAAAGTACTATACACAGAGCCATCGACCATGGTTATAACAGGTAAATTCACCTCCCATCTCTTTCCTGTTTCTCGCTCGTCCAGACAGGGTTGTCCTCTTAGTCCCGGACTATTTGCTCTATCCTTAGAACCTTTAGCACAGTATATAAGACAATCCCAATCCATAGAGCCGATCTCAATTAGGGGCACACAGCATCATATTAGTTTATATGCAGACAATGTAATATTGTTCATGCAAAACTCTACCACCTCACTGCCTCATCTTCTCAAGCTGATAGATGATTTTGGCAATCTATCGGGATTTAGGATAAACTGGCCAAAATCGGCCTTCCTTCCACTTAATGTTACTGCGAAGGCTACCTTCCTTCCAGAAAATATACAAATGGTAGAACACTTTAGATGTCTTGGAGTTGAAATATTCCCCACTATATGCCAAACAGTGAAGTATAATTATACAGGAATCCAAGATAGGATTACAAATGACTTTGACAGGTGGTCAAAACTTAAAAACTCAGTACAGGCCAGAGTATCAATAGTTAAAGGGGAACTATCTTATAAATGGCCTTTTTGAGTGTTTAGCATTGTTTCCTAGCTATGTGAACTTATATTAATATGATCTATGTCTCAAAATTCTCATATTGGCGCATTCTTCCAATTCTCCTCTCACAATATTCACCCTCACTGAACTGAGTCGTTTGCAAATGTGCCTATATGTGATGTCATATAGTCACTGCTGCATGTTAATGTTCAGGGGAACACGACGATGCACAGTGGTTTAGGAGCCCAGGCTCAAAACAGCTCGAAATCTTGAGGTAGAAAAATGCTGTTTTTGAGGACTTGATTAGAAATACAAAACAATGAATACAAAAAATATATATATTACAGAGGTGTTCCATAGACTCACAGGAATTGTGTAAAAGTGCCCAAATAGTGAAAGAAATAGTAAAATAGTTCCCCTTTAAGATGGATGTCTTACCCAGAACCAACTTCTTCAGCTTAATGCTACCGTTACCCCCCCCCTGCTGGTTACTGGAAAAAATTACACTCCACCGCATATAAATTTATTTGGAACAACAAACCTCCACGAATTAAAAGATCCACCGCAAACAAAGCCGACGGAGGTTTAGCATTTCCAGACTTCTACCACTATTTTAAAGCGTACTCTTTAAGACCACTGATCACCTGGTTTGATTCTCAAGCATCTGTATCCTGGAGAACATTAGAAGAAAACATAGTGGCACCACAGAGACTGCAGGATGTAGTATACACCAACTTATCAATTAAGCAATGCAACTTGAAATTTGGCCCTCTTATTACACATGTGATCCAAGTTTCTTTAATAGTTGTCATACAGAGGTACAGAATACTTTTGTACAAAATGCTTCTTACTGTTGCGCTCCAGAGACTGTGCATGACAAGATAAGTATGAAATAAAAACCTAGTAAAGATTAGAAGTAAAAAAAGAGGTCACAGTGTTCAGTTTAGACATATGTACAATGTTCGTAGACGTAGTTACCATACAATATACAATACTGTGCAGTGTACTAATATACAATACTATATAGTGCAAGGCATAAATGGACGAGGTGCAGTTTAGGTACAATTCACAGTAGGTGTACGAGTTGTAGTGCAAATCCTTTATCAATAAATATAAAGTGTAAGTGTGTTTGTGTGATCTAAAGTGTGGAGAGTGGGTGCTGCAGTGTGTTGTTTGTTTGAGTGAGTGTGTGCGTGTGGGTGTGTGTGCTGTGTGCATTTGATGGTTGTTGCATAGTGATTATTGTTCGTTTAGCGATTATTGTTCGTTGTTCGTTTAGCAGCCTGATGGCCTGGGGATAGAAGCTCCTTCTGAGTCTTTCTGTGCTCGCCTTAAGACTTCGGTATCGCTTGCCTGACGGCAGCAGTTCAAAGAGGCAGTTGTTCGGGTGGCTCGAGTCCTTAATAATTCTCTTAGCCTTCCCCTTGCACCGCTTGTTGTAAATGTTCTGGAGGGTGGGAAGCCCCCCTTCAATTGTGCGTTCGGCTGAACGTGTCACTCTTTGTAGTCTGCTACGGTCTTGTGCAGTGCTATTCCCAAACCAGGAGGTGATGTTGCCGGTCAGGATGCTCTCTATTGTACATGAGTAGAAGTTCCTAAGGATCTTCTGACTGACTTGGAACTTCCTTAGGCGCCTGAGGAAGTAGAGGCGTTGTCGTGCCTTCTTCACAACACTGTCAATGTGTGTGGTCCATGTCAAGTCCTCGGATATGTGGGCTCCGAGGTACTTGAAACTGTTCACTCTCTCAACCGGTGCCCCGTCGATGCTGAGGGGGCTGTAGTCCTTGACCCCCGACCTCCTGAAGTCCACAATCATCTCTTTTGTTTTGCTGACGTTCAGGGAGAGGCAGTTCTCCTGGCACCACTGTGACAGGTTCTCTACCTCTTCCAGGTAGGCCCTTTCGTCGTTGGCAGAGATCAGGCCCACCACTACTGTGTCATCAGCAAATTTGATGATGGTGTTGTTGTTCCGCTGTGCTACGCAGTCATGTGTGTACAGGGAGTAGAGGAGGGGGCTCAGAACACAGCCCTGGGGGGCCCCTATGTTGAGCGTGATGGATGAGGAGGTGCAGTTGCCGGCTCTTACCACCTGGGGTCTGCCCGTCAGGAAGTCCAAGACCCACTGGCACAGGTCATAGTTCAAGCCCAGGTCCCTGAGCTTGGCTATGAGTTTGGAGGGGACTATGGTATTGAATGCTGAGCTGTAGTCGATGAACAGCATTCTCACATAGTTCCCCTGCCTCTTGTCCAGATGTGATGCTGCTGTGTGCAGCACATGGGCTATGGCGTCCTCCGTGGACCTGTTGGGGCGATATGCAAATTGCAGAGGGTCCAGGTTGATGGGGAGGGAGGAACAGATGTAGCCCTTCACTAGCTTCTCAAAGCACTTCATGGCTATGGAGGTGAGGGCTACAGGGCGGTAGTCGTTGAGGCAAGCGGGCGTAGATTTTTTGGGTACAGGGATGATGGTGGACTTCTTCAGACAGGTGGGGATGACAGCCTGTTCCAAGGACAGGTTGAAGATGTCAGTGAATACCGGGGCCATTTGGTCGGCACAGACTTTTAGGACGCGGCCGGGGATGCCGTCCGGTCCTGCTGCCTTCCTGATATCCACTTTTTTAAAGATCCGTCTCACCTCATGCTCTGTTACCCTGAACACTGAGTCTCCATCAGCAGACCCCCCCCCCCCCCCCCCATTGCCGTGGTTTGTAGGCTGGTGTTGTTATTCACAGCCTCAAACCTCGCATAGAAGGAGTTGAGATCATTTGCTAAGGAGATGTCACTGTTCAGTTTGAGGGGGGTTCCTTTGTAGTCTGTCATTGTTCTGAGGCCCTGCCACATGCCTCTAGAGTCAGCCTGTTCAAACTGAAGTTCAACTTTATCCCTGTAACGCCGTTTTGCCTCTATTACTGCTCTCCTGACGTTGTATCTTGCCATCTTGTGTTCTTCCATGTTGCCTGTCACCAGCCCGGTGTTGTATGCTGATGTGCGCACTTTCAGAGCCTCACGGACGGATTTGTCTACCCAGGGCTTTTGATTTGGGTAGATATTAATTTTGGTGGAGGGGATTATTACTTCTACCTGAGTACAGACATAGTCAATCACCGTTTCGGTGTATTCGTTAATATTGGCTGTGTTATCACGGAATACACTCCATTCTGTGCTTCCCAGCACTGCTTGGAGTGACTCCACTGACGTCACGGCCCAACGCTTAACCTCTCGCGAGACCACCGGCGTTCGCTTGAGACTCGCTTCGCTTCGCTTGAGATCCGGATATGGCGTGACACACAGAACAAATTTACTAACCTACATAAATGGCATAGCCATTCTCCCATATTTAATAACAATGCACTCCTTATTGCACAACGACCTATCAGATTTCCCAAATGGGAAAAGAAGGGCATACATGCTTTGGGAGATATCTTCAATGACCGGGGTTTCTGTAGCTATCAAGATATACATAACAAATTTAACCTCACCAGCTCCACATATTATTTCTATCTACAGTTATTAGCAACTTTGAAGGCTCATGGAGTCCCATTAAAAATACCACTTGAGCACCACAGATATCACAAATGAAAAGGAGACATCGAGAGGCTTCGTCTGACTTTTATCGTCACTTACTTACGTCTTCGTATGAAGTCCTTCCCCTAGACTCAGTTTGGAGGAAGGATATACCAGACTTGGAAGTAGATTTTGATTGGGCTGAAGTCTGGGCAAACGTTCGGCTATCGTCACGCAACCCGGATCATCAACAGATTCATCTTAATTTTATTCATAGGACTTACCTGACTCCTATATGACTGAACCGAATGGGGCTTAAACAAGACTCTCAATGTTCCTTATGTTTAAACGGTGATAGTGGTACATTTATGCATATGTATTGGGAATGCCCTCCTGTTAAGATATTTTGGGTAGAAGTAACCACGCTATTATCAGAATTTTTATTTCTGACAATACCTGTACTGCCTTCTGTATTGTTACTGAATAATGTCTCTCAGTTATCACACTTTGTACATGTAAAGAGGCTAATCTTGTCCGGTCTTACGGCTGCCAAAAAGCTAATAGCATCACGCTGGATTCAACCGGATAAAATGTGCCGGAGGGTATGGATTCTTACCTATCTTGATGTGATTTATCTAGAGATATCTACCGCACAAATTCTAGGTGTTAATGAAGCCAGCATAGCAATCTGGTTAGATGTGGTGGAGAGGATAAAGCATTATATGAACTTTTAGTCCTTGGTGTCAAACGGTATAATGGATGCTATCCAAGAGGGGGTCCTGTGGGGGGGGGGGGGGGGGGGGGGGGGGGCGAGCAAGAGCATAGTATATGTATTGTATTGTAATTAATTTGTGTATATTTTTAATCTACATCTATTTTGATTTAAAAACTGGGCTGTCATTATTGTTAGTATTATATCGGTAATAGCCCTGTGATTTATAGTGGATTTCTACTGTTAATGTTTGGGTGTAATGTCAAAAATAAAAAAATTAAAACATTTGTTCAAAAAAAGATATATTACCAAGTTTTGTGTAAATTGGACTTATGGCGTAGGAGTTCTGACCTTTCAAAAACGTGTAGCGCCATCTAGTGGTCAATTTGAAAGAAAATTCAGGGTATGTTTCTGGTCGTTATCTGGACATTTGGTGAGGATTGGCCTAACGGTTGTTGACTTACATCTATTTATGTGCTGAGCCACATCTTTTGAAGTTGATTGGTTAATATCTTCAAAACAAAAAAAATATATAAACAAGCCTCGTACAACAGCTGATAAACTCAATCCAATAATGATCCATGGCAAATATGGTCATAAATGGACTTACGGTTTAGGAGGAGATGTCAATAATGTGTTGCCATGCCCATTTGTGAATTGTGCCCCCTAGTGGTCAATTTGAAGGAGATCTTCAGGAACTATTCCGGGTATATATCTGGATATACCCTGCACATTTTGTGATGATTGGCCCAACGGTTGTTGATTTGCATCTATTTATGTACTTAGCCATGCCCTTTTAAAGTTAATTGGTTAATATCTTCAAAACTAAAAATGATATCAACAATCCTTATACTAACTTTAATAAACATCATCCAATAAGGATTTGCAGCAAATATCGTAGTAATCGGACCTACGGTTTAGGAGGAGATGTACAAAAAAATCCAAGATAGCGTAAAAACCAATATGGCGGATTTTATGGATCATTGAGGTAAATTTGTAGAGGGCATAGAGATGGATGTCAACTAAGTTTCTTGTAAATCTGAGGTCGCATTCACAACAGAGCTGTTTGGTCCGCTTTAAACGCACCAGAGTTCATTTCCTCGGATAGTCTGCTTGGTTTGGGGTTTTGATTGATTGATTGAAAACGTTATTAACAGATTGCAGAATGGGTACAATACAGTACAGCTCAATACACACAATTGATGCAGACCAGAGAAAGACTTTCATTTTCAATTCATCAGGACATATATGACATACATGACATACAGATAGACAGTACTGCTACATCTATACATTTATGACATACCAGATTTGCAAATACAGTACTGTTTGTGATACAAAAAGAGTCCAGAAAAGGGAGTATATACATTTGACGTAAAAACTGTACATTGGAGGAGGTTGGGTGGGGTTGGGTGGAGGGGGGTTGGGTAGGAGGGGTTGGGGGGGGGAAACACTGTACAACTGTACAAGCAAAACTGTACATTGGAATATTGACAACCATACTAGGTAATTTACTGTACATTGGAGGGCGTTGGGGGGGGACACACTGTACAAACAAGCAAAACTGTACATTGGAATATTGACAAAACCATACTAGGTAAATTACTGTACATTGGAGGGGGTTGGGTTAGGACATTTACAGGGGCCAGTTTCGAATTGCAGTCTCCCGTAGGTGTTTTTTGAGAGTGGTTTTGAAAGTGGGTAGTGATTCACATTCCTTTACAGCTTTGGGTAGGGCATTCCACATTGATGTGGCATAATTGCTAAACGTGTTTAGTCCGTTGTTTGAGCCGAATCTGGGTTTGACATGATTTGTGGAGCTCCCTCTGGTGTTGTGATCGTGGTATTCACTGACATTTGGGAAGTATTTTGACATGTACATGGGTACCTTGCAGGGGCGGATTTAGGATTGTAGGAGATCCGGGGGTTAGCCCAGATAGGTTAAGGATTTTTTTTACTTCGACACCACCACCTTTAACTTATACCACCACCTTAAAGCAGACAAAAGGCACTAGAGAACACTTAAATTCACACCCTTTAATTAATGAAGCAAACTATAATAATTTATAATAATAATAATAATAATAATAATAATAATAATAATAATAATAATAATAATAATAATAATAATAATAATAATAATAATAATAATAATAATAATAATAATAATAATAATAATAATACACTGTGTTTGTATAGCACCTTTCATACAAGAATTGCAGCTCAAAGTGCTTCACAGCAGTACAAAAAGACAGGCATAAAATGAGCACAACATTGGCAGATCAAGAGCAATGCATAAAGTGCAGACATAAAGCATAAAATAGATAGCAGTAAAATAGACAAAGTCAAGGTAAGACATAGAACATTAAATCACATCGTTTTTCATATTAGGATCTAAGATCTAGGGTTAACTCGCCGAACGTTGAGCGCCACGACCCCCGAAAACCAGAGTATAGTCGGGGCTTCATCGTTGTTTCTTTTATTCGATATTTCCATTCATAAAGACATGCCGGCAGCCTGTGTTATCACTGGGGATGGGTCTGAGATCTCAAAAGCTATGTTTCTAAGGTGGAAGAATTATGTTTTTGTCAACTTGTTGATTGTGATTTAAAGCTTAGGTCTGAGTCTACCATAACACCAAGACTTAACTCACTCAAATACAGTTAGCAGCTGGATAGACTACAGATGGAAATTAGCTTCTGTTAAATCTGGTGCAAACATATTTTCATGTAACAATGATTAATACATTTTTTTTTATTATTTTTTTTAAATAGATTCGGGGCTTTTCAGAAAACATTCGGGGCTTGAGCCCAAGTAGCCACCCCCTAGCCCCGCCCCTGGTACCTTGGTCGTGTAGTGTATCTTGTAGACCAGGCCCATTGCAAGTTGCTGTACTCTGTCGTCTACTCTAAGCCATCCTAGGTTGTCAAAGTGGGCAGGGGTGAGGTGGGTTCTAGGAGTAAGGTCAAGCAGTAGTCTGACCAGTTTGTTTTGAGATGTTTGTCATTTTGTTTTTAGCGCCTTTGAGGTGCTTTGGTACCATGAGGTGCAAGCATAGTCGTAGTACCCTTAAATGGGTGCTCCTACCAGAGTCTTCAGGGTATTCTTGTTTACCAGTGAGGAGATCCGGTACAATAATCGAGTTCGTTGGTTGACTTTTTTATTACATTGGATGCCATTTTGTCACAGGAGAGATTAGCCTCTAGGATGGAACCCAGGTAGGTAATTTCATCTTTCCTTGTGACAATATTATCACCCACTGTAACTGAGAAGCCGTCGGTCTTGCTGAGTTTGTTATTTGAACCGAAGAGAATGGACTCTGTTTTGCCCATGTGTAATGATAGTTTGTTATCAGCGAGCCATATGCAGATTTTGCCTAGTTCCGAGCTGAGGGGTTTTTCAACCTGTAACTTGTTCTTGTCAGAGACCAGCAGGGCTGAGTCGTCCGCAAACAGGAACAAGTTGCAGTCACAAGCTGATGACATGTCATTTGCATAAATTAGGAACAGTAGCGGTCCTAGTATGCTTCCTTGTGGAACACCACAGCTTACTGTGAGGGGGGGGGGGGGGTAGGGTACCGTTTACCTCCACCATCTGTTCCCTCCCCTCAAGGTAGGATTGCATCCAGCTCACTGATAAACTATCAAAACCAATTGCTTCTAGCTTGTCAATCAGAATAGAGTGATTGACAGTGTCGAAGGCCTTTTGTAGGTCCAGCATGACCATGCCGCAGTATTTGCCCGCGTCCACCTCTTGTTTGATGTGGTCGTTCAAATAGAGAAGGCATGTGTCAGTGGAGTGGGATGTTCTGAAGCCAGATTGGAATTCGTAGATTAGATTTTTTTCCGCTAGGTACTTTTCGACCTGTTCGTAGACTATTTTTTCCATGACTTTCGAGATGGAGGTGAGAATAGAAACAGGGCGATAGTTGCCTGGGTCTAATTTGCTGCCCTTTTTGTGCAGAGGGGTCACCCTCGCAATTTTGAAGTCCTTGGGGACGTGTCCCTGTTTTATGGAGAGGTTTATTATGTGTGTGATGACTGGGGTGATGGCGGCTGCTGAGTCTCTGAGGAATTTGGAGGGGATGTTGTCATGGCCAGTGGCCTTGTTAGGTTGGAGAGCGCTCAGTTTTTTGAGTACCTCATCTGTAGTTACCATTTTCAGCTTGAAGTCGTCCTTGCGGACCCCTAGGTTTTTGTAGTAAGCTACTATGTGTTCTACCCCATAATGCCCTGAGTGGGAGGGTAGTTTGTTTTGTGTGAAAGCTCATTCAAATTCTGGTGCGGACCAAAAAAGCAAACTCTGGTCCGCCTGAAAATGTAGGTCTCGGTTCGCTTCTAAGTGAACCCTGGTGCATACTTTTGTTGTGTGAATGCTCATCGGACCAAACGCAAGACCTTAATATAGGAAGTGACCCGATAAAATGTGCATCTTGAGTAGAAGGAAACAAAACAAACACCGCTGCGCACACTGCAAAACAAGCACGTGTGGAACATGTCTCGTGGACAGACGTGGGCAAATGAGGAGGTAAAAGCCCTGATAGAAATATGGTTTGATTGATTGATTGAATTGATTGATTGATTGATTGAAAACTTTATTAACAGATTGCAGAATGGGTACAGTACAGTACAGCTCAATACATACAATTGTTAAGGGGATGCAGACCAGAGAAAGACTTTCGTCTTATTTACATCAGGGTCCCCCATTTTCAATTCATCGTAACATAATATGACATACAGATAGACAGTACTGCTACATCTATACATTTATGACATACCAGATTTGCAAATACAGTACTGTTTGTGATACGAAAAGAGTCCAGAAAAGAAGTATATACATTTGACGTAGAAACTGTACATTGGAGGAGGTTGGGTAGGTGGGTGGGGGGGGTGGGGGGGTACTGTACATTGGAGGTGGTTGGGTGGGTGGGGGGGGGGGGGTTGGGTAGGAGTGGGGGGAGGTTGGGTAGGAGGGGTGGGTGGGGGACACTGTACAACTGTACAAGCAACACTGTACATTGGAATATTGACAAGACCATACTTGGTCATTTTTACTGTACATTGGAGGGGGTTGTGTTAGGACATTTACAGGGGCCAGTTTCGAATTGCAGTCTCCTGTAGGTGTTGTTTGAGAGTGTTTTTGAAAGTGGGTACTGATTCACATTCCTTTACAGCTTTGGGTAGTGCGTTCCACATTGATGTGGCATAATTGCGAAACGTGTTTAGTTCCTTGTTTGAGCCGAATCTGGGTTTAACATGATTTGTGGAGCTCCCTCTGGTGTTGTGATCGTGGTATTCACTGACCTTTGGGAAGTATTTTGACATGTACATGGGTACCTTGGTCGTGTAGTGTATCTTGTAGACCAGGCCCATTGCAAGTTGCTGTACTCTGTCGTCTACTCTAAGCCATCCTAGGTTGTCAAAGTGGGCAGGGGTGAGGTGGGTTCTAGGAGTAAGGTCAAGCAGTAGTCTGACCAGTTTGTTTTGAGATGTTTGTAATTTTGTTTTTAGCGCCTTTGAGGTGCTTTGGTACCATGAGGTGCAAGCATAGTCGTAGTACCCTTGAATGAGTGCTCCTGCCAGAGTCTTCAGGGTATTCTTGTTTACCAGTGAGGAGATCCGGTACAAGAATCGAGTTCGTTGGTTGACTTTTTTTATTACATTGGATGCCATTTTGTCACAGGAAAGATTTGCCTCTAGGATGGAACCCAGGTAGGTAATATCTTCTTTCCTTGTGACAATATTGTCACCCACTGTAACTGAGAAGCCGTCGGTCTTGCTGAGTTTGTTATTTGAACCGAAGAGAATGGACTCTGTTTTGCCCATGTGTAATGATAGTTTGTTATCAGCGAGCCATATGCAGATTTTGCCTATTTCCGAGCTGAGGGTTTTTTCAACCTGTAACTTGTTCTTGTCAGAGACCAGCAGGGCTGAGTCGTCCGCAAACAGGAACAAGTTGCAGTCACAAGCTGACGACATGTCATTTGCATAAATTAGGAACAGTAGCGGACCTAGTATGCTTCCTTGTGGAACACCACAGCTTACTGTGAGGGGGGGGGGGGATAGGGTACCGTTTACCTCCACCATCTGCTCTCTCCCTGCATCCAGCTCACTGATAGACTATCAAAACCAATTGGTTTTAGCTTGTCAATCAGAATGGTGTGATTGACAGTGTCGAAGGCCTTTTGTAGGTCCAGCATGACCATGCCGCAGTATTTGCCCGCGTCCACCTCTTGTTTGATGTGGTCGTTTAAATAGAGAAGGCATGTGTCAGTGGAGTGGGATGTTCTGAAGCCAGATTGGAATTTGTAGATTCGATTTTTTTCCGCGAGATATTTTTCGACCTGTTCGTATACAATTTTTTCCATGACTTTCGAGATGGAGGTAAGGATAGAAACAGGGCGGTAGTTGCCTGGGTCTAATTTACTGCCTTTTTTGTGCAGGGGTGTTACTCTCGCAATTTTGAAGTCCTTGGGGACGTGTCCCTGTTTTATGGAGAGGTTTATTATGTGTGTGATGACTGGGGTGATGGCGGCTGCTGAGTCTCTGAGGAATTTGGAGGGGATGTTGTCATGGCCAGTGGCCTTGTTAGGTTGGAGGGCGCTCAGTTTTTTGAGTACCTCATCTGTTGTTACCATTTCCAGTTTGAAGTCGTCTTTGTGGACCCCTAGGTTCTTGTAGTATGCTACTATGTGTTCTACCCCATAATGCCCTGAGTGGGAGGGTAGTTTGTTTACCAGTGTTGTGGCTATGTTTGTGAAGAAACTATTTAAGTAATTGGCTACATCCAGCTTGTCTGTGATGAGCGTGTTGTCCGTCTTTATGTTTATGTTTGAGAATCTGGTTTTAAGTTTTTTACTGCAGCTTAGTTGGTCATTGAGTAATTTCCAAAGTTCACGTGGTTTGTTTTTGTTTTCCTCGGTTTTGTCATTGAATTTTTTTTTTGCTGTTTTGATCATGGAGTTTACGTCATTTCTTAGTGTAGCAGGTTGGATTATCCCTGCTTCGTGGGAACGGTTGCTGGCAGTCACAAGGTAGCTGGACACAGCAGAGCTCCGTCTGACTGCACCCTCGTCTTTGGGCCTGGAGCGTCGACTGGAGACTGGTAGTGTGAGTGGATGGGGCCCGGGATTTACCAACCTGGTCTGGTACTCTGGTCTCCCTCCCCTGCAGCAGGGCGGTCAGCAGTACTCCCCAACACACTCCCACTTCCCCCGGTGGCTCCTTAAACCCTCCCACACCTAGTGACTGAATTGTAAATAAATACCCTGGGTTCCCCCCGCAAGCAGTACCCTCCCCCAATGACCCCAGAAACCCCACAATGAAAAGGGAAAGGTGGAATAGGAAGGGGTTAATTATGTTAACGTTACCCACACCAAAAGAGTTGTTAAACGGCTCATGGATAGACACGCACACAGAGCTCCCATCTAATTCTTTAATGTTATTGATACCGGCCAGTTACAATGATTTACTACTAGTGACCAATTGGACTGAGGTCCCACTATAGTACCGTTGGTAACTCCATACCTCATAAACACGTATATTATACACCCACCTCTGGGTTACTATCAGGGATAATATACTTCAATGTGTTTGACTCATCACCCACGTCTGGGTCTTCACCCTGTATAATATCTCCAAAAGGCTTTAATTATACGGCAAGAATAATACCTCTCTAGGCTTTATTTATAATGCACCAGGTCTGTAACTTCCCCACAGGGAAAGGGTTAACTAGATGGGAAGATATTATTAAACACACACACAGTATCACACTCAAAGAAAATGAAAAGAACTCAAAAGGGTGGGCCCACAAATACCTTTACAAAAGCCCTATGCTAATGCCGGCATGTAGTGTTTGGGGTTCCCCTTGTGAACTGTAATAGCAACGTTGACTTCGCCCGCAGGCTGCACCACACTGTGTACGGTGTAAGGGCTCCGGAGCATAGATGCTCATTTATACTCATCCAAAATGGCAGCCTTGCCGCGCCCCCGTCGTCCGGAAGGCAAGATGGCGTTGAACGCTCTCGGCGGAGTTGGAGCAGAGGGCAGTGTTGGGCTGAGAGCGTGTGCTGGGTGATAGCGACCTCTGTCGGTCTCTGAAGGCAGCCGGGTGCAGATCTGGTCTCTGAAGGCAGCCGGGTGCAGATCTGGTTGTAGAGTTGGTGCTGGGTCGACACGCGGATCTACCTTGCCCTCACTCACACTGCAGCTAAACTCTGGGTCCCAAACAGCCCTTCTGCTAGACGGGATATATCATAACGCAGGGTGCTCCTAAGCACCGGTTCTCTTCGCGCCACGCTGGCGGGGACGCCTCGCTAGAGGGAATAACTTTAACTTAAGCCCAACTCGGCTATACCGTTCGTATTCTAGGATAACTCGTGGTATATCACTAGGGATATTCAGGGAGAAACATGCAAGGCTCCACTACAGGTACATTCATAGGATAACCCGTAATATACTCCGGTTCAATACGGGGCTCTCCAGACACGACCGCTCCGGTTCAAGTCCAATGTCGAAGAGGCTGCTTCCTCGCACTCCTGTTCACTTCCTTCTCCGTCTCTCACGTACGCTCTCTGCCTGCCACCGCCCCCTGCTGGTCGCCTACTAGCTCCACAGGGAAAAGGATTGTAGAATAGAATCCAGTAATGCCGTTTATAATCCATATTTCGGCCGGTAGAAGAAGGAGGGGCGAGCATCATTGTTCGAGGGAATATTAGCGGAGACTAATTAGAATGTCTTGGTGCATCAGGGGAGATAGAAAGGCAAGTCAGCACATCTGGATAATAGATATATTTTCCAGGTTGCTACATTAGTCTGTTTCTTTCCAGTTTGAGTTCAGTCACGTGGGCTTGGAGTTCACTGCTCGTGCTTATGGTAAGCTTTGACTGACTTTTACGAAACTCAGAGCATTTTTTGTCTCTGGTTTTCATAGCGGTCAGTATTTCAGCGTGCATCCACGGCTCCGCGCGATTTTTTACCCTGGTGGTTCTTAGGGGGGCCATGTTGTTTAGTATCGTTGAAAATTTGGTTTTGAAGCCAGCCATGTTTCTTCAACCAGTGTACCATTGAGCTCATCTGACCAGTCCAGACTCTCCAGTTCAAGGTTAAAGGCCTCGCTAGAGTAGGTTTTGAGGTCTCTAGATGTGACTGTTTTGTGACAGCCAGCCTTTTGTTTTAGCTTTTTGCGGGTGCAGAATATCATATAATGATCACTTAACCCGCATGCTATAACCCCTTTATTGGCGATCTTGGACTTGTCAGAGGTCAGGATGAGGTCAATAGTAGTCTGAGTTGACTCACATACACGTGTGGGTTGTGTGATTAGCTGGCTGAGGCCGTGCAGATCACAAAACCTATTGTAGGATTTGAAGACGGGTGCATCTTTTTGTTGCATATCCGTGTTCCAATCCCCAATAAGAATAATTTCTGCATCCTCAGCTCCAGCTAAGCACGCATCAAACACATCATAAAAGCCATTTTGGTCTGGCGGTTTGTAAATTGTGCCGACTAGAACAGATTTAGCCCTTTCAAATAGAATTACTACAAAAACAGTTTCAATAGCCTCATGATCTAGGTCTGTACGGTTAATAAATTTGGTGTCTTTATGAATGTACATGCTTGCAGACACATCCTCCATGCCTGTTCCTGTCATTGCGGACTAAAGAATAGTTCTCCAATTCAATTTCCGGGTCTGTTACTGATGAGTCCAGTTTAGTTTCAGAGAAACATAGAATGTTTGCCTTACCGCTAAATCGCTAATGCCTTATTTCTGCCAGTTTGTGCCTAAGGCTATTTACATTAAGATGGAAAATATGAAGACCGTTTTTATTTGCTGTGTTGTCAGACGAGCTAATTAAACAGCAACGAGGTGTACAAGTTGTTTAGCGAGAGAATGATGGCAATGAGCTTCAATCGAACAATCGACCAATGTCACATCAAAGTAAAAAAAAACTGCGTCAGCATTTCAGCATTATGAGAATAATGTGTGTGCGCTGGGCTGCTCCGGGGAATAATGTGTTGTGTGTGTGTGTGCATGTGTGTGCGCTGGGCTGGGCTGCTTCACAGAATAATGTGGTATGTGTGTGCGCTGGGCTGCTTCCCAGAATAATGTAGTGTGTGTGTGCGCTGGGCTCTGACGACCTGAGCCATTGTCATGCAAAGACAAGTACCAAAGTGAGCACCTGGCGAGGGACAAGTCGCATCTTTGTGTGCACACGCTAAGTACCGATCTGGGCAGCTGTCTTTGCATAACAACAGGCCATGTCGTCATGTGCTCAAATACATAGCACCCCTCCCCTCAAAGTTTGGTGTGAACAGTCTGTGTGATTGCCATGAAATGCAACAGCATTACTTGTCTGTGAAATATCTGTTTGACCTCGTTGTATTTAAAAGCCTAGAGGCTGTTGTTTTATACATTGTAGATAATAAATAGTGTGATATCTCTGTCTCTGTCTCTCTGTCTCTGTCTCTCTCTCTCTCTCTCTCTCTCTCTCTCTCTCTCTCTCTCTCTCTCTCTCTCTCTCTCTCTCTCTCTCTCTCTCTCTCTCTCTCTCTCTCTCTCTCTCTCTTTCTCTCGTGCGGCGTTATGACTTGTCATAAGTGAATTGTAGAAACAACTCACCAAAATTGACTATTGCAGCACTTCATGCTTGAAACCCTAATAATGTCTGAGCGATGTCCACTGACGTTGAGCAGATATGCTGCCATGTGCTGTGTGTGTGTCCATGCTGCCTCACATGGAACCATATCCTGATTAATTGAAAATGGGGGACCCTGATGTAAACAAGACGAAAGTCTTTCTCTGGTCTGCATCCCCTTAACAATTGTGTGTATTGAGCTGTACAGTATTGTACCCATTCTGCAATCTGTTAATAAAGTTTTCAATTAATCAATCAATTAATCAATCAATCAATCAATCAATCAATCAATCAATCAAACCAGCTGTTTGGTATAGCAGACACCAAATTCTAAAATTCTAAATGAATTTATTTCTCTGCCTGACTACCCAAGAGTAAAACAATTTACAAACTGGACAGCACAACTGTTTGATTAATCAAAGTTAATTCATTGCTTGGCATCCGGTATGCGAGTGAGGGAGTAAAGACGCATACGAGAGTAGCTCAGTGAGAATTTAACCTCTTTGGCCCTAGCCCTATTTTCTGAAAATCTGCCTAAAAATACATACCTAAGTAAATGGAAGATTGCTCCACTTCTACAAGGTCCATTTGGCACGTTCTTGGTATCTAGGGACATCTATGGATCGCAGGGGAATGTATTCCCAGTGTCAGAAATATTGTGTCTATTACTAGGCTTGAGTAAATTGTAATTAACCAAAGGAGAATATCAATTTCCTTTTTTTTCTTTTCTTTTTTCATCTTTGATGGTGAATAACACTGTGCTAAAATTGACCAGACATGAAAAATGCCTTCTTGAGATCACGTGTACAAAATATCTAAGCAAATTAATAAAGGGAAGATGATTAAACAGAAGGTTTTGTAGATACAGTACTGAATTCTGCCATCCGGACACATGCAATTTGAAATATCATTATAGAATATAGAATATCAGGCCTATAAATGACAGCACGCCATTCTTCCACCAATATCAACAAATTCTTTGACTCATGCCTACCATATACTGCATGTCACTCGCAGGTGGACTGACTGCTGACCGTGCCTCGTTGTGTATCTTCACACAGTCGTCGATGAACTTCCGATCAGTGATGTCTGGCAGTGAGACTGAATGCTTCCCGGATGCCACGAAATGGAGAGAAGGCCCCAAGATAATCCATGTCCACAATATCTGGTTCAAGATGTAACCCATGTTTCAGAGTTTTGCAGAGAATCTTACCATAAGCTACAGTGCAGGACTGACGATAACTTCCCTCTTCCTTTTGTCAGCTCTGTTATAGTGTAATATGACAACAGGATGTGACAACCAAGAGGAAGTAAGGGTGCTGAAATAATCTAGAAAAAAAAGGTGTTTTGAAAAGTGACACATTTATTTTGGTTTACAGCTCTTGTCTGTGTCACAGTAGACTCACTCACGCCTTATTTAGCTTAACTGGAAGTCAGCCATTCCTCCATCACATCGACGCTGGGTCAAAGATGTGATGGCACACTTAAAACTTGAGAGACTTAAATACTCCACCAGGGGCTCTACCCTGAAATATTTCCAAATTTGGCAGCCATTTTTAGATTATTTTAATAAAAAAATCCCGGCTGAGGATGTTTAGGCATAAGACAGTGATTTATTAGATTTATTATTATTATTATTACTTTTCTTTTTCTCTTTTAGTTTATTGTATTTTTCATTTATTTTGGGTATTGTGTGGGTATATGTAGTCATGTATTGTATGTATGTTTGTATGTATGTATATAATGTTGTTGTTGAACATTAACCCTTTCACTGCCGCACTACCAAATGGTTAACCCTTTCACTGCGACAATACATAAGGTTAACCCTTTCACTGCCACACAACAAAGTGTTAACCCTTTCACTACCACACTACAGAAGGTTAACCCTTTACTATCACACTACAGACGGTTAGCTAATCATCTGTAATCTAATGGCTAATCATGAGTGAGTGAGTGAGATAAGTTTAAAGGGGATTGATTGATTGATTGATTGAAAACTTTATTAACAGATTGCAGAATGGGTACAATACAGTACAGCTCAATACACACAATTGTTAAGGGGATGCAGACCAGAGAAAGACTTTCGTCTTGTTTACATCAGGGTCCCCCATTTTCAATTCATCAGGACATATATGACATACATGACATACAGATAGTCAGTACTGCTACATCTATACATTTATGACATACCAGATTTGCAAATACAGTACTGTTTGTGATACAGAAGGAGTCAGGAAAAGGGAGTATATACATTTGACGTAGAAACTGTACATTGGAGGAGGTTGGGTGGGGGGGGTTGGGTACACTGGGATATTGACAACCATACTGGGTAATCTACATTGGAGGTGGTTGGGGGGGGGGGGGGGGGGCACACTGTATAAACAAGCAAAACTGTACATTGAGGGGGGGGGGGAGACACTGTACAAACAAACAAAATTGTACATTGGACTATTGACAAAACCATACTAGGTAAATGACTGTACATTGGCAAAACTGTACATTGAGGGGGGGGGGGAGACACTGTACAAACAAACAAAATTGTACATTGGACTATTGACAAAACCATACTAGGTAAATTACTGTACATTGGAGGGGGTTGGGTTAGGATATTTACAGGGGCCAGTGTTGAATTGCAGTCTCCCGTAGGTGTCCCTTGAGAGAGGTTTTGAAAGTGGGTAGTGATCCACATTCCTTTACAGCTTTGGGTAGGGCGTTCCACATTGATGTGGCATAATTGCGAAACGTGTTTAGTCCCTTATTTGAGCCGAATCTGGGTTTAACATGATTTGTGGAGCTCCCTCTGGTGTTGTGATCGTGGTATTCACTGACCTTTGGGAAGTATTTTGACATGTACATGGGTACCTTGGTCGTGTAGTGTATCTTGTAGACCAGGCCCATTGCAAGTTGCTGTACTCTGTCGTCTACTCTAAGCCATCCTAGGTTGTCAAAGTGGGCAGGGGTGAGGTGGGTTCTAGGAGTAAGGTCAAGCACTATGTTTTTCTTCTCTGAAATGTAATGGAGTAAAAGTACAAAGTATACAAACCTAATAATACTTGAGTAAAGTACAAATCCCCCAAAACAGTACTTAAGTATTGTAACGAAGTACAATTACTCAAGTACTTTACACCCCTGAGTACTGTATTAATCCTGGCATTCTGACCGGGCAGGAAAACCAAACATACTCCCTCCTTGACCTCTCTACTTGGCTGCAGTCAAAGTCAAGAGCCAAACGCATATCAGAGAGAGCTGTTGAACTCTACAAGCAGGAAAGACCACGGGCTGTAAAGGAACGCCAGCCCCCCAGACAGGTCTCCTCTGTCTACTTGTCAACATCAGAGAGGGATAGCACACCAAGAGTCACCTACCCCCAAGAGAAGGTACTTATAAAGCCTTCTAAACCATACTGCCCCCACTGTAATGTCAGAGACAATTTCCTTGGTTCATGCATAGAATTCAAGAGACTTTCCGAAAATGGATTTCTGAAATGGATTAAAGAGAAAGGCTGATGCAACAAATGTGGGAGAATGCATACAACTGACAAATGCACCTTAAAGAGGCCATGTAACATTTGTAAGGAGATTCACCTGACCATTCTCCATGATGTTAATGTAAACAAATCAGCCACAGTGATGCTTACATCCTCCCCCTCAGAGCTCCTTTATATGTTTAATGTATGTCTCCACAATGGGGAAAGGACCCTCATTACTCATGCAGTCCTAGATGATGGTGCCGACAGATCCATTCTGCTTCCTAAAGCTGTCCAGTTCTTGGGCCTCACAACCCAGCCTGAAACCATCTCACTACGCACAGTAAGACAAAATATAGTGCAATTGAATGGAGCATCTGTATCTTTTGAAATTTCCCCCATCAACCAGCCAACAGAAAGGCATTTGATCAATGGTGCATTCACTGCAGGCAATCTAGGACTGTCGGAACACACACACCCTGTGAAACAGCTACAAGAGCAGTATCACCATCTCAGAGATGTTCCATTGCTGTCTATCGATCATGCATGCCCTCTTTATTATATGATATTCTGTACCCGCAAAAAGCTAAAACAAAAGGCTGGCTGTCACAAAACAGTCACATCTAGAGACCTCAAAACCTACTCTAGCGAGGCCTTTAACCTTGAACTGGAGAATCTGGACTGGTCAGATGAGCTCAATGGTACACTGGTTGAAGAAACATGGCTTGGTTTCAAAACCAAATTTTCAACGATACTAAACAACATGGCCCCCCTAAGAACCACCAGGGTAAAAAATCACGCTGAGCCGTGGATGCACACTGAAATACTGACCGCTATGAAAACCAGAGACAAAAAATGCTCTGAGTTTCGTAAAAGTCAGTCAAAGCTTACCATAAGCACGAGCAGTGAACTCCAAGCCCACGTGACTGAACTCAAACTGGAAAGAAACAGATTAAGAAATAACGTAAACTCCATGATCAAAACAGCAAAAAAAAAATTCAATGACAAAACCGAGGAAAACAAAAACAAACCATGTGAACTTTGGAAATTACTCAATAACCAACTAGGCTGCAGTGAAAAACTTAAAACCAGATTCTCAAACATAAACATAAAGACGGACAACACGCTCATCACAGACAAGCTGGATGTAGCCAATTACTTAAACAGTTTCTTCACAAACATAGCCACAACACTGGTAAACAAACTACCCTCCCACTCAGGGCATTATGGGGTAGAACACATAGTAGCATACTACAAGAACCTAGGGGTCCACAAAGATGACTTCAAACTGGAAATGGTAACAACAGATGAGGTACTCAAAAAACTGAGCGCCCTCCAACCTAACAAGGCCACTGGCCATGACAACATCCCCTCCAAATTCCCCAGAGACTCAGCAGCCGCCATCACCCCAGTCATCACACACATAATAAACCTCTCCATAAAACAGGGACAGGTCCCCAAGGACTTCAAAATTGCGAGAGTGACCCCTCTGCACAAATAGGGCAGCAAATTAGACCCAGGCAACTATTGCCATGTTTCTATTCTCACGAAAGTCATGGAAAAAATTGTCTACGAACAGGTCGAAAAGTACCTAGCGGAAAAAAATCTAATCTACGAATTCCAATCTGGCTTCAGAACATCCCACTCCACTGACACATGCCTTCTCTATTTGAACGACCACATCAAACAAGAGGTGGACGCGGGCAAATACTGCGGCATGGTCATGCTGGACCTACAAAAAACCTTCGACACTGTCAATCACACCATTCTGATTGACAAGCTAAAAACAATTGGTTTTGATAGTCTATCAGTGAGCTGGATACAATCCTACCTGGAGGGGAGAGAGCAGATGGTGGAGGTAAACGGTACCCTATCCCCCCCCCCCTCACAGTAAGCTGTGGTGTTCCACAAGGAAGCATACTAGGTTCGCTACTGTTCCTAATTTATGCAAATGACATGTCGTCAGCTTGTGACTGCAACTTGTTCCTGTTTGCGGACGACTCAGGCCTGCTGGTCTCTGACAAGAACAATTACAGGTTGAAAAAACCCTCAGCTCAGAACTAGGCAAAATCTGCATATGGCTCGCTGATAACAAACTATCATTACACATGGGCAAAACAGAGTCCATTCTCTTCGGTTCAAATAACAAACTCAGCAAGACCGACGGCTTCTCAGTTACAGTGGGTGACAATATTGTCACAAGGAAAGAAGATATTACCTACCTGGGTTCCATCCTAGAGGCAAATCTTTCCTGTGACAAAATGGCATCCAATGTAATAAAAAAAGTCAACCAACGAACTCGATTCTTGTACCGGATCTCCTCACTGGTAAACAAGAATACCCTGAAGACTCTGGCAGGAGCACTCATTCAAGGGTACTACGACTATGCTTGCACCTCATGGTACCAAAGCACCTCAAAGGCGCTAAAAACAAAATTACAAACATCTCAAAACAAACTGGTCAGACTACTGCTTGACCTTACTCCTAGAACCCACCTCACCCCTGCCCACTTTGACAACCTAGGATGGCTTAGAGTAGACGACAGAGTACAGCAACTTGCAATGGGCCTGGTCTACAAGATACACTACACGACCAAGGTACCCATGTACATGTCAAAATACTTCCCAAAGGTCAGTGAATACCACGATCACAACACCAGAGGGAGCTCCACAAATCATGTTAAACCCAGATTCGGCTCAAATAAGGGACTAAACACGTTTCGCAATTATGCCACATCAATGTGGAACGCCCTACCCAAAGCTGTAAAGGAATGTGGATCACTACCCACTTTCAAAACCTCTCTCAAGGGACACCTACGGGAGACTGCAATTCAACACTGGCCCCTGTAAATATCCTAACCCAACCCCCTCCAATGTACAGTAATTTACCTAGTATGGTTTTGTCAATAGTCCAATGTACAATTTTGTTTGTTTGTACAGTGTCTCCCCCCCCCTCAATGTACAGTTTTGCCAATGTACAGTCATTTACCTAGTATGGTTTTGTCAATAGTCCAATGTACAATTTTGTTTGTTTGTACAGTGTCTCCCCCCCCCCCCCTCAATGTACAGTTTTGCTTGTTTATACAGTGTGCCCCCCCCCCCCCCAACCACCTCCAATGTAGATTACCCAGTATGGTTGTCAATATCCCAGTGTACCCAACCCCCCCCCACCCAACCTCCTCCAATGTACAGTTTCTACGTCAAATGTATATACTCCCTTTTCCTGACTCCTTCTGTATCACAAACAGTACTGTATTTGCAAATCTGGTATGTCATAAATGTATACGACAGAGTACAGCAACTTGCAATGAGCCTGGTCTACAAGATACACTACACGACCAAGGTACCCATGTACATGTCAAAATACTTCCCAAAGGTCAGTGAATACTGGGTCCTTCTCTCCTTGGGGTCCTTCTCAGATTCCGTCAACATGCCATTGCCATTTGTGGAGACATTAAAGGTATGTTCCATCAGGTGCGCCTTCTAAACGATGACAAACCATTACTGCGTTTTATATGGAGAGGGATGCAGCCGGACCAGGAACCCACTGTTTTTGAATGGCAAGTGTTGCCCTTTGAAACAACGTGTAGCCCATGCTGTGCCACTTATTCAGTTCAAAGGCATGTCCAAGATCATTCTGATGGAAATGAGGAGATCCTTAACTATGTCCAACATTGTTTATATGTTGATAACTGCCTCCAAAGTCTCCTTTCCTCTCATGAAGCCAAGGCCCTCATTGACTAAATGAGACCCCTCCTTGCTGATGGTGGGTTTGACATCAGACAATGGGCTAGCAACGACCCAGCTGTAATACACCACCTCCCACCAGATGCAAAGTCCAAAACCAGTGAACTGTGGCTATCAGAGAATGGAGACCCCAAAGAGCTGACATTAGGCCTCAAATGGAACTGCTCTACTGACATACTGAGTTACAAGAACAAGTCCATTATCTACCATCAGCCTACAATGAGGAACATTTATAAGGTACTGGCAAACCAATATGACCCCCTGGGCTATTTGACTCCTTTCACAGCTCGGGCAAAAATTATAGTGCAGGATCTATGGAAGCAGGAAAGAGGATGGGATAACGTCATTAAAACAGGAAGCTTGGGTAGCACTTTATAATAACACCCTGTTATAATACATTTATAAGGTGTTTGTAGATAATGAACTAATCATGAACAAACCATTTATATACATTCATAAATTATTATTAAATCATTTATAACTATATTTGTATAACATCTACAAAGTATTTATAATGCATTAGTGGATAATGAACTAATCATGAACAAACCATTTATATACATTCATAAATGATTATTAAATCATTTATAACTATATTTGTATAACATTTACAGATTAGTTCCACATTATTTATAACTCATTATCAACATTGTTTGTACTTGATTTGTTCATCATTAAATAATGTTGTTTAATGTGTAGTAACACATTTGTAGATGCTTTGAAAAATGGATATGAAAAAACGACTATACTGTATCTCCATTTATTTTTCATGTTCTACAAATGATTTGTTAAGACATTCATAAAACATCTATAAATCATTTGCAGATGCTAGCATGCCCTAATCTAAAGTGAAGCCTATTCATCATTAACAAATGTATAATACAGTTCATTATTTGTTTACTTTTTCATCACATGTTACAAATGTTGTAGACAGCTTTCAGATACACCCTTCTTTGTGACATCAAACAGTGACAGAATTAGGACTAAAGATAAATGCAATTTTATTAACATATAAAATACATGTGCATGACATATTTGGGGGGGGGGCACTAGGACCCAGGAGTACCCTGGCCAGGTATTGAAGAGTATCTAGAGAGGAAGTCTCACGCAAGTGAGACTTGACGTCACGTGTGTTGCCGTCTGTTTGAATGGAAGCACGCGATACATGCAGAACCAAGTTATCCGTGCTGCTCCTGCCCCACGCTTTTAATAAGGTATGAGCAGGTTAAACACCTTTTTTGTTGGTAAATCTATTCCATCATTTCCGACCTACAAACAACTCTTATATGTTGTGTAGACGTACTTGATGTGGTGGGCGCTAACGTTACATTTGTTCCTAATGTGTGCTCAGTGCTCAGTATATTGCGGTGTGTGATGATGACACGACACACAAGAGTAGTATTTATTTGTATTTTCAGGCTGTATCAGCGCCTACAGTCTGAAAATACAAATAATTATTTGTGTCGTGTCATCATCACATACCGCAATAGTGAGCACACATTAGGAACAAATGTAACGTTAGTGTTATGGTTTGACACCGACCCCAAACGCAACGACACAAGAGAGTAGGATTCAGAGTTGCCAAAAACAGGGGCTTGTTTATTGAGACTAATTAAACAGCATAGAATAGGAAGAGTCTAAACAAGACAGGAATTCAAGCAAGGATGAAAATGTTCTGCTGCTCTGCAGCTTCTCCCGAGGTGGTAGTAGGGGGTAGCAGATGCTGACGTCAGAGCCGCTCTGCAGACCTCTCTCGGCAGAATCTCCGAGGTGATGCGGGACCGAGAGAGAGAGAGAGGGAGCGAGTCAACACAGGGTGCAGGTAGAACGAGCAGGAGAACAGGAGAGGTGACTTGTACCCATAAACAAAAGTTATCCAAGTGAACTAATCTTCGTGTAAACACACACAGTGAGCAATGTTCCAAAACACAATCCCAAGTGAAAAATATCTTCGGTGCAAAAATAGACACTGAGAGCGAAGTCCAAAATAAAATCCAATGTGATAATATCTTCGGTGTGATAAACACACAGTGGGAGATGTTAGGTCAAAATATTATCCCAGTGAAACAATCAAAAAGGCAACCGCTGGGTGAGTGACTGTCTGATAAAAAGGTGGTAATCTTCAGTGTTATAAAAACACACGAAAACGGAATTTGATCAAAGACAGTCATTAAAAACTCACCCAGGCGTTGTGCGTAAAGAGCGCTGGAACAGCAGCGGAGCGAGCGCGTCGCCACGGGAAAAAGGTGTCCAAGAGGAAGGCTTCTTGGATATCCTGGAGGTAAAGCACAGGGAACAACAGCAGCAGCAGGAACGGCGAATGCAAACAGAAAATATCAAAACGATCCAACAAAACTTGAGTGGGGAAACGGGGTATAAATAATACGGGATTGATTGATTGACAAGCAGTGACAGCTGGGGGATGTGATTGAAAAGCGTGTGGACGGGAGAGAACCAATCAACGACGTCTCTGGGAAGAAGCGTGTGAATGGGGGAATGAAATGATTAACAGAAACAAATGGAAAACAGAGCGAGGTGGTTTAAAGGAACAGAGCGAGTAAGTGAGCAAGGACAGAAACCTCACAGTACCCCCTCCTCCACGGGAGCCACCCGGCGACCAGGCCGACCCGGCTCGTCAGGATGGGCACGATGGAAGTCAGTGATCAAGCTGGGATCCACGATGAGCTGCCGGGAGACCCAGCTACGCTCCTCAGGACCGTACCCCTCCCAGTCCACCAGGTATTGGAACCCCCGGCCCCGCCGACGAACGCCCATCAACCGGCGGACCTGCCACTGGGGGTGACCATCCACCAACACGGGAGGCGGAGGATCAGGAGCTGGAGGCATAAGGGGACTGAGGGAGACGGGCTTAACCCGGGAGACATGGAACACGGGGTGGATGTGCATGGACGCAGGAAGTTTCAGGCGCAGGGCCGCCGGACTGAGTACCTTCAGGACCTCGAAAGGTCCGACGAAACGGGGGTTGAGTTTCTTGGCCGAGGACCGTAGCGGCAGGTCCTTTGCGGAGAGCCACACCCTCTGCCCAGGGCGGTAAGTCGGCGCAGGAACCCGGCGCCGGTCGGCACCACGACAGGCGCGCTCAGATGTTTGGAGCAGCGCGGTCCTGGTGATCTCCCAAACTCGTCGGCAGCGGTCGAGGTGGACCTGCACGGAGGGAACTGCCACTTCCGCCTCCTGTGCGGGGAAAAGAGGGGGTTGGTAGCCCAGGGAAACCTCAAAGGGTGAGAGGCCGGTGGCGGAACTGACCATTGAATTGATGGAGTATTCAACCCAGGGAAGGAAACGGCTCCAGGATGCCGGTCTCTCGGCTGCCACACACCGAAGAGCAGACTCCACGCTCTGGTTCATCCTCTCCGTCTGCCCGTTAGTCTGGGGATGATAACCAGAGGAAAGACTGACCGTTGCCCCCAATCCCTTGCAAAAGGCCCGCCATACCTGGGAGGTGAACTGGGGCCCCCGGTCAGAGACGATGTCCTGGGGAAACCCATGAAGGCGGAACACGTGGTGAGTCAGGAGGTCCGCCGTCTCGGCCGCCGAGGGAAGCTTGGAAAGGGCCACGAGGTGAACCCCCTTGCTGAATCGATCCACCACGGTCAGAAGGCAGGTGTTCCCCTGGGAGGAGGGCAGACCTGTGACGAAGTCCAGCGCCACATGTAACCACGGACGGCTCGGAACGGGAAGTGGCTGCAAGAGCCCGGAGGGTGCCTGGTGAGAGGCCTTGCTGCGGGCACAGACCGCGCAGGCCAATACGAACTCCTTGACGTCGTTCCGCATGGTGGGCCACCAGAAACGACGAGCCAGGAAGGAGAACGTGCGATGGACGCCAGGGTGGCAGGCGAACCGGCTGGTATGGCCCCAAAGCAGTACCCGGGACCGGGCAGAGTCGGGGACGAAGAGACGATGCATAGGGACGTTGCTAGGAGCACGCTGGAAGCGTAGGGCACGCCTAACCACACCCTCGATGCCCAAGGTGATGGCTCCAACCACTCGGGCCTCCGGGAGGATGGGAGTAGGGTCCTCAGAGGGTGGAGCCCCCTTGGAGTGTAACCGGGACAGGGAGTCGGCCTTCGTGTTGCGGGAACCGGGGCGGAAGGTCAGCAAGAAGTCGAACCGACTGAGGAAACTGGCCCATCTCGCCTGCCGACCGTTGAGGCGCCTGGAAGCGCGGATGAACGTCAGGTTCTTGTGGTCCGTCCAGATGGTAAAAGGCTCCTCGGCACCCTCTAGCCAATGACGCCACTCCTCCAACGCAGCCACGACCGCCAGCAGCTCCCGATTGCCGGTGTCGTAGTTCCTCTCGGCAGGGAGGAAGCGACGCGAGTAGAAGGCGCAAGGATGCACCTTCTGGTCCGAAAGAGAACGTTGGGATAGGACAGCACCCAGGCCAGTCTCTTGGGGTCAGGGTGGAGCAGGATAGGGGCGGAAGTGAACCTCCTCTTGAGGGAGCGGAACGCAGCGCATGCCGCTGGGGACCAGTCGAACGGCAGAGCGGGGGAGGTCAGCTTGGTAAGTGGCTCCGCCACTTGACTGTAGTTCCGAATGAACCTTCGGTAGAAGTTGGCGAACCCGAGGAAACTCTGTAACTCCTTCCGAGTGGTGGGTTCAGGCCAATCCTCCACAGCTTGGATCTTGCGAGGATCCGCTCGGGTCAAGCCCTTCTCAACGATGAAGCCCAGGTAGTCGACGGAGTCGGAGTGGAAACGGCACTTCTCCGCCTTGACGAAGAGCCGATTGTGGAGGAGGCGCTCCAGCACACGGCGGACATGCTGGATGTGTTCCTCGAGGGTCCTGGAGAAGATGAGAATGTCGTCCAGGTACACCACCACGAACACCTCCAGCATGTCACGAAGGACGTCGTTCATGAGTGCCTGGAATACCGCCGGGGCGTTGGTGAGGCCGAACGGCATCACTAGGTACTCGTAGTGGCCCCTGGGGGTCTTGAAGGCGGTCTTCCATTCATCGCCCTCACGGATACGGACAAGATGGTAGGCACTCCGGAGGTCCAGCTTGGTGAAGAACGAGGCCTGGGTCAGTGGCTCGAAGGTGGAGCTCATGAGAGGTAGAGGGTACTTGTTCTTGATGGTGATCTCGTTGAGCTGACGATAGTCGATGCAGGGTCGCAGGTCCCCATCCTTCTTACCAACAAAGAAGAAACCGGCCGCCACCGGGGAGGAGGAAGGCCGAATGAGTCCTGCTTCCAATGACTCAGAGATGTAGAGATCCATCGCCTTCTTCTCCGGAACGGTCAGACTGTAGAGGCGGCTGCCGGGAAGGGGAGCCCCTTGGCGGAGGTCGATGGCGCAGTCATAGGGGCGGTGAGGTGGAAGGGCCTGAGCCCTGGATTTACTGAAAACCTCCAAGAGGTCATGGTACTCGGGAGGTATGGACGAGAGGTCCGGAGGCAACTCACCAGCGGGCCTCCGGGGCGGGGGACAGGACGCCGCCTGCAGACACAGGGCGTGACAGGAGGAGCTCCAGCCCTTGATGGTACCGGAGGACCAGGCGATGTGGGGCTCGTGCAGCGCGAGCCAGGGCCTACCCAGGACCACCGGGACAAGGGGGGATTGGGTGATGAGGAACTGGATTCTCTCGACGTGGTTCCCAGCGATGGTCAGCACGACTGGGCCGGTGCGTTGAGAGATGTCGGCCAGGCGGTGTTGGTCCAACGAGAAGATCTCCAAGGGCCTCACCAGGTCCTCAAGTGGAATGTTGGCTCGGGTAGCGAACTCGAAGTCGAGGAAATTCTCGTCAGC
The DNA here is from genome assembly GCF_963971535.1 of Notolepis coatsorum. Classification (NCBI taxonomy): domain Eukaryota; kingdom Metazoa; phylum Chordata; class Actinopteri; order Aulopiformes; family Paralepididae; genus Notolepis; species Notolepis coatsorum. The sequence continues at coordinate 67,986,757 of NC_140179.1, forward strand.
CCCAGAGTCGATGAGGGCCTCCACCGTGGCACGTTGGTCCCCCCAGGCCAGGGTGACGCTCATCAGATGGTCAGGTGGTGCGCGGCGCTGGGAATGGGAAAAACGGCTCACCAGGATCTCCCGGGGTCCCGGCGAGCCTGATCTTTTGGCCGGGTGGGGCAGTCGGCGATTCGGTGTCCCGCACCTCCGCAGTAGAGGCAGAGACCGGACCTGAGCCTTGCCTCACGCTCCGCCTGGCTCAGATGAGGGCGTCACAGCTGCATGGGTTCCTCCTCGCGAACCGAACTGGGAGGCCTGCTACCACCAGTAGTGTTGAGGACAGGGCGTCCAGGAGTGACGTCATGCGTCCGGGGAATCCGGGGTACCTCAGGAGGTAAAAGTCGGGTCCTCTCGCGCCTTCTCTCCAGGAGGCGTCCGTCGATGCGGATGACGAGGCTAAACAGGTCCTCGAGGGAGTCGGGCAACTCCCGGGTAGCGAGCTGGTCCCGGACTGCGTTACTGAGCCCCCTCAAGAAGGTTAGGCGAAGTGCAGGGTCGTTCCATCCACTCTCCACCGCCGCCAGTCGAAACTCCAGGACATAGTCCGTCACCCTGCCGCTCCCCTGTCGGAAAGTCCCCAACCGGGCTCCAGGGTCCAGACCTCGGGCTGGATGGTGGAACACTGCGGAGCTCCGCCACGAAGTCTGGATAGGAGAAAACAAAATCTGCATCCATTGCGCAGGAGGAAGTGACCCACTGGGCAGCATGGCCTGAAAGCAAGTTCGTCATATAAGCCACTTGGGACCCTCGAGCAGTAAAACGGCTTGGTTGATGACGGAAAACCAACTCACATTGCATGATGAATGTGGCACACTCCTCGGGATTGCCGTCGAACAGCCGTGGGACGGAGAGACGGGGTTCCCGAGGTGCGGGATCTGCTGGGGCTGCGGTGAACGCTCCTGAAGGATGTGAAGGAAGTAAAGCATTAACGGTGTCGCTCAGCGAGTGAAGCTGAGTGAGAATACCGGATTGTTGTCCCGCCAGAGCGGCCATTGACCCTTGAATAGGCAGGACCTGTTCCCTGAGATCCTGCACCGCAGCCGCAGCCCTCTCTAGTTGGTGACTGTGATCCCTGGTCAACTCGACTTGATTAGCAAGTGCGGTTCTGACCCTCTCTGTGTCGGCTGGGGTCGTCATTTTGGTTGGATCGTAATGTTATGGTTTGACACCGACCCCAAACGCAACGACACAAGAGAGTAGGATTCAGAGTTGCCAAAAACAGGGGCTTGTTTATTGAGACTAATTAAACAGCATAGAATAGGAAGAGTCTAAACAAGACAGGAATTCAAGCAAGGATGAAAATGTTCTGCTGCTCTGCAGCTTCTCCCGAGGTGGTAGTAGGGGGTAGCAGATGCTGACGTCAGAGCCGCTCTGCAGACCTCTCTCGGCAGAATCTCCGAGGTGATGCGGGACCGAGAGAGAGAGAGAGGGAGCGAGTCAACACAGGGTGCAGGTAGAACGAGCAGGAGAACAGGAGAGGTGACTTGTACCCAAAAACAAAAGTTATCCAAGTGAACTAATCTTCGTGTAAACACACACAGTGAGCAATGTTCCAAAACACAATCCCAAGTGAAAAATATCTTCGGTGCAAAAATAGACACTGAGAGCGAAGTCCAAAATACAATCCAATGTGATAATATCTTCGGTGTGATAAACACACAGTGGGAGATGTTAGGTCAAAATATTATCCCAGTGAAACAATCAAAAAGGCAACCGCTGGGTGAGTGACTGTCTGATAAAAAGGTGGTAATCTTCAGTGTTATAAAAACACACGAAAACGGAATTTGATCAAAGACAGTCATTAAAAACTCACCCAGGCGTTGTGCGTAAAGAGCGCTGGAACAGCAGCGGAGCGAGCGCGTCGCCACGGGAAAAAGGTGTCCAAGAGGAAGGCTTCTTGGATATCCTGGAGGTAAAGCACAGGGAACAACAGCAGCAGCAGGAACGGCGAATGCAAACAGAAAATATCAAAACGATCCAACAAAACTTGAGTGGGGAAACGGGGTATAAATAATACGGGATTGATTGATTGACAAGCAGTGACAGCTGGGGGATGTGATTGAAAAGCGTGTGGACGGGAGAGAACCAATCAACGACGTCTCTGGGAAGAAGCGTGTGAATGGGGGAATGAAATGATTAACAGAAACAAATGGAAAACAGAGCGAGGTGGTTTAAAGGAACAGAGCGAGTAAGTGAGCAAGGACAGAAACCTCACAGTTAGCACCCACCACATCAAGTACGTCTACACAACACATGCATTTGTGACTACTAGGCTGGATTACTGCAATGCACTTTATATAGGGGTGAGTGGATCCTCGGTGGCTCGCCTTCAGATGGTGCAGAGCGCCGCTGCGCGTCTTTTAACTGGCACTCGTAAATATGACCACATCTCACCGATTTTATCCTCACTCCACTGGCTCCCCGTGCACTTTAGGATTCATTTAAAAATTCTTTCATTTGCTTTTAAAGCTCTTCATGACCTTGCCCCACCCTACCTCTCTGAGCTGTTGCAGGTCTATACACCTTTTCGCTCTCTCAGGTTAGCTGACCAGCTGCTCCTAGTAGTGCCTACAACTAGGCGTAAACTCAGGGGAGACCGTGCCTTCTCCGTTGTCGCCCCCAAAATGTGGAACGAGCTGCCTCTGCAGATTAGGCAGGCCTCATCACTGCCCCGTTTCAAAGGCCTCCTTAAGACCCACCTTTTCTCTCTGGCTTTCGACACCATGTAGCTTGTTGATTTTATGATCTTATTGTCTTACTGTGTTGTTGTTGTATCGTTTTGTTACTGTGTCCTTTGCTTTTAAATATTTTTTAAAGGGGCTATGTACTATAAATGTCATTTTTCAGTCTCTAGCATTGTATAGTAATAGGAGTTCGTATCAATGTGTTTTAGTGTCTAAATACCATATTGGCGGATTGCTCTGTTTCAGCTCAGCCCCTTTCCTCCTCCAGTAAATCAGGCCATTTTGATTTGAACGGCCGATATACGTCATACGCCGCTGGGTGATGCGATTGGCTCTGTGGTTGGAGCTAATGCCCGCCCCCATTCTACCTAGACTAGACAGCGAGTGGAGGAAGCCACTTCCTCAGCTGCGAGGCGGAGTGGGGCCTGTGCGCTCTGGAGGGAGAGAAAGGAAGAGAGAGCCGAGAGGGAGAGAAAGGAGAGAAAGGAAGAGAGAGGGAGGGAGGGAGGGAGAGAGAGATGGAGAGAGAGGGGGCATTTGGGGGGGGGGGGGTACCTGCCGGCCGCGCGCCACACGGGAGATTGAAAGAAAGAAAAAAAGAAAAAACACAAGCTGCCGCGTCTCATCACCGAGAGCCGAGAGGGAGAGAAAGGAAGAGAGAGGGAGGGAGGGAGAGAGAGATGGAGAGAGAGGGGGCACTTGGGGGGGGGGGGGGTACCTGCCGGCCGCGCGCCAAACGGGAGATTGAAAGAAAGAAAAAAGAAAAAACACAAGCTTCCGCGTCTCATCACCGAGAGCCGAGAGGGAGAGAAAGGAAGAGAGAGGGAGGGAGGGAGGGAGAGAGGGGGCCTTGCCTCCTGTCTTTTTTCTCTCTCTCTCTCTCTCTCTCTCTCTCCCACCCCCTCCCCCTCTCTCTCTCTGCCGCGTGCGGACTCATCACCGAGAGGGAGAGACAGGAAGAGAGAGGGAGGGAGGGAGAGAGGGGGCCTTGCCTGTCTTTTTTTTCTCTCTCTCTCTCTCCCACCCCCTCCCTCTCTCTCTCTCTGCCGCGCGCGGACTCATCACCGAGAGGGAGAGAAAGGAAGAGAGAGGGAGGGAGGGAGAGAGGGGGCCTTGCCTGTCTTTTCTCTCTCTCTCTCTCTCTCTCTCTCTCTCTCTCTCTCTCTCTCTCTCTCTCTCTCTCTCTCTCTCTCTCTCTCTCTCCCCCCCCCCTCCCTCCCTCCCTCTACCAGTGCAGACTGTGGACTGACTGTCACTCAAAGTGCTTATGAGCGGAGCCAGGCCATAACAGCCTGATTTCTTGAGGCTGAAAAATGATGGTTTTGAGTACTTGATTAGAAATATAAAACAATGCATTTTTTTGAAAAAAACCTTACAAATGTCTTCAATAGACTAACATGAATTGTGTAAAGTTGCCCAAATAGTGCTAGGAATAGCAGTACATAGCCTCTTTAAGTACTCTGATCTATTTAAATTTGTATTGCTGCCTATGTTTACCTTTTTTTTCTTCTCTTTTTTGGTACTCTTGTTTTTTTTATATATTTTTAGTGCTGCTTATAGTTTTTAATATGCTCCCTCTGTACAGCACTTTGTGCCCCTGTGGCTGTTAAAGCGCTTTATAAATAAAGTTGGATTGGATTGGATTGGAACATATAAGAGTTGTTTGTAGGTCGGAAATGATGGAATAGATTTACCAACAAAAAAGGTGTTTAACCTGCTCATACCTTATTAAAAGCGTGGGGCAGGAGCAGCACGGATAACTTGGTTCTGCATGTATCGTGCTTCCATTCAAACAGACGGCAACACACGTGACGTCAAGTCTCACTCGCGTGATACTTCCTCTCTAGATACTCTTCAATACCTGGCCAGGGTACTCCTGGGTCCTAGTATTTTATGTTAATAAAATTGCATTTATCTTTAGTCCTAATTCTGTCACTGTTTGATGTTACAAAGAAGGGTGTATCCGAAAGCTGTCTACAATATTTGTAACATGTGATGAAAAAGTAAACAAATAATTAACTGTATTATACATTTGATAATGATGAATAGGCTTCACTTTAGATTAGGGCACACAATAGCATCTGCAAATGATTTATAGATGTTTTATGAATGTCTTAACAAATCATTTGTTGAACATGAAAAATAAATGGAGATACAGTATAGTCGTTTTTTCATATCAATTTTTCAAAGCATCTACAAATGTGTTACTACACATTAAACAACATTATTTAATGATGAACAAATCAAGTACAAACAATGTTGATAATGAGTTATAAATAATGTAGAACTAATCTGTAAATGTTATACAAATATAGTTATAAATGATTTAATAATCATTTATGAATGTATATAAATGGTTTGTCCATGATTAGTTCATTATCCACTAATGCGTTATAAATACTTTGTAAAGGTTATACAAATATAGTTATAAATGATTTAATAATCATTTATGAATGTATATAAATGGTTTGTTCATGATTAGTTCATTATCTACAAATACCCTATAAATGTATTATAACAGGGTGTTATTATAAAGTGCTACCAAAGCTTGTTGGATAAATGGCAAGCATGGGAATTGGAACTGCAGAATCTCCCTGACATTCACTTTCCTCGCTGTTATCTACCTCGATCAATGCAGCCATTTCAGAATCCCACCTGCATGTTTTCTGTGATGCCTCAGAGCGTGTATACGGTGCTGTTGCCTACCTTCAGACCACAGACAAACATCACCACACCCATGTCAGCTTCATCATGGCCATAGCCCCTAAATGGCAGTTATCCATCCCTCGTCTTGAATTGTGTGCAGCCCTATCAGGTGCACAGCTGGCTAACCTCTTCAGTTCTGAACTCACTATCCCACTACAGTCAGTGACCCTCTGGACAGATTCTACAACTGTCTTATCATGGCTAACATCCGACTCATGTCGCTACGAGGTGTTTGTTGGCACAAGAGTAGCTGAGATTCAGACACTGACCGACACAAAGAGCTGGAGATATGTCGACTCAAAGAGCAATCCAGCTGATGATTTAACACGGGGTAAAACCCTCCTTGAACTTTCTCAGCCACATAGATGGCATCAAGGCCCTCCATTCCTCTTGATGCATACCGAATGCTGGCCAGCCAATCCAGCTGTGCTTGCTGGATCAGAACCTGTGGAGGAACTTAGGAAGTCAATGTTCTGTGGCACAGTGATGTCTAACACAAACCTCCTTGACCCGAACAAGTACAGCAGCTGGGATGATCTCATAGAGGAAACAATTAATATGCTTCATGGGGCGGCAGATCACAACTCAAACTTGGCCCAATGCTATATAAATCTCCTGCAAAGGGCCCAATCCGAGTGTTTTCCTGAGGAGTTCAATGCCCTCAAAACAAACAAATCCATTCCAAGAAGTAGCAAACTACTCCCACTGTCTCCTAAATATGACCCGGATCTTGGTCTTATTAGAGTGGGAGGTCGACTTCGAAGGGCTGCTGAGTCCCTCGACCAGTACAGCATCCATCCGATTATATTGGACCCTAAACATCCCATAACCAAACTCATTATTAAGCATTATGATGAGAAACTGCTCCACCCAGGTTGTGAGCGCGTTCATGGGGAACTGAGACGCAGGTACTGGATCCTGCGAGGTCGCCAAGCCATTCACCAACATCAGCACCAATGTCGAGACTGTCAGAGATGGAGAGCAAATCCAGTCATTCCCAAAATGGCAGACCTTCCTCCAGCCCATCTTAGACTGTTTAAGCCCCCCTTCTGGTCCACAGGCATAGACTGTTTTGGGCCTTTCACTGTCAAAATTGGTCGCCGCACAGAGAAAAGATGGGGACTGTACTCTTTAAGTGCTTAACAACACGGTGTATACATATTGAGCTGTGTTAACAGAATTCGACTATAGGGCGACAATAATGTGGTCAAGAGGCATGGTTTCTATCTTGAGCCCTTAATCGGTGTGGTTTATTATTCACATGGAAAGCAGCAGTTCTACAAGTCTTCTCTCACTGAGAGACATGGGGGGAGAGAAAGAAGGGGGAGGAGACACAGCTACTTATACTCGCCACCTGGTAGTACTCCAGAGTGTCTTCGCCTAGAACGCCCTCTAGTGGACACAGATATATATGCAGGTAGACAGACACTAGTGTGAACAATTACATATCGCTGCTGTCGGGACAAAACCTCATAACTCCAAAAACCCAACTTTTCAGCAGATGAAAAAAACTAACACAGATTTGAGGGTGAATAGAGTTAGGAGGTTTAGACAGATGATCGGTTTAATGCTTTCCCATTGTTTAAACTTTGTAAAACCCACACACACATATGGAGGATGATCTACGGAGTTGATTTATATAATAAAAAAAAAATTCAAAAAATGGAGTTATGAGGTTTTGTCCCGACAGCAGCGATATGCAGTTAGACAGTTACTAACAATCCTACACAGAGCCTCTACCTTCAACACTCCCACTTAGGGTTTAGCATACTGGCTGACTTCTTGGAAAAACATTTTACAAAGGAAATAATATAATCACAAAAACATCAACAGGGTATGACAGTCAATTTCTTCACATTAAACATGACCTTTGCAAATCCCTTCAATTTGAATTTGAAACAGGTTTCCTCATAGTGTCTGCTACCCTGTCGTCCATCGGACAGTAAACCGGTGTCATTCTTTCTTCTCTGATGACATACCCGATGAGATGATATTTTCTATAATGGCATGTTTACATCTATATTGACACATTGGGTTCCTAGCAATCACAATGGTCCCCTGGGTGCCCCTCATAAACAACAGTCTCCATATATACACAATGTCCATCATTTTTAAATGGTGTTGACAGAACGCCCCTCATCTTCAAAAACACCATATTCGGTATGAAGGATACATTTCAATTACCTACTGCACCTTGAGCAATATATTCATAACCTTATCTCCATCACTTCGAGCAGTTGCTCTAGATAAACACATTTTGCATTGTCATAGCTAGAAACATATACTCAGCTTCACAGGCTGATAGTATCGCTGTAGGCTTTAAGCCTTAAACCTTTGTTGTCTTTTCGGAAACACCGCTGTCCGTCTGCTGCACCTCTGGGACAACGAAAAACATATTTTTGACGTAGTTCAATGCTTCTCTGTGGGGTCAACAAAAATACTATGACACTCTTACTCACTACAAAACATAGGTCAGGGCGTGCACAGGCTGTCTAACAAAATGAAGCTACCCACATCTTTCTATACATCTCTTACTTCAGTCAAAACATCTCAGGATCTTTCCCACATATCTCCTCTGGGACAACTGGCAGACTGCTCGAAGTCCATACCTATAAAATGGTTCAACCTGCCTAGGTCTTTCTGTTGTTGTCTGGTGCGATGATCAAATCCTCCACTTCTGTATTTTAAACATAGATCCTCTTTTGTATTAAAACATTGAATCACCTCTGTATTTAAACATTGTAAATCACCCACCTCTGTACTTAAACATGGGATTAAACATAAGATTAATTTCAGTATTTTAAACATGGTAACTCATCCACCTCTGTACTTAAACATAGGACTCATTTCAGTATTCAAACATGGTCTCTAGTCAGACATTCAAACGGATTCTACTCCCTCAGCATTTAAGCAATTAGTCACCCTTCTTCATTATTTAAACATGGGGTTGAATACATCCATTTCCCTCCCACTGTATGTCTGCCCTCTTCGGGGGACAATGTGGCCTCTTAAGGTCGGGTTTACCCCACTGACTACTCTGTAGTAGTACTCAACAGGGGTAGGTGTACTGTCCTCCTCGTCACTCCCTTTCCTGGCAGAGTCTGTCAGATATTTTGGGGGTTTGTGTTCCCTTGAGGGATACCTCCCACTGCTTGGGGCACTTGACGTCACCCTCGGGTGCTCCTCGTCATCGCCCTCTGGGGGTTGCTGACTATCTGTCTGCACGACTGTACGTGCGGCAAAGGGAACCGCTCCCGCCTACCTCCGGTCAATGGTCTCTAACTACACACCCTCAAGACCCCTACGCTCTGCGTCTTCTGGCCGCCTCAGATCTACTCCTATCCAAGCTCCCGGAGGGTCATCAAAGAGAAGCCGCCTATTCTCAGTCCTTGCCCCACAATGGTGGAATGAACTACCCATCCCAGTTAGGACAGCCGAATCCCGTCCAATCTTTCGCCGTCGACTAAAGACTCACTTCTTCAACCATTATCTGAAATGATAAAAAAAAAAAAAAAAAAAAAAAAAAAAAAATCTAACCCCGACTAACCTTAATGTCATGCACTTGTCCTAATAAACTAACCTACACTGTAACACGCAACACTTTGATGAACATTGTTACTCAGCTGATAGAGTTATACCCTTCTTGCTGTCTTGTCGCACAGAACTTGTAAGTCGCTTTGGATAAAAGCGTCAGCTAAATGACTAAATGTAAAATGTAAATGTACTAAGTACACTGGGTTGCTGTGTCTCTGTTTCTACACACCTTGCTCTGGAGTCCAGCTCTGACTCCTGTCTGTGTCTCACTCTCACAGGTTGTCTTCGTGACAAACTTGACTAGCATGTGTTTCTGCACTCTCCCATCACCGGGATGATAAACTAGGAAAGCAGGGCTTCCTTTGTCGTGTCCTACGAAAAATCCTTTTACATCCTTGGACTTGGGCTTTCCCCTGTCCTGTAGGTACGCATAACACACTGATCCAAATCGGTGCATTCTGGCTAGATTACACTTCTTTCCTGTCAGCGCTGTATACGGGGGGGTGGTGCCCGAGTGTTTATTAAAGCACCTGTTTCTGGTGTAAGCGGCTTCTTGCACCGCATAATGCCACAGGCTCTTAGGTAAGTTACTATCTGCTAGCTTACACCTAGCCATTTCGAAAAGGGTGTGCCATTCCCTCTCTGCCACCCCGCTCTGGTGTGGGGGATATGGACGTGACGTGACGTCGCGTGTCTTATCTTATACCTTCTCAACAGTGATTGGAACTCTCTGACCTATAACTCGCTATTGATTGTTTGTACTAGTAACTAATGGTTAATGCTAGTAGAATAGACACAACGTGAGGTAATCACCATCCATTTTAAACCGGTTATTACCTAATGCTAACGTTAGCAGATAGACGCGAGACTGGTGCCGTTACAGCTTGTTAGCCTAATGCTAATGCTAACGTTAGCAGATAGACACGAGAGCCTAGGTAACGTTAAAGCAATGAGAGGTAGCGTTAGCAGAATAGACACAACGAGAGTCTCGTTAATGTTATTATTGATTGATTGATTGATTGAAAACTGTGTTTTACTCTGGCTTGCGCCTAGCTCGCGGACATAGCTATGGTGGAGCTCTCAGCTGTACACCAGCGGCCCGCGTCTCCCCACTGGGAGACAAGTACGAAATGCGCATGCGCGCGTTACCGGCGTAGGGGGAAAACGAGCGTAGAGGGCTGGCCGATCGCTGGCCAATCAGAGCAAAGCGGAAGGGCATGTTGGTTGCTGAAAGTATTCACGCGCGCGAGGCAGCCCCTCCCCCCCGCATCTCTCTCCCAGACCCGTCAATAGGTCACCCTAACCCTGCTACATTTCTACCCAATGTCAGGGTATTTTATAACGTTAGCGTTTCGCCGTTTCCTGACCAATATGCATACATTTTGTTCTTTTAATGAGCACATAATGTGAGTATAATGTGCAGCTGGTTGAAACGCTGGGATATTATGTATAAAATGTAGAAATGAATATGAACGGCCTCCTTCCCTCAGAGCGAGCCCGCACATAAAGTCACGCGGAAACAGCTGTTCCTGGAGGCAGTACTGTGATACGCATTTGCATTTCAGCGTCCTGCTACGCTCATAGCGAGGGGGGCGTACTAGCGTAGGTCAGTGGCTAATCAGAGCGCAAAACGGGAACCCGGAAACACGAACGCGTTGGTAAAAGCATAGAGGCATCCAGTCCGGTACTAGCAGACTGACCAACAGCCTCAATCCACGGGCTGTCAGGCTGCTCAACGATCAACTTGCCGCGCCGCACTCCCCTCGCACCCCCCATCCCCAACCCCCGGTGACATAACTCCCACTTCTACATTACAACAATAACTGTGAACCGGACTTGCATTGCTGCACTATACACTATACACTATTCCATCCATTGCAAGCCAATGCCCCCCCCCCCCGTCCATCCATTAACTCAACTGGACTGTCACTGTACTATTTATTTGCACTAGCACTATTGCACTTGGGACATTGATATTATATTATTGATATTATAATTTTGTATATGCTATATTCAGTATGTTTGTATGCCAGTGGTGATGCTCTAAAAACTCAATATTATTTCGTTGTACCAACAATGACAATAAAGATTCTATTCTATTATTATTTTTTTTTATTGGTCTTTTTCCCCCTCCATTTTTCCTCCGATTTTCTCCCATCCCAATGTTAGTCGTATGCCAATTCCCAGTCCCTTCCTGGTCGCTGCGCACTTACCCCCCACAGTCAGATCATCTGGGAGAGTGGAGGCTACCACGTGCTTCCTCCGACACACGTCCAGCCAATCACCGCTTCTTTTCACCTGGCAGCGCGGATTCTCATCGAGAGGGCGTAGCGTGTGGGAGGATCACACTATCCCCCTCAAGTCCTATCCGCGCTTAGCAGGCACCCCGACCGAACTGTAGGAGTCGCTGTTTACAACGACCCGGACCCACCCTGCCAGCTTCTCCCACCCTCTAATACAGCCAATTGTATTAGTGCAGACGGCCAGCCAAGCTGGTGACAACCCCGGAGCTGTGAGCTGGATTCGAACAGGCGAATCCAGCTCACAGCTCCGGGGTTGGTGACGAACGCAATCTCCGCTCGGCCACCTAACCGCCCTGATTCTATTCTATTCTATTCTATTCTATTCTATTCTATTCTGATCACTCAGATGGATCGGGATCATGACAGTGTACAGGAGCTCCCATCCTCTCCCTGTGGTTCAGGCTCCCTCACTGGTGGTGCTTTCTCCAGGATCATGACAGTGTACAGTAGCCTCCCCGTGGTTCATCACTGGGGGTGCTTTCCCTCACTGGGGGTGCTTCCTCCAGGAAAAGCTCCCAGTCTGGCTTGGTCACCGGCAGCTCCGTCTGGAAGTGGTTCCAGAACCTGGGGATCCAACAGAGTTATAGTCAAGAACATAGAAATGTACAATATACTGTATATATATTTTTATAATGCAATATATTGAAGCCTTCAAACGGAGAACCATGTAAGTCTGTTTTGAAATTGTATCAATCCATATCGCTTGGGGGTGTAAATGTGACTCAACCAGAAGTATAGGCTGTCTTTAACTAATGTGTTGGATGATATAATATGTTGAAAAAACTAAGTTTACCTTTGAAAATCCAGACAAAATTTTTTCACATGTCAGGAGAGATTTTTCAGTTTCTAACTTTCTGGTAGCACACTGAGTGAGAAGGCTTACTCTCAAAAAGCAGAGTAACCTAGAGTTTTTTTTAGCATAGCATACCTGAACCAAACGGTAGAGATGGCTCAATAAGGCTGAGTCAAGTTCAACACATTTTTCAATGAGAGATAGTGACTCAAAATGTGCTATTCCAAATGGTCGAGCAGACTATGAAAGGGTTACAAATAAACAAATAAATAATTTAAATTATAAATTATTATTATTATTATTGTAGTGCTGTCAGGCGATTAAATAAATTAATCTAATTAATTACAGGATTTGTAATTAATTAATCTAATTAATCACATTTTAATCGCATAACCATTTTAGGCCTGATATTCTATATTCTATAATCATATTTGGCAGAATTCAGTACTGTATCTACAAAGCCTTCTGTTTAATCATCTTCCATTTATTCATTTGCTTAGATTTTTCAGGTCTGGTAAATTTTAGCATGGTGTTATTCACAGTCAAAGATACATTTTTTTTATTGATATTCTCATTTGGTTCATTACAATTTACTCAAGCCTAGTAACAGACACAATATTTCTGACACTGGGAATACATTCCCTGAGATCCATAGATGTCCCTAGAATCAGATACCAAGAACATGCAAATGTCCATATTAAAAAAAAGGCTGTAAATGTGTATTCTACGTTCTTATGGAATGAATGAGATAAAAAAATATATATATATTTAAGTAAATTTTCATAACGCGATAGTTTGCTGTGTAATTAATTAATCAATCTAATTAACGCAATAAACGGACAGCCCTAATTGTTTGTTTTAATTGTCACTTGGAATCATAAGTCACTAAAGTCAGTCATCGTTATTGTTTGCCTCAAATCCAAGCTGCCTGTTGAAAGATATGGCTGTTTTTTGTTAGACTATAAATGGTGAATTGTGTATGTAAATACCTTTATTCATGGTTTTTCCTAAACCTGGTTAGTTGTTAAAGTGGAACCACGATAACAGTATGCCTCTGACTTGGGGGTGGTGGGGGCAGGAGGCTATTCCAGCTAAGACGTATCTTCTACACAACGTTATAGGATTTCTCTTCTAGGGGATAGGTGAGGTTGCTAGGCGACTTCAGATAGTGGGGCCGGTCGCCTAGCAACATAGAGCTACATTCCTTAAAAGATAACAAGTCAGGCGGCCAGGTAGCGCAGCGGACTAAGCGTCTGTCTACCACCACAGAGACAGTGGGATCTATGTTATAAGTTACCTGTGGTGGTAGGTCTCTGGTTATATGTTACCTGTGGTGGTAGGTCTCTGGTTATAAGTTACCTGTGGTGGTACTGTAGGTCTCTGGTTATAAGTTACCTGTGGTGGTAGGTCTCTGGTTATATGTTACCTGTGGTGGTAGGTCTCTGGTTATAAGTTACCTGTGGTGGTAGGTCTCTGGTTATACGTTACCTGTGGTGGTAGGTCTCTGGTTATACGTTACCTGTGGTGCGCTAGGTGTCTGGTTATAAGTTACCTGTGGTGGTAGGTCTCTGGTTATATGTTACCCGTGGTGGTAGGTCTCTGGGTCTCTGTGGTTATATGTTACCTGGTGTGGTAAGTCTCTGGTTATATGTTACCCGTGGTGGTAGGTCTCTGGGTCTCTGGGTATATGTTCCCCGTGGTGGTAGGTCTCTGGGTCTCTGGTTATATGTTACCTGTGGTGCTAGGTGTCTGGTTATATGTTACCTGTGGTGGTAGGTCTCTGGTTATATGTTACCTGTGGTGCTAGGTGTCTGGTTATATGTTACCTGTGGTGGTAGGTCTCTGGTTATATGTTACCTGTGGTGGTAGGTGTCTGGGTCTCTGTGTATTCTGTTCTGGAAGCCGATGTACAGGTTGTCCCAGGGGAGTCCATTCAGCACCACGTATCGCATGACTCCTACCCTGTTTCTAGTCTGATAGACAGACAGACAAGATAGATGATAGATTCAATTAAATTCAATTATATAACCTAGATAAGACAGACAGACAGACAGACAGACAGACAGACAGACAGACAGACAGACAGACAGACAGACAGACAGACAGACAGACAGACAGACAGACAGACAGACAGACAGACAGACAGACAGACAGACAGACAGACAGACAGACAGACAGACAGACAGACAGACAGACAGACAGACAGACAGACAGACAGACAGACAGACAGACAGACAGACAGACAGACAGACAGACAGACAGACAGACAGACAGACAGACAGACAGACAGACAGACAGACAGACAGACAGACAGACAGACAGACAGACAGACAGACAGACAGACAGACAGACAGACAGACAGACAGACAGACAGACAGACAGACAGACAGACAGACAGACAGACAGACAGACAGACAGACAGACAGACAGACAGACAGACAGACAGACAGACAGACAGACAGACAGACAGACAGACAGACAGACAGACAGACAGACAGACAGACAGACAGACAGACAGACAGACAGACAGACAGACAGACAGACAGACAGACAGACAGACAGACAGACAGACAGACAGACAGACAGACAGACAGACAGACAGACAGACAGACAGACAGACAGACAGACAGACAGACAGACAGACAGACAGACAGACAGACAGACAGACAGACAGACAGACAGACAGACAGACAGACAGACAGACAGACAGACAGACAGACAGACAGACAGACAGACAGACAGACAGACAGACAGACAGACAGACAGACAGACAGACAGACAGACAGACAGACAGACAGACAGACAGACAGACAGACAGACAGACAGACAGACAGACAGACAGACAGACAGACAGACAGACAGACAGACAGACAGACAGACAGACAGACAGACAGACAGACAGACAGACAGACAGACAGACAGACAGACAGACAGACAGACAGACAGACAGACAGACAGACAGACAGACAGACAGACAGACAGACAGACAGACAGACAGACAGACAGACAGACAGACAGACAGACAGACAGACAGACAGACAGACAGACAGACAGACAGACAGACAGACAGACAGACAGACAGACAGACAGACAGACAGACAGACAGACAGACAGACAGACAGACAGACAGACAGACAGACAGACAGACAGACAGACAGACAGACAGACAGACAGACAGACAGACAGACAGACAGACAGACAGACAGACAGACAGACAGACAGACAGACAGACAGACAGACAGACAGACAGACAGACAGACAGACAGACAGACAGACAGACAGACAGACAGACAGACAGACAGACAGACAGACAGACAGACAGACAGACAGACAGACAGACAGACAGACAGACAGACAGACAGACAGACAGACAGACAGACAGACAGACAGACAGACAGACAGACAGACAGACAGACAGACAGACAGACAGACAGACAGACAGACAGACAGACAGACAGACAGACAGACAGACAGACAGACAGACAGACAGACAGACAGACAGACAGACAGACAGACAGACAGACAGACAGACAGACAGACAGACAGACAGACAGACAGACAGACAGACAGACAGACAGACAGACAGACAGACAGACAGACAGACAGACAGACAGACAGACAGACAGACAGACAGACAGACAGACAGACAGACAGACAGACAGACAGACAGACAGACAGACAGACAGACAGACAGACAGACAGACAGACAGACAGACAGACAGACAGACAGACAGACAGACAGACAGACAGACAGACAGACAGACAGACAGACAGACAGACAGACAGACAGACAGACAGACAGACAGACAGACAGACAGACAGACAGACAGACAGACAGACAGACAGACAGACAGACAGACAGACAGACAGACAGACAGACAGACAGACAGACAGACAGACAGACAGACAGACAGACAGACAGACAGACAGACAGACAGACAGACAGACAGACAGACAGACAGACAGACAGACAGACAGACAGACAGACAGACAGACAGACAGACAGACAGACAGACAGACAGACAGACAGACAGACAGACAGACAGACAGACAGACAGACAGACAGACAGACAGACAGACAGACAGACAGACAGACAGACAGACAGACAGACAGACAGACAGACAGACAGACAGACAGACAGACAGACAGACAGACAGACAGACAGACAGACAGACAGACAGACAGACAGACAGACAGACAGACAGACAGACAGACAGACAGACAGACAGACAGACAGACAGACAGACAGACAGACAGACAGACAGACAGACAGACAGACAGACAGACAGACAGACAGACAGACAGACAGACAGACAGACAGACAGACAGACAGACAGACAGACAGACAGACAGACAGACAGACAGACAGACAGACAGACAGACAGACAGACAGACAGACAGACAGACAGACAGACAGACAGACAGACAGACAGACAGACAGACAGACAGACAGACAGACAGACAGACAGACAGACAGACAGACAGACAGACAGACAGACAGACAGACAGACAGACAGACAGACAGACAGACAGACAGACAGACAGACAGACAGACAGACAGACAGACAGACAGACAGACAGACAGACAGACAGACAGACAGACAGACAGACAGACAGACAGACAGACAGACAGACAGACAGACAGACAGACAGACAGACAGACAGACAGACAGACAGACAGACAGACAGACAGACAGACAGACAGACAGACAGACAGACAGACAGACAGACAGACAGACAGACAGACAGACAGACAGACAGACAGACAGACAGACAGACAGACAGACAGACAGACAGACAGACAGACAGACAGACAGACAGACAGACAGACAGACAGACAGACAGACAGACAGACAGACAGACAGACAGACAGACAGACAGACAGACAGACAGACAGACAGACAGACAGACAGACAGACAGACAGACAGACAGACAGACAGACAGACAGACAGACAGACAGACAGACAGACAGACAGACAGACAGACAGACAGACAGACAGACAGACAGACAGACAGACAGACAGACAGACAGACAGACAGACAGACAGACAGACAGACAGACAGACAGACAGACAGACAGACAGACAGACAGACAGACAGACAGACAGACAGACAGACAGACAGACAGACAGACAGACAGACAGACAGACAGACAGACAGACAGACAGACAGACAGACAGACAGACAGACAGACAGACAGACAGACAGACAGACAGACAGACAGACAGACAGACAGACAGACAGACAGACAGACAGACAGACAGACAGACAGACAGACAGACAGACAGACAGACAGACAGACAGACAGACAGACAGACAGACAGACAGACAGACAGACAGACAGACAGACAGACAGACAGACAGACAGACAGACAGACAGACAGACAGACAGACAGACAGACAGACAGACAGACAGACAGACAGACAGACAGACAGACAGACAGACAGACAGACAGACAGACAGACAGACAGACAGACAGACAGACAGACAGACAGACAGACAGAGACGGCTGGCTGGCTGACTGGCTGGCTGGCTACTTGGAAAACGTATCATGGTTTTTGAAAGCTAAAACACATTGGATTGTATTGGAACCTGGTGAGAGGATGCAGCACAGTTCCTCAATACTAAAGCGATCAGTGAAATTAACAAGAAAAAAGAAAATAGTAAAAGGTAACGTTTTTTAAGAGTAGTATGTAATAATAGTTATATCTCATTACTGGCAATCCCGTCTCGCTCTGCCTTCTGAGATATCATTATCTCCACCACATATTGTGCCCATGGAAACCAAACACATGCACCCACCTGCACGTGACCACGCCACTCCCCTGCGTGCCTCTACAATAGGCAGGAAGTGGTCACACTTACACCCTTCCTCATTATTTTCCAAACGCGGAAGCTGATCATATGCACTTGCAAACAGGTGGAACTTTGTTATGAAGCGTAGAGAGAAATTACGCAATGTTGGGCTTTCGCCAGAAGTACGCCAGCCCCCGGAACCTTCTCGGCACGTCCAGACAGCACGGCGGTCCTATCCTGTGTTTTCCTCGTCGCTTGACAGCGGACCGATGGACTTCGCGCAGCGCTTGGCAGTCGAGACACGTTGCGCTCAGGTAGGACCTGCACTGGCAGGACCTGCACTGGCAGGCATTGGTACTGGCATGTTTGATACTGCTCGTTGTCTCGTGAGACGACCGGGCGATGTATTAGCGCGGGGGGCTGGGTGTTTGGATAAACGTGGTCATGATGACTCATTGTTGAATGTTTTTCCGAGTATCTTAGCACGCGCAGCTGGTGCTAATGCTACAATGTTTGGGGCGCCGTTTCCCATGTACCCCGCCGGGGCTGTCTTCACTCTTCCCTCCTCTTAACCATTCATGCTGACGGTCAATCGGTGTCTAATGTTGGGGGGTTTAGCTGAGGCTTATTTACCCTTTACATGGGTGGATGGGCTGACGACAGGGCTCAGGGCAGGTGTGCATTTGTGAATCTATGAATTGAAAATGGGGGACCCTGATGTAGACAGGACTAACGTTTTCTCTGGTCTGCATCCCCTTAACAATTGTGTGTATTGGGCTAGCCCATTCTGCAATATGTTAAGTTTTCGTTCATTCATTCATTTATCCCTTACACGGGTGCATGCACAGGTGTGCCGCAGTGGAGGTTATTGCATGACTACTAGTGGAGCAGTGCTTCACTAGTAATAGACTTTGGTCAGCAGCCGCCACTGGTGTTCCGTGCTTAGTGAAGCAGGTGGCATCGGTTCTTTGCCCTGACATGGTGGAACGGTATCCCGCCCGGCCGACGCCAAGAGGCGGGTCGGCCCGGCAGGTGGCTGGTGGGCTGATGAAGCTTATACCGCCGCAGTACAGAATTTAGCAGCAACTAACAACATTGCTCAATTGGCTGCTTTTCTGTAAAAAATGGTGTTGGGTGGTGGGGCCTTAGGGCCAGCCGACGTCAAAACCATCACGCAAGGGTTTGAGGTTATTCTGTTTTTGACCCAGCCGCAAGCTATAACCGCAGGGAGGGCTAGGATGCTGTCAACGGTTGTTCACAGGCATCTTTGGTTGGAGCAATCTCCCCTTGAGGAGGGGAGGGGTCTCCTCCTCAGGGCTCCCCTCTCCGTGGGTGGACCTTGGTCTGTCCACGGGGGCGCGGGCGGTATTTGACCTGGGCTCCACGCCGCCCCACACCGCGCAGCCAGAGGTGAGAGCACAGCCTCGCCAGCAGCTGCGGCGAGGCCCCCGGCCAGCGGCCATGTTTCCCCCGCCTGAGATACCCTGGACACAAAGAAAACAGGTGATCACAAGGTCGACAGCCTCGGCGGCCGAGGGATCGGCTATATTAGATGGGCACGCCCTAAAAAAACGTTGCCATCTAGCTGTGTCTAGCATGCTCTCCGGTTACTCCCCCCCGCTACGCTACGGGACTCAGGGCTCTGATTTGTCCCCTTTGGCTGCGGGCCACGTTCTTCCAGTGAAGCGCAAGCGGCCCCACATCTTGCTTCTCATGGAGACAGGGGCTGACACCCAGTTGCTAGCTAGGCCTGGGTCTGTCTATGAGAATGCTGTGCTGTCAAGCGGCTCCCACACCACACGTCCTGCGTCTGTGTTTGGTGAGCCTGGTGTTGTATCTGTCGATGGAGCAGGGTTCCCTGTATCAAAATGTTTTTGTCAGAGGGGGAACTCTAGGCCCAGGAGGTCGCAGCGTGGGTTCCCCCCAGCCCCGCCCTCGCCAGGCTGGGTATTACGTTAGTGCCTCCCCCGTCTGGACTTCCGATTCCCGCGGTGGTCAGTCAGGCACTCGTAATTTGGGTGGTAGTAATATCACTACAGGGCTACGGTGTGTAGAGACCCACCCTATCGGGCAGTGTGAGGACCACACACCATGCATGTCCAGCTGCAGAGCAGGCTGTCCTCAGCAAGCTAAGCCGGGAAGATGCTCAGCGGGGGAGCCTATGTCACCAGGGGATATGGCTGCTCCCCCTGTATCAGACTGCCCCTTCTGTCGGGGACCCCCTTGGGTGCGATTGCCTCGTTGATAGGGTCAGGGTGCGATATCCCGGCTCCGCGGGACACCCTGCTTGCGCGGTTGGCGAGACCAGGGTTGACAACGCACAGCGGGAGGGACCGGGCCACCTGTCTACGATTCCTAGCGGACCAGCAGCAGTTGGCGGGGGGGGGGGCACTTTGGAATTTTTACCACATATGGCTGCAGTAGTAGCCATATGTCGATGTGGATGGAGAGAACGCTGAGGGCAGCGCTTGTGTTACAGTTTACACACCCCCACCCTCCGTTTTTGGGTTTGGTACAGACCCTATTATCAGAGTCCGCGGCAGTGACAGCCCTGGCCGAGGAGATTCGTTCTCTGGCGGCGAAGCAGGCCGCCGTCGTGGTCCCATGGGAGGATGCGATGAGCTGCGTTTCCTCCCGATATTCTCTGGTGCCCGAGAAATCGGGGGGGGGGGGGGGGGTGTCAGACCCATACTGGACCTGTCCCATGGAAGGTACAGAATGTTGACCGTCACCCACCTGTTAAGCGCTGTCAGGTGGGGGACTGGTTATACGTTCACCTCCATAGACCTGAAGGATGCATATTCGCATCCCGATCTTCCCTCCTAGGACATACCTATGCTTCCTTTTTCAGGGCTTAGCGTACGAGTACCAGAGGCTGCCGTTTGGTTACTCTCTGGCTCCTCGCATCTTCACCAAGTGCCGGGAGACCGCGCTGGGGCCTCTGCGTCGTCAGGGAATACAAATTTTATTCTACCCTGGACGACGTTCTGGTCCTCGGCCGGTAAGAGAAGATCGCCAGGTCTCACAATTCCTCACCAGCCTGGGTTTTGGTGTAGACTGGAACAAGAGAGCTCCTCTTCCCAGTCAACGGGTGGAGTACTTGGGTTTATTTCTAAGCTCAAGGACTATAGGGGCATCCCTCTCAGAGCGGCTCGGCGCGCTCGGGAGGTTCCGTCCTGGCAGGGCGGTTACGGCGCTGACCGTGATACGCCTGCACGGTATTGTGGCATCTGCTCAAGCTGTGTTCCCTCTTGGCCTCCTCTTCATGAGGAGGATACAGAGGTGGGTTTTTCAGTGTGAAAATAGACCCTGTGAGAGTCAAGTGGAAGCTGCTGAAGGTTCCCATGTCAGTACTGGGGGGCCTGGGGCCTTCACCAGCAGGGTCCCCATGGGCAGCAGGCTGTCACACATCACGGTCTTCACCGACGCCTCCCTCACGGGATGGGGGGGGACGTGTCGGACCGACGCAGTAGGGGGCAGCTGGCAAGGACCATGCTGCCCGGTTTGCACTACATATCAATGTGTTGGAATTGAAGGCAGTGCTTCTAGTCCTCGGACAGCTCGGCCAATCATGTGATGGGCGAGCATGTTCTGATCAGGACGGACAGCACGACGTTGGCGTCGTATGTCATCAGACAGGGAGGAGTACGCTCCCCCCGTCTCCACCGGGCGGCGGCCGATTCGGTCCGTGGCCGCCCGGGATTCTGTACGCGTTCCCCCCCATACACCCGATAGCTCAGCTGCTGGGGCGGGTACGTCAGGAGCACGGGACTTTGATCCTGGTCGCGCCGGGCCGGGGCACGGCTGTGTGGTTCCGGGCCCTGATTCAGCTCTTGGTGGCCCCGTCGTGGCCTGTTCCGTGGTCACCGTGGGCCCTCTCTCAGGCACGCGGAACTCTGTGGTTAACGCCATCCGGAACGCGCGCGCTCCATCCACTACCGCGGCTTACGCAGGGAAGTGGCGTATGGTTCGAGAGTGGTGTGAGGTTGGGGGCTTGGACCCGGTGTCATGCCCCCTGGACTCGGTTCTGTCCTTTCTCCAGTCTATCCTGGATGGGCAGTCGGCCTCAACAGTGAAGGTATATGCCGCAGCTATATCTTCTTGTCATGTGGGCTTTGAGGGCAGAACACTGTTCAGCCACCCTCTCGTGGGACGTTTCTTGCTTGGCGCACAGCGTCTCAAGCCTGTGGAACGTTCTCTGTCTCCGAGTCGGGACCTCCAACTGTTCTGGAAAGGCTGTTGGGGGCCCTGTTTGAGCCTCTTGAGCAGGCGCCATTGGATCGTCTGTCTTACGACCGCGTTCCTTTTTTGGGCCATCACCTCCGCTAAATGCGTGGGTGAGCCGTGTGCTCTCTCGGTGCGGTCAGAGTACCTGTCTATTCGGGCCGATAGCAGGCGACTCTGTGGCCTGATCCGGCCTTCGTGCCAAAGAATTTTCGGAGCTCTTGTCGCTCCAGGGATATTGTGCTTTAGGCGTTTCGCCCTCCTCCTCACGCTAGTGGGTTGGAGGCGAGCCTTCACCTATCGAGTCCTGTCCGTGCACTGAAGGTTTACCTTAGTCGCACGTGGGATCTCAGGGCTTCCGATCAACTGTTTGTTTGTTACGATGGCCCTCGCACGGGTAAGGCGCTGTCCAAGCAGCGCCTGTCACATTGGTTGTGCGAGGGCATTGCCCTTTGCTACACGTTGGCTGGACAGGTTCCCCCCGGGGGCATCAGGGTGCACTCCACTCGTGGTGTGGCGGCCTCTGCTGCCCTGTTGGGGGGGGGCCTCGGTGGAGGACATCTGTGCTGCGGCCTCCTGGTCCTCCCCGAGTCCTTTTGTTAGGTTTTACCTCATGGACATGACTGGGGGTTCTGTCTCCCAGGCAGTCCTGAGGTCCGGGACCTCTCCTGCATCCCGCCATCAGGTGGGCTAGCAGTAGTGTGTGGGTGTGGACCGCGGAGTGCTGTGTCACACGTGGTCCCGCTTGCGCTGTGCATTCGGGGGTGCCTGGTTCCCCGTTTTTCACACTTTGGTTGTAGTTGACTGCCTCCCCCCCTTCGTTAGGACGGGCGGGTGGACGGGACTCCCCTCCTCCCTGGCTGGGGCTTACGGGCCCTCAGGGGGTGCATTTGACGTGGCCACGCGTCCGCTCTGCCCTTTATCTCAGAAGGCAGAGCGAGACGCAATTGCCAGTAATGAGATATAACGTAAGGTTATCCTATAACCCTAGTTATATGAATACTGGCTGAGCGTCTCGCTCTTCAGCGCCCTGAGGTCCCTTGGATGTTTTCCGCGTATGGAATTCGAACTTGGAACGGTGTAAGCATGACCACTTCCTGCTTATTGTAGAGGCACGCAGGGGATGGGCGTGGTCACGTGCAGGTGGGTGCATGTGTTTGGTTTCCATGGGCACTATAGGTGCTGTAGGTAATGATATCTCAGAAGGCAGAGCGAGACGCTCAGCCAGTATTCATATAACTAGGGTTATAGGATAACCTTACATTTTGTTTGTAGTATTCGAGTACTCATTTTTGAGATGTGTTAAAGTACTCGACTATTGCTTGGACTCTATCGTAGGTCTGAGTTAAGCCACTCACCTCCACATAAGAGTGTTCTCGGTCAGGCCTCATTGCAGGGAACGACAGATCCAGGAAGTCCACCAAGTAGTCGTAACCGTCGACGATGGGCTTGAAGTCCTCATCTGTCTCAATGACCTACATGTTGGGGATGTTTTAATTGCATCAATCAACTTGATAACTTGTAACAAGATAGCTAAGAAGGAAATGGAAATGAGGAAATGAAGACCCAGGGCTAAAATCAGACCACACCAGCAGCAATAACCCAGCAAGCACCCATACTGAAGGCTTTTGGAAGAGACCTGAATAGGATAAATCTTTAAAAAAAGAATATATATGGCGGCTACGTGGCGTAGTGGGCAAGGCGCTCGCCACGAATGACGGAGACGCTGGGCTTGCCTGTTCGAGCCCAGCGCTCCACATTGCTTTCAGTTTAGCTGGTCATTCATACTAATACACATTGGCCGTATTAGGGGGTGGGAAACTGATGGGTGGGGATCGGGCGTTGTGGACAGAGACTCCTACAGGTCGGTTGGTGCGCCTGCGCAGTAGAATCAGGAAGTGTCGGGGGCAGCGTGAGCCTCCCACGCGTTACTCCTCGCCACTGAGAGATCGAGCTGCGCAGGTGAAAAGATGCGACTGCTGTTACCTCAAGTACCGGAGGGGACTTGTGCTATGTATGACTTAGTCCACATTGTAGCCGGCTTGTGGGAGGCAAGAAACAGCGTTCGTGACAGGGGAGGGTTGAATTGGATGATACGAAATTGGGATGGGAGAAAATATAGAAAAATGGGAGAAAAAGTGGATAAAAAAGAAAAAAAAAATATATATATATATGTGGACTAAGTCATACAGTATATGTATATATATATATATATATATATCGGTATCGGTATCGGAAATTAAGAGTTGGACAATATCGGTATATCGGTATCGGTAAAAAAGCCAATATCGAGCATCCCTAATCATTACCCATCTAGTGCAACGTTTCTTCACGTCTATCACCCCTTCCGAAATATATATATATATATGGACTAAGTCATACAGTATACGTATATATATATATATATATATATATATATATATATATATATATATATATATATATACGTATACTGTATGACTTAGTCCATATATATATATATGGACTAAGTCATACAGTATACGTATATATATATATATATATATATATACGTATACTGTATGACTTAGTCCATATATATATATATATTTCGGAAGGGGTGATAGACGTGAAGAAACGTTGCACTAGATGGGTAATGATTAGGGATGCTCGATATTGGCTTTTTTACCGATACCGATATACCGATATTGTCCAACTCTTAATTTCCGATACCGATATCAACCGATATCAACCGATACCGATATATGCAGGGTCCCCCCCCCCCCAAAAAACGGAATCATTTCAGGTAATTAACATTACATATGTCTTGTTGTGGAATTAACATAACATTATGCATACTTTTGACAATAAATAAAATCAGAATTTGTTCTTACTTGCTTGCCTGGGTAAATAAAGGTTATAGAAATGTAAAAAAATTGAATTTGAAAACCGATACCGATATTTTCCGATATCACATTTTAATGACAATATCGGCCGATAATATCGGTAGGCCGATAATATCAGACATCCCTAGTAATGATGTCATAAGATGACACCACGATCTTACATCTACTTGGTCTGGTGAAGGCTTCAAATCTTTGTTTGGTGATTTTGCACACCATTATACCAATGAGGCCTATCTACCTCTACCAAGGAGGTTACGTATATCAGTCCTGTCCCTTGAACAAGATATCTCGAAAAGTAATGGCCGGATTGCCATGCAATTGGCTGTGCACATACATGACACCGAGATGAGGAAACCTATTGATTTTGGTGACCTCACGATCGTTCCTCTAGTGCCACCATCAGACCAGAATTTCTAAATGAGCACATCTCCCATCGCGTTTGTCGTGCAGTCACAAAATCTGTTGTGAACATGACCCATAGAGAGTGGAACTGGTTGCACCACAATATGGATTCATAGCCTGGATATGTTGCAGCTTATTTGCAATTAGTAATGGAAAGGTGGGGAGACTGTTAGTCCTTGGCAGAGGTGTGCACTCTACTAAGCACATTCTTCAGTTGGTGTATACAATCAATTTATAGTTGCACAGTATTAGTTCATCACACAGCTATTTTGGAAGGCAACAAACAAGAGGGGAACAAACAAGAGAACAGAAATCAAAGGTAATAATTTACTAGTTTACTAGTAGGAAAATGCATGCAAGTCAGTTCAGTAGTAAGGATTCACAGAGGTATGATGTTTAGGGAACAAAATAATAACTATGTCCAAATTAGTAGTGAATAAAGTAATGCCTTTTCTTTTTATTAGTTCAATCAGTCAATAGCATTAATTTAAAAGATTTCCCCCAAACAACATACTGTACTGAGGCCCATATGTATATAACGTTTTAAATAATCAAGGTTTTGTTCTAGGATAACTGGTCAGACCATAATGTATAATGTTTTAAATAATCAAGGTTTTGTTCTAGGATAACTGGTCAGACCATAATGTATAATGTTTTAAATAATCAAGGTTTTGTCCTAGGATGACTGGTCAGACCATATGTATAAAGTTTGAAATAATCAAGGTTTTGTTCTGGATAACTGGTCAGACCATATGTATAAAGTTTTAAATAATCAAGGTTTTGTTCTAGGATAACTGGTCAGACCATTATGTATAAAGTTCTAAATAATCAAGGTTTTGTTCTAGGATAACTGGTCAGACCATTATGTATAAAGTTCTAAATAATCAAGGTTTTGTTCTAGGATAACTGGTCAGACCATTATGTATAAAGTTCTAAATAATCAAGGTTTTGTTCTAGGATGACTGGTCAGACCATGCAATGTTATGTATACTGTGCATCAGATACTTGACGTAGGTCTTCATGGTTCTGCATCACAAAGGTTTCTGACTGATGGTGTCTATTTGCTTTATTCATTTGTCTATCTATGCGACATTTCTATTTACCGAGAGAGTTTGGAAGTGTAACCATCTGTGCAGCTTATGTTCCCCCCCAGTGGTAACGCAGCCAGGGCTGCAAACCGTTTAGCAGAATGTGTACACAACCAACTCACGGCCAGGCCGGGGTGCCCCTATTTTCGTTCTTGGGGACTTAAACCATTGTCGCCTAGAACCTGTACTACCCGGTTTTGATCAGTATGTTAAATGTGGCACGCGCAAAAATAAGATCCTAGACAAATGCTTTGGAAATATAAAGAGTGCTTTTAAAGCCAAGGCCCTTCCTCCTCTATCCAACTCTGATCACCTTACAGTCAATGTCTTGCCCACTTACAAAACAGCACTGAAATCCAGTAAGCCCCAGGAGAAGACTGAGTTGCAGTGGACTAAGGACAGTTTAGAGACTTTGAGAGACTGTTTTGCTTGCACGGATCGGAGCATTTTCTACAATCAGGAACTAAATGTAGAATCTACAACTGGCTACATCAGATTCTGTATTGACAATGTGGTCCCAAAAAAGGTGATTGTTCACTTTCCCAACAATAAGCCGCACATCACCAAAGAGGTCAAGGCCTGTATTAACAATAAGAAGTGGGCCCAGACGGCATGCCCTCCTTCCTGCTTAAGCAGTGTGCAGCCGAGCTAACGGAGGCTTGGTGCCCCACCTTCCAAAGTTCTATTGAGAGTTACACAGTCCCTGAGCTGTGGAAAAAGTCTACCATCATTCCTATTCCTAAAGTAACATGTCCAGTTGACAATAAGGATTATCACAAGGCCTATCACATTAACGACGAGTGTGGTCATGAAGTGTTTCGAAAGGGTTATTGTAAATATGATCAAACCTGTAATCTCTCCTCATCTCGACCCAAACCAGTTTGCGTACAGGAAGGGACACAGCACAGAGGACGCTGTAATCAGTGTGTCTCACTTAATAAGTAAGCACCTCGAGGATCCCAAGGCTTACACTCGGGTGCCCTTTGCAGATTTTTGCTCTGCGTTTGATACTGTTCGCCCTCACCTGCTTGTCCAGAAGCTTATGGGGATAAACCCCTCAATAATCAAATTGTTCTATTCTCTTCTCACCAACAGGAAACAACAAGTCAAGGTGAATGACACACTCTCTGAGGTCAAATTCTGCAGCACCGGGGTGCCTCAAGGTGCGGTGAGCTCCCCTCTGCTATTTACACTGTACACCAACGAGTGTAGCAACAGTCAGCCTAACAATCATGTCCTGACATTTTCAGAAGATCTATTCTATTATTCTTATTCTAAGCCTATTGAAGGCTGACGACTGCCCCTCTACTTACTTTAAGGTCTGGTGTGAGAGACATCATCTCATTCTCAATACCACCAAAACCAAAGACCCCAGAGAAGTGAGAGTACATGACCCTGTGGTAATTGGCGACTGTGATATAGAGCAGGTTGCATCATATAAATACCTAGGAATCCACATGGATAATCGACTGAAATGGGATGTACATGTTGATGTTCTGTGTTCCAAACTAGCCCAACGACTGCACTTCCTCCATAGACTCAGACTGTTTTGTGTGACCACAGCGATCATGACCACATTTTATAAAGCTGTCCTAGAAAGCCTGATGAGATATGGGATGGCAGCGTGATTTGGTAAACTCACAGTACAGTGTACGTCAAAGCTTGAAAGGCAGTGATGAAGGTGACCGGAAACACCAAGTATCCGTCACTCCAATCTATCTTCGAGAAAGTAGTCGTCAGCCAGACACAGAGATCTTACAGGACCCTTCTCATATTCTTTATCCCTAATATGAAGTTCTTCCCTCAGGGAGACAGTTCAGAGCAAGTAGATATAAGAGCAACCGCTACAAGCCCTCCTTCCTTCCTACATCCCTCGCTCTCCTAAATAACACTAGAGGTTGATTCCTCACCTCTTTCTTTCTTGTCCAAGTCTTAATCTGTTAGGGCAGGGTGCAATATGAAGCTTTTTGAAGCTTTTGAAATGAGTTTACCTACTTGTGTATTATGGTTACATGTCTCTATGTATTTTATTTAGTCTAAAGTCCTTTTTACTAACTGAATGAATAACTTAGTAAAATGATGAATAAAACATGAATGATTGTATATATATTTCTTTTCTTCTTTGTTTTCACTGTTATCGCAGAATGATGCAGTATATGTTCCAAGTAAATTTTCCCCTCTGGGACAATAACATTTATTCTTATCTTATCTTATCTTATATCCCCTGCCATATTGGTTGAACAGAAATACCACTTTGAGAACCAAAATAACAATCACAACTGGCAGAGCAGAATAAGTAAGGGATAATGTATAGCTACGAGGTCATTGTCGCAAAATAATTGACCGACACGAGGTGTTTTAAACGTCAGTGAAGGTCAATTATTTTGCGACAATGATCGAGTATAGCTATACATTATCCCGCTTATTACATGGCTAACTTACTAACAATATACCTAATTAATTTTACATCGACAAGACGAGATCAAATGCAGACGCAGTTCTGTTCTGGCTCTGCTGTCATCGTCACACACACTCCGCTGTCAGTGCAGCCAGCAGGTGTGTCTGATTGGCTGCACTGATGCAGTGTGTCAGTGGCCTTGATTGCGAACAGCTGCGCACAGCGGTCATTATTGTTCCACAGAGGTCCGTTATCGAGTAATATCGGACCTCTGACGAGCGCTATTGACTAATCACAAGCAAGCATTTCGGCGAATGTGAAAACGCCATGTAATAAGTCATGATTAATTCAATGACTTTGATTGCTTTTAATCTCGAGATGCTTAGAGACACTCGTATCAGATATCAGTTAGCAGTTAAAGCAGCAAGAGCCGCATACTTCTCAGACCTCATCCGTAACTCTCAAAACCCCAGGACCCTCTTTGCCACCATTAACTCTTTCATCAGTCCCCCCCTAGAACTAGCCTGGATGTGTCTCCAACCAAATGTGAGGAATTCTTAAAATTCTTCATAAACAAAGTTGAGTTAATCAGAAACAACATCACACCACCTACACGTAGTTTAGATGTCTCGCCGCCCTGTTCATCCACCCTGGCCTGTTTTCAATCCATCACCCTCTCTACTCTCACAGATATAGTCTCAGCCATGAAACCAACCACCTCCCCCCTTGACATAGTTCCCTCTGTTCTTCTCAAAGAAGTATTTCCCACAACTGGCCCCAGCATCCTCTCTATCATAAACACCTCCCTAGCCACTGGTATTGTTCCAACCTGCTTCAAACATGCAGTGGTCCAGCCCCTTCTGAAAAAACCCAACCTAGACTCCACCCAGCTCAATAACTACAGGCCAATCGCCAAGCTCCCATTCCTATCAAAGGTCCTTGAAAAGGCTATTCTCTCTCAGCTGTCTCCCTACCTGCACTTGAATAACATCCTGGACACATTTCAGTCAGGTTTCAGAGCCAACCACAGCACAGAATCTGCCCTTCTTAAAGTCACCAATGACCTGCTCCTCACTACCGACAACCGGGACTGTGCTGTCCTTATGCTCTTAGACCTCAGTGCAGCTTTCGATACAATAGACCATGTTATCCTCATCGACCGTCTCCACCAGGCAGTTGGTGTCAGTGGCACAGCCCTATCATGGTTCACCTCCTACCTCAGTGATAGAAGCTTCTCCGTTAATATCGGAAACTGCTCCTCCCCCTCTGCCTCTCTCTCCTGCGGGGTTCCACAAGGCTCCATCCTTGGCCCTATCCTATTCTCCCTATACATGCTTCCCCTTGGTCTGATCATTAAAAAACACAACATCTCTTTCCATTTTTATGCTGACGACACTCAGGTCTATCTCCCCATGAAACCCAACAATACAAACAATCTTGACAGTCTTCGTTCCTGCCTAGATGACATCAAATGCTGGATGGCACACAATTTTCTACAGCTCAATCAGTCAAAGTGTGAAATCCTCCTTTTCGGCCCTCCGAACCAAACCAGTGTCATTGCCAGCAGCCTGGGTAACCTGTCTCCCCTAGTCAAGCCCTTTGTAAAAAACCTGGGCGTGCTCTTTGACCCCGAGTTTTCCTTCAATAGGCAGGTAAACTCGGTGGTGAAGGGGTGCTTTTTCCAGCTCCGGTCCATAGCCAAGATCAAGGCCATTCTCTCCCCCTCAGACCTGGAAAGAGTAATTCACGCCTTCATATCCTCACGCTTAGACTACTGTAACTCCCTGTACCTGGGGCTAAATAATAATAATAATAATAATGGATTCAATTTGTACCGCACTTTATATTCGTGAGAATCTCAGAGTGCTACAGGAGATATAGACAAAAGTTAAATGAATAAAACAATTTAAAATGAATAAAAACAATTAAAAAGACAACTAGTGAAAGAGTAAAATAAAATAAAAATAATAATAAAATGAATAGAAGTAAAAATAAAAGTAAAATAAAATTCAGGCAAAAGCCTTGTTAAAAAGAAATGTTTTTAGGCCCCTTTTAAAAGCCTCGACGGATTGTGGTGCTCTCAGGTGGATGGGGAGAGCATTCCAAAGTCTGGGTGCGGCAGATCAGAAGGCGCGATCGCCCATGGTGTGCAGCTTAGTCCTGGGGGCTTTGAGGAGGTAGGCTGTGCCAGAGCGGAGGGAACGTGAGGAGGACTGGGGGGTGAGGAGTTCCTTGAGATAGGCAGGGGCACCACCGTGTACGCACTGGTGAGTGAGGAGGGACACCTTGTACTCAATCCTGTGTTCCACAGGGAGCCAGTGAAGGGATCTGAGGGTGGGGGTGATGTGATCATATTTGCGCACCCTCATCAGGATCCTAGCAGCGACATTCTGGATGGTTTGCAGTTTTTTAATGCTTTTACTAGGGATCCCGATGAGGAGTGCATTGCAATAGTCCAGCCTGGAGGAAACAAAAGCGTGGACGAGTTTCTCGGAATCTGCCAGGGTGAGTGAGGGGCGGAGTTTAGTGATGTTTCGGAGGTGAAAGAAAGAGGTCTTGCAGAGGTGTTTGATGTGTGTTTCATATGTGAGGTGGGGGTCCATTTTCACGCCGAAGGTGGTGACAAGGGTGGAGAGGGGAATGTCCTGACCGGAGAAGGAGATGGTGGTGATGGTGGTTGACCGGACCTGGTGTGGGGTACCGATCAGCATGGCTTGTGTTTTGGAACTGTTGACCTGGAGAAACCTGTGGTTCATCCACGCCTTAGTCTCCTCCAGGCAAGCGGTCAGTGTGGGGGGTGATGAAGGTGATGATGGTGTGATCCGGATATATAGCTGGGTGTCGTCAGCGTAGCAGTGGAACGACACACCGTGCCGGCCGATAATGCGGCCGAGGGGGAGCATGTACAGGGTGAACAGCCCTAAATAAATAAATAAATAAATAAAATAAATAAATCCACCATAGCCCGTCTACAACTCCCCCAAAACGCTGCCGCTAGACTGCTCACAGGTACCCGGAAGAGAGCTCACATCACCCCTGTACTTGCCTCCCTCCACTGGCTCCCGGTGCGCTTTAGAATAGACTTCAAGGTCCTTTTATTGGTTTATAAAGCCCTAAATGGTAAGGCCCCTGCTTACCTAGCAGACCTCCTCACCCCCTATACCAACGCCAGGGCCCTCATATCGGCTGATAAGGGTCTCCTAACCACCCGTAGGTCTAACTTCAAGTCTAGGGGGGGACGTGCTTTTGCGGTCGCAGCCCCTGACCTCTGGAACAGCATCCCATGTCCATTAAATTTGCCCCCTCCATCGAGTCTTTTAAATCAAAACTCAAAACCCTCCTATATCGCCTGGCCTTCCCTGACTCACTTTGACTCTTGCCGTACTTGTTGACGTGTTGTTCTGTTTTTCCTTTGTCTATCCGTTGATTTTATTTTATTTTTCAGTTTATTTTATACTTTTCTTTGTACTTAGCTTAGCTATGTGAAGCACTTTGGTTGACAAGCGTCATGTTTAAACGTGCTATATAAATACATTTGATTGATTGATTGATTGACCATAGTGATTTAGACTTTAGTCATCTGCTTATTGACATGCATTCATACTGATGTAAGAAAACAATAGTGGGAGAAAAGACTGTATTAGTTGTGAAAATGTAGTTAAGAAATGTTAAGAAATATTGGTTTCCCATAGAGTGATAAGAAGAGCAGCGATATTCAGCAATAGGAGACCCTGTGGTGACGAGGGAGTACATTTTCCGACGTTTCTGTGATGACACTGATTCCTGATCCTCTTCTTATTATTCTAGGTTTTCCCAAGCCCAAGCCCAGTTATTTTTAAGATGGCATCAAATAAAGACAATAGAGTCGAAAGCAATCATTTTTCTTCATGAATTGGGAAAGACAAAGGGGTATTTTGGACAGTATGCCTAAAGAAAAGAAAATGAGGCCTTGCATGGAATGTTTAGAATTCTCATTCGTCCTCTATGTTGGAAGATGATAATGTGTTGATATGTGAGAAATATGTCAACTGATTACTAGGATTATTACTGGATCTTATAAACAAGTGACAGTAATATAATGTTTTCCCAATATTTTACCTACTCTACTGCTGCACAGAAATCTTTTTTTTTTTCTTTTTTTTTAAAGTGGCTACCAATGGGCAGCCATGTTGGAAGAAAGAGAACGACACAAACATTCCATCCAAGGCCTCTACTGTTTACGTTTCAAGATATTTACCCGCACAACTAAGTTGTAGTTGTTAAAGCCTGCCCAGGTGTAATAAAACTGGATCCAGCTGTCGTGCTTAAATATCTCTGAGCCGATGGCACTGTCCAGTTCATCCACGTACAAGTCAAAATCCCAACTCTCCTTGTAGACCTTTGTACTGGCAGGGGGGTCGATGATGGCTTCACTATGGTTGGTATTATAGCAGGAAATATAGAGGAAATACTGATGTCACATTTCTAAAACAAAGTCTAGGATGAAGCAGGTGAAGTGTATAGAATATAGCAGATGAGGTTTACAGGTATTTTATTAACGTATACAATAGAGTGAATATTTCTCTTTTGGAATCTGTCTGTGGCATATTGGAAGCTTAATCTGCGAATATGTGTATGTTAAATATTCTAATCTCATCAGGTGTTATAAAAAATTATCTGGTCTTTGGGTTCCAACGTGATCTGATCGGCGATACATAATTGATAACATGTTACATAGGTACAGATCCAGCTCTTAAAAGGGCTGTATCGTTAACGCCTCATTAGTTGGTCACTGTTATTACTGTTTCTTGCACTCACAGTTATACCGTGTTAAACATTAGGTTAGTAATAGGCAAGTTATTTTTATTCATATTATAGTTGATGGTGCTATATTCACCTATGGTAATTTTAATTTCTGTTTGACTGCTGGTTGATTCAGATTCAGATTCAGATTACTTTATTCACCATATTGTACAGGTACAAATGGAACGTGATTTGACATTTCAGTGCATGATTATTCACAAATAGGAACAACAAAATAATAATAATGATAAATAAATAAGTGCAAAACAGGACAGAACAGTGAGACAACAATAAGACAGTAAAGTGCAAGCTGAGGTCCATTACTCGTCAAGGAGCGGGTGGATAAAACCTGAGGTGCCACAATCATTCAGGGCCTTTTGCCATTATTATGCCGCATGGTACCTACTCGACTCGCTATTGGTACCTGGTACTTCGTTTGTTTTCCACTATAGGTAGTACCCCCCCCCCCCCCCCCCCCCAGTGTAGCTGGTCATCATAGGGCACCGCGACACACACACAACACACACATATTGAAGCTAGCTATGAAACCAGTGCCTTATAGACCACTGCACTTCCGCGTTACATTGAGCTCATGGGAGAGAGAGTGGGGGGAGAAAATGAATGAATGTGGATGAGAGCCTTGACATTAAGTGGTTGTAGCTACAGCTGTGGGGGTGCTGGAGACATGATCAAATAGACTTTTATACGTCCGAGTCTCCTGAACACGAAGAGACCAATGACCAAGTCGATCGGCACTTTCTTGGCCGAGCTATAGTCACTTTTTCGCACCTACTCCCGAACTCTGCATGCGCAGATTGCCCACGGAGTCTCTCTGGATTGTCCAGAGATCTAGGTTTATCAATCTGCGCATGCGGAGTTCGGGAGTAGGTGTGAAAAAGTTACTATAGCTCAGCCAAGAAAGTGCAGATCGACTTGCACGGACATGGTCTCTCCGTGTTCAGGAGACTCAGGCGTATAAAAGTATATTCGGTTATGTCTCCCGCACCCCCACAGCCATACTGTAGCTACAACCACTTAATGTCAAGGCTCTCATCCACATTCATTAATTTTCTCCCCCGCTGTCTCTCCCATGATTTCCGACTACCCCAAGCGGTGGTCTATTAGCTAATGTATGCTAGCCGCAATGCTAACGGTTATAATGGGAAATCCCAGTCACATTAGCACATAAGCTAACAAAATTAGATATCTTTTTGTGAGACTAAACTCTTTGTTCTTGGTAGTAACTTTTTGGTACCCGTTTGACCCGCTTGGAACCTCGACAAAGCAGGTACTAAAAAAGGTACCAGGTACCGTCCACAAATTTCAGCAATGGAAA
Source organism: Notolepis coatsorum (assembly GCF_963971535.1). NCBI lineage: Eukaryota > Metazoa > Chordata > Actinopteri > Aulopiformes > Paralepididae > Notolepis > Notolepis coatsorum. Next base: position 68,021,709 of record NC_140179.1, read on the forward strand.
ACCGAAAAGGCAGAGTAGAGTAGAGTCGACTCGAGTCAGTACCATGCAGTGGAAAAGCGCCATTGTGTGTGTGTGTGTGTGTGTGTGTGTGTGTGTGTGTGTGTGTGTGTGTGTGTGTGTGTGTGTGTGTGTGTTGGTTCACCCTTTTGTTTGTAGCCTAATTAGTTGGTTAGGTGCCAGCATAATATTTATTTTTGCTATTGAGTGGTATGTGCATGGTGGACGGACCTAAAGATAATTTGCATCAAAAGGTTTAGACTTTAGAAGTGGGAACGTGTATCAGACTGTCTTTTATCAGGCCCAAATGTATGAGGGGTGGAAGTAACAAAAATGTATAAATTAATGTGTAACGAATAAATTAATGTGTAACCGATTAAAATGCAATCAAATCAAATAGTCACTTGATGAATTAGCAAATAATTTAATTAATTCAGAACCAAACTGAATAAAACATTATCAATAAAATGAAACAACAATCAAACACATCCTTTAAATAAACTAGACTGGTTTTATCTAATCACCTTGAAATTCAATTCAGTACACCGCAATTCCATTCGCCACCACTTTCATATATTTTTGTTACTTCCAAGTTCCACCCGTCATAGTGGGCGGGGTAATTTGATTGACACATGGAGCACAAACTGTTAACGAACCGTTCAACAATGAAAGTGTTCTCGATTTGATGAAAGTGGTGGCGAAAGTGGTGGCGAATGGAATTGCGGTGCACTGAATTGAATTTCAAGGTGATTAGATAAAACCAGTCTAGTTTATTTAAATGATGTTTGATTGTTATTTCATTTTATTGATGATGTTTTATTCAGTTTGGTTCTGAATTAATTGAATTATTTGCTAATTCATCAAGTGACTATTTGATTTGATTGCATTTTAATCGGTTACACATTCATTTTACAATTTTGGTTACTTCCACCCCTCATACAAATGTAAAACCACAACCAACAGTTGATGTCTTGTGCAGGGTTACAACATATACGTCATAAGAAGGGGGTGGATAATGCCTATGTTACCCTAATGTTTTCTATGGTATGTAATAATGTTTGTAATAACCTTTTAGGTTTGCTTCTGCTGCTACTGTTACTGAAGGGGTCTGGGTTCACAACAACTCTTTCAGCTTATTTAACGATTTAACTATGTGACTCATGTCAATCTAAAGTTTCCATACCATGAAAAACACATCTCAAGTTGTGTGTACACTACAGTATATATAAGTGCATCATATCTGAAGTGTTCCAAAACGCATACACACATGCAAGCACACACACACTGTAAAAGCCACTGTCACCTGATGGGTGGATGTCTCAGGGCGAGGGCCAGGTCCAGCACGGCGCCTGGCCTGGGTGTCCATGTTCTAATGCCAGGTGCGACCTTGTTGATGAGAGCGTTGAGTGCCTCTGCACTGTTCTTTGTGTTTGTGTCCTTAATGTAGCTGTGGGTGCACAAACACGCACATAAACACAGACACGCACACATATATACACACACAGACATATACATGCTTTTACATGTTCCTTTGAGAACCATTCCACATCTGCGCTACGTTACTATAGTGGTGCGGCGTAGCTAACCTATTTTTCAATTTGTGATAAAAGCACCAAATTTGGTTCATATTTAACATCAAGGCACCTTAGTCAAAGAACTGGTCAAATGGGTTAGGGTTAGGGTTTTCTTCACGTGTGTTTGTGGATAGCGTTGGCTATATTTTATGCATATGCCAAAAAAATAGCTCAGTATCACATCTTGGACTCACATTACAATAATCCATGTTTGTTTTTAAAAAACAATCTTTTCTAAATGCTTCCTGCACACTTGCTGTCTGATCATGGTGGAGCACCCCATCTTGTCTTCCCATGAGCTGGTGAGCATCTTTAAAGTCTTCAATCAGCGCTGCAACCTCAGGGCCAGCTACCATCCACTGCCGGAGAGCACTAGGGTTGCCTGTAAGACCTACCACCCCTCAATCACTCTTGATGCAAGCATTATGTGCTTGATCAATGGGGATTGCCCGAGAAGACCCGATTGGTCTTCTGAATGGTGAAATTGCCAACATTAAATTCTCTGGCAACATCTGGGTGTCTTGTTGCTTGTTCAGTCATATCATCACAAAGACGAACTGGGATCCAGCGGGCATAGTTGGTATGGTCCAGAGCCAAGAACCTGGGGAGTGTTCTGTCAGAGAATCGAGGTACATGCTGATGGGAGGACTGCCGCAGGGATCTCTCATAGACCAATACACACAGCTCCAATGCCATGACTGTTGCCCAGTAGCTTACTGGAATTGAGGGCAGCTCTCCTCTCCACCATTCGTCAAACCCTAAAGGCGCATCTTCTGTATCTGTGTCACGGTTATTATAAACAGACTGGGAAAGAGGTGGGCGACATAGCACTTGTGTGTCCAGATGGAAATAGCAGCAACATGAACAAGGCAGGGGTGTCCCTAAGCGCCACTGTGACAACACCAGCGTTTTTTTTTTTTTTTTTTTACTTTTGCATTTAAAGCTTGGGGCCAGCTTATACCTCATACAGCATACCAGTTGCAGCAAATAACAACCTGCTACCAGTGGCATAGCGGAGGCCCCCGCATCCCCCGCGTTGCGGGGGGGGCCCCGGAGCTTAGGGGGCCCCGCCCCCACTGTAGACTATCCTCTTAGATTTCGTAACGCGCGGGAACAGGGCGCAGACAGTGTGACGAGCCCAGTATGGTTCTGCGGGGCTGCAGCTGGATGCATCTCACGCAGAGGGCGGGGCCCCGAGGGGCGTGATTACCAAACCAAGCCGCATTTCTCGGAGACGCTCTCTGATTGGCACTGACTGACGCTCTCTGATTGTTCAAAACACAGCGGGAAGCGCCGGTAAAAATGAAGCGGTGCTCAGAAAAACAAGATGAGAGCGAAAGCCGAACAGGAGACGGCAAAGCTACGAAAAAGAACATCATTGTTCCAGCAGGCAGCAAAGGTAGACTGACTCTAACGTTACTGAAGTGAAGATGCATCGGCACTCTGCAGTAAGCTCCCCACCCAGGCCGGCCGCGTCCACCGCTATCAACCCCCCGGTCAGCTGAGCTCTGCGTCGAGTCCAGGCAGACACAGCCAGGCCCCCAGCCACGCTACAGCCGCCGAGACAGGTTAGACGAATATAACGTTTTATTCGCCATAACCAGTACGAGTAGCCTACAGGTTACATTGGAACTGGAATCTAATCCGTAATTTTTTTAGTACATGGTTTAAGTGGCCGCGATGTCCAGTGTGATGATAATAATGATGTGTGTAGTGGGACGGGCAGTCACGATATTCAGACATGGCACGAGATTATGGGTCATTGTAATTACGAGGATTTACTGAAACGGCAAGTAGTGTCAGAGGCATAGGCGGAGGGTGAGCTGGACATTAGGGTAGGCTATCATGGGATGGTCCTCGCACGGAGCGCGCAAAATTTTCTCACTTTATTATTGATTTAGGGGAGTGGGCGGGGCCCCATGGTCTGCTCTGCGGGGGGGCCCCGACATATTGCGCAACGCTACTGCCTGCTACTGATATTAATATAATGAAATTACCACTTATTTTGTAAATGTCCTTAGAATGGTGAGCGAGTATTTTATTAGTTTTTCAGGGTTAGTGGGATCTGGATTATGTCCGTTATTGCATGCAAATCCAATGGGATAAGAAAGTTTGACCAAGCGCTGGTGGCCATTTAGAAAAATGCCTGCCATGGCCACCAGGGTGCTAGTAACGCCCCAATATCCAGTTTGTTCCCAATATATCTATCAACACATTATCATTATCAATTTGGTATGATAGGTTGAGCTATGCCACACTACTACTATAAGAAGGAGGGTCCCGTTGTTTCCCTAGGAGTGGCAACATCTCACACTGTCGATGAAATTAATGTTTATTTAAAAAAATATATATATTTCAAACAATGCAACCTATACAATACAAGACAACCACAAAACAGTACAATAACCACCACAAAACAATACAATAGACAACAGTAACAACAGACACACCACTTAACACATTGAGTGCCACGCCCCTTCCGGGAAGTGACCTGGCCTTGCCGTCCATTAACCCCATGTAAATGTAGATGTAGTTTGTAGAGCTAAACCTATATTTTATAGTATATCTAATTTATTTATGGGTCTAATAACGCCGTCGAGTCTCAGTGAGTTGCTTCCAGTCAATGTGCAAAAAACAGATAATTTTTTCATCCGTACATTTCTATTTTATACCGTTTTGAATATGAATATAGTTTGGTTGCTTTTCTGAGTAATTCCATGGAAAAGACGCGAAAACAGCGTTTTTGTGTAATTCAATAAACACGTTGTCATTTTCCGCCTGATTATCGGATCTTCCTGAAATCAATGCTAGATTATCATTATTATCCTTCCTCGTGAATACATGAAATGTGCCCTGGAGCGCGGCGCTCCCCCCCCCGCCCCCCCTGCACCCAACGGAAAACAGCCACACACATAAAACACAGATAGCTTCAATCGTGGTAGAAATAAATATCAGATTTCATATAATATTTCATACAAGCTTTCATATAGTGTCCGTACCTGGTCTCTGATGTAATGCAAAAAAAATAATCCAATTTATGATCGCCATTCCAGTTATCCACAGCGATCCTGTCTCCGACGTTGTTGGGCATTGCACTTCAACGGGCGGGCGCGGTCAGTAGTCCAAACCATCCCTACAAGCGTGTGTTTTGCCGGAGTGTTTAGGACCCGCCCCCACACCGCAGCTCGGTAGAGAAAAGAAACAAACCTGTTTCTAACGGGGTGCAATAATGGCAGAAGGCGTTATAGGGTGGTATAAGACCGTCTGCCAGCTCAGACACACTCAGAACAGTATAGCACAAGGTGCCCCGCTGAATTATGAATTTCAATTGCGATTAAAAGAAATACTGTGAGAAAACGTAGATCTACGTTTCTGTGACGTAGCTGGCACTCAACGGTTGGGCGACAGAAACTTAGTTCTACGCTAACGGCACCCAACGTGTTAATGGTTTGAAAAGGGGGGGAAGAAGTGTGAAACTTGGAATTTGACCATGACATATAACATAAAAAAATATTTCCTTTTGAGTATGATCATTTTTACCTATACTTTACTTTTTAAGAATTATACAGGTTTGGCCCTGCCACTCGATATGAGACATATCGGTCCTCTTCCACTGCTTCCCTCACTGTCCCGTCATCCAAACTTTAAAGTTTTGGTGACCAGGCTTTTTCACGAGCTGCACCCAGACTTTGGAACACCGTCCCTCAGACTGTCCGAAACTCTCCCTCACTCTCCACCTTTAAATCCCGACTCAAAACCTACCTGTTCTCCCAAGCATACAACCTTCCCTACCCATAACCACCCTCCTCCAACCTACCACCTCCCCTTCCCCTTCCCTACTTTCTCTCCCTCTCCTGCCCCACCCTCCCCTCGGTTCCCCTTACTTCCCTGACTGTTACCCCACTGGACTCTGTATCTGTTACTTGTTACCCGTGGTTGTATGCCCTGTGTATTCATACTGTTGCTTATTCCCTGTGGTTCTTTGTTTCTGTTTCCTTTGTTTTGCGTCTTTGGGTTCTTGAAAAGCACTTTATAAATAAAATGTATTATTATTATTTATATACCTGTCTGCTGGATGTGCCTCGACAAAGTATCCTGCGAACGGGCAGTAGATCCTGGGCTGCAAGGATTTCACCAGCTGAGCCTTGTAGTTCAGCAGCTTCTTCCTTTCATTCTTGATGAAATCTGCTTTCCAGGCCTCTAAAAGTGGGTCAAACGTGCCAATTATTGAGAGCAATCTTGCAAACATTGCAAATGACAAAATCACCTTAATGAATGAAAGGGTTAACCTGATGTTGTGTGGCAGTGAAAGGGTTAACCTTCTGTGTATTGTCACAGTGAAAGTATTATATGTTATTGCACATCGTTGCGGGCAAGACCACCCGCATTTCATTGTATACTTGTATGCCGTGACAAATAAATCTCTTGACTCTTGACTTGACTTAACTGTTTGGTAGTGCGGTAGTGAAAGGGTTAATTAAGTGACTTACACACCACACAAGCGCACTTATTACACACACTGCTGTTATTTACACTGTGGAATCTTTTTAATTTATCCACTGTTTCTTTACCGTATAGTTTGTATAGATCGTTGTATATTGTTGTCTATAAATCTACTATGATTGAGGAGCTGGGAAAAACAAGCATCTCATGCCTTTCTGAATGTATGTACATTTTAAAAAGCTGTGACAATAAAATAATCTGAATCTGAATCTGAATCTAAATCTGAAATGACATCACCCCCATCCCTGTTTGTCCCCAGTATTCACAGATGGTGGCTAAGAGGAGGACGAGGAAAAAGCTGGATGCTATATTGGAAAACCCCTCCCACCCCCTCCATGAGGAGCTAGCCAAGATGTGGAGCAAATTCAACTATAGACTTATCCCCCCACGACACCACAAATCGCCTCGAGAGCTAACGGCTGGTGAACTTGAGAACTGACTATCTGACTCCTAATAATAAACACTGCACAGACTCCTGTTCTACTACTTACTACTGTTCACTACTACTACTGTTTTCACTATTATCATTACTACTCGCACTTTGTTCTATGTTCTATTATTATTATTACTACCTATCCCATCTATCCCCCGATGCTGCTATGACACTTGAATTTCCCCATGGGGATTAATAGAGGTTGACAATACATTTGAATCGAATCTCGTTTTGAACTAGCGTACGTCAGTGGCCAATCATAGCGCAAAACGCGAAAGTGGAAGCAAACATGGGTTAGGATAAGAATAGACGCGACCAGGACACATACCCCACCGGCTTCATTTTCGTCATAGACACGGGAAAAAGGGAACCTTGTCTATTGCCCTCTGTGGGACAATATTGATATTTGACCTCGAAACTATCACCTGTGTATTTCCCCCCTTGGAAAGTCATGGGGAACCCTGAAGCCCCCCCCGCAAAGTCACTCATCATCAGGTCCACGTTGTGGGGCAGCCTCCCCCCATTGGGCCTTGTGCAGTCCACGGTGTTCAGAATCATGTGACCTGTTGACGGTAGTAAGAGAGGAAGTGTAAAGGGACTCGTGGTCTTGTGTAGCTCAACGAGTACTAGCCTGCACTCGACCCACCCAACCACCTCCAATGTACAGTTTCCCACCCCACCTACCCCCCCCCCCCCCCACCTACCCAGCCTCCTCCAATGTACAGTTTCTTCCCCCTCAAATGTATATACTCTCTTTTTAGACTCCTTTTGTACACATAAACAGTACTGAATATTTGTAGATCTGGTATGTCATAAATGTCTAGATGCAACAGTACTGTCTACCTGTATGTCATGTATGTCATATATGTTATGATGAATTGAAAATGGGGGACCTTGATGTAAACAAGACGAAAGTCTTTCTCTGCATCCCCTTAACAATTGTGTGTGTTGAGCTGTACTGTATTGTACCCATTCTGCAATCTGTTATTACAATTTTCAATCAATCAATCAATGATGCGGCGTTCAGACTATGGCAGTAGACGGTAGCCTATATAGGCTGACAAATATCTGATGTTCATCGAGGAGGGTAGATGCAGGATATGTCACTCTCTCCGTCATACTGCGTCAAGTGATTGGGGTATAACACACACGCATGTCCCCAAACACTCCACCAGCCCAATCTGAGCATGTGCCATAACGCCCATCTCCTATTGGGTGGCTTACTGGTGATTTAGCCTCCAATATATTAGCCTTGATCCTCATCATGGCTCACCACCATTTAAGTCATATCCTCTTCTGCTACAATGTGTAGAGGGGAAATCGACTGTTCTCATGTGCATAGCGCCACATAGAGGCTCCAATTTATGCTGTAATGAGGTTACTGATACCCAAGTGGCAGTAATGTAGAAGATTCAGTGTAGCAAAGTGTGGCAACTGGACTAAGAGAATGAGATTGAGTATAGTAATAATAATACTAAAGTTTATTTGTATAGCACCTTTCATACAGAACTGCAGCTCAAAGTGCTTCACAACAGAAACAAGACAGGCATAAAATGAGCACATAAAGTGCAGACATATCAAATCACAGTTTTTCACATTAGGATCTAACATCCCAACAGGCCACCTTGTTTATGGTTTGATTCAGTTTTAGAATAGTAATGTGCATTGACTTTCGCTCTGGCACTCTGATTTATGTTAGATGGGTTTCATCAGTATTTTCCCTGTGATAAGCAAGGCTACTGAATGTAGAGAGGAGATGGGGGTAATATTGCATGCTCAGATTGCGTTGGTGGAGTGTTCGGGAAAAAAATTATGGAAATAGGGCCAAATTGTAACTACTCCAATGTTTGACGCATGCAACGTGAGAAGTGAAATTCTTTTACTGTATGAAGCACAATCTTAGGGGGCTCATACAGAACCAAGCATTTCACTGTAATGTAGGCTACATGTACCTTATATGGGACAAATAAAACAAAATTCAAGTTAAAACTTGGTCACATCATTACCCTCCTTGCCATTACCCTCCATTACCCTCCTTGCTGATAAGCGCGGAAGCATACTGTACCGCTGGTAGACAATAGGAATGTCACACCCCTACATAAGTATTGTGGTATTTCCCCAAAAAGTTATGTTGGTGATTACAATGATGGTAGTGACCAAGAAATTATGGAAATACCATGGTAAATGATTTATACAATGGCCAGTACCATGGTTAAAACTTAAATGACCATCAAACTACCATGATACATTTTCACAAGGGACAAACCCTGAACTCTTATCATATGAAGAAAAAACATTCACCTTTATAATCAACAATGATGCAAGTATCCATTTCAGGATGCACATCATCCATCAGGATCATGAACCTCAGATGCTCGTCAATCTGATTTAGAGAAAAACAAGGTACCATTAGACAAAAGCCTTGAGGCAGATGGATGCACACTAAATGATTTCTCGCACCAATATTTTGTATTTGGTATTTTGTATTTATTAGTTAAGTTTTAACCTGTATTTATTATTCCTTATTGTCTTGTCAGTAGTATTATTATTATTGTTGATGTTGATGTTTTTACACTTTAAGGACCAGCCACGTATATATACGTGTTTCGGTGCCATACGTTGTGGACCAGAGGCACGTATATAGCCGTGGCAAGTTGTTATTGTTTTATTCCATATTAATAACCGGATCAAGATCCCCGATCGACTCTGTAGATCTATCCGCCTCTGTGGAATCGGCAACATGCAATACCGGCCAGATCCTCTTTGCGGCACCATCGCTCCACTGCAGTATCATTGTGGGCGAATGGAATATTTTTTTTTTACCCTCCAACGGAGTATCATATTACTCTGATCACAAACCAACAGCATGCACCGTGTATCACGTTTCGAAGCGGAGATTTCACCATGGAATAAGGGGATTTATCATCAACCAGTGGACATATCGATCTACCAGATGCCGATCGATAACGAGGAAATGCTGCCGGGTATCACACGGGCTGACGGTAAGACATTTATCACCTAATTTATAGCCGGATCGGAGCTTGCTGTGCAACGCAAGCAATCGATCTGTGAATGTGGCTACTTACACAGACACTGTATTGGTAATCAATAATACTAATCGACGTCCCCCGCCGCCCCCCTTTCATCCATAGATGCTCTGGGATAGTCCGGATCATAAGCAGTTTGTGTTATTTCATTAGCATATATACAACGGAAATGCCGTTGAATATAACGTTAGTAGCCTTTAGCTCTATAACTAGCTTTCCAAAAAATAGATGATACGAAATCTGCGATAAAGCTTATATTCACGGCGCTATAAAATGACAACCTACCGATGGATTTTTTTTCTTTAAGCCATTCTGAAGGGACGGTTTATGCACTCAATTGACAATGAGAATGGACAGATAGCATAGCAACACTATAAAGTATAGATATAGCTGTTAGAAAACCCACATGTTTGTTTACATTCCCCGGTCCTCTAGCCACTAATTAGACTAAGCCCATCGGTCGTCAAAGAAAATGAAAAATAAAAAGATTGTATACAAAAAAAAGAAAAGCTTTCTCGCACCAATCAAATTAACCAATCAAACAGACTGAGACTGTTTCACCCAAATAGACTACGTTATATTGTTGTTCCCTAAATCATTTTTAAACATTCACTTTTTTTTTTATCTACTTTTTTCTCCCATCACAATTTCGTATCGTCCAATTCTACCCTCCCCTGTCTTGAACGCTGTTAGTGTTATGGTTTGTAACCGACCCCAATCGCACAACACAAGACAGGTATGATGGTTTGCCAAGAAACAGATATTTATTTAGAACAGGGAAAAAGGGCACTGTCCCTTTAAGGGAGAAAACACAAGACACTGGAATAACACAAGAGGGGAAGGTAAAGTGCCTTTAAGAGGTGGGCAGGTAAAGGGAACACTATGGGAAGGTAAAGGGAACGCCTAAGGGAAGGTTAAGGGAACGCCTTGGGGAAGGTTAAGGGAACGCCTTGGGACAGAGGACTAGGGACTAGGAGAGCTAGGGATAGAGGACTAGGGACTAGGAGAACTAGGGATAGAGGACTAGGGACTAGGAGATCTAGGGACAGAGGGACAGGTACTGGGGAACATAGGGAACAGGTTCTGGGGAACAGAGGGCCAGGTTCTGGTGACAGAGGGAACAGAGGCCCGCGGAGGCGGGCTGGGGACAGGGAGGAAACAGGGGACAGAGGACCGCGGAGGCGGGCTGGGGACAGGGAGGAACTGGGGACTGGTGGGAAAACATCTGGGCCGCTCTGCAGAACAGAGGAGAGGGTTAATATTCAAAGGGAAAAAACAGAGCAGATGCAGAACAGTCCAAAAAACAAAGTAACAAAGTAAATACTATCTTCGTGTGAACAAACACACAGTGGGAGATGGAATGTCCAAAATAATATCCAAGTGAGAACTAAGGAGGCAATACGCTGGGAGAGTGACATCACAATCAAAACTCACCCAGGCGTATGCGTAATGGTACAGGAACAGCAGCGGGAACGGGGGCAAGAGGCATTACGCTGAGTGAGTGACATCACAATCAAAACTCACCCAGGCGTATGCGTAAAGGTACAGGGACAGCAGCGGGAACGGGGGCAAGGGCACTACGCTGAGTGAGTGACATCACAATCAAAACTCACCCAGGCGTATGCGTAAAGGTACAGGGACAGCAGCGGGAACGGGGGCAAGGGCACTACGCTGAGTGAGTGACATCACAATCAAAACTCACCCAGGCGTATGCGTAAAGGTAAGGGACAGCAGCGGGGCGAGGGCATCGCCACCGGGTGGCTGGCTGTCCGAGCCGAGGAACAGAGTGCTGGAACAGTGGCGGTGACGAGGGAGTCGTCCACCGGGTAGCCGACTGTCGGAGCCGAGGAACAGAGTGCTGGAACAGTGGCGGTGACGAGGGTGTCGTCCACCGGGTAGCCGCTGTCGGAGCCGAGGAACAGAGTGCGCGCCACACCTTGGTGTGCGCGTCGGAACAGTGGCGGTGGCGAGGGCGTCGTCCACCGGGTAGCCGCTGTCGGAGCCGAGGAACAGAGTGCGCGCCACACCTTGGTGTGCGCGTCGGAACCGAGAGACGCCTCGGGGTGCGTCTGCGAGGAGGAGTGTGCCAAGCACGAAGGTCTGGAAGATGCGCGTCGGCGCGCTGAGGTCTGGAGAGCGTGCCAAGCTCGAAGGTCTGGAAGATGCGCCTCTGTGCGCTGGTACGGAGGAGCGTGCCAAGCTCGAAGGTCTGGAAGATGCGCGTCAGTGCGCTGGTACGGAGGAGCGTGCCAAGCTCGAAGGTCTGGAAGATGCGCGTCAGTGCGCTGGTACGGAGGAGCGTGCCAAGCTCGAAGGTCTGAAGTGGAACACTGGAATACCTCCCGTAGAGGATTAGAGAGCGCAGTACAGTGTCTCCCTCCAGGCAAACGGCGGCAGGTGGCGAAGGCTTGAGCGCATCTGGCGCGCTGGTCTGGAGTGGAACACTGGAATACCTCCCGTAGAGAATTAGAGAGCGCAGTACAATGTCTCCCTCCAGGCAAACGGCGACAGGTGGCCAAAGCCCTTGAAGATGCGCGTTGCGCGCTGGTGACTGGAGAGCGTGCCAAGCCCGAGGGTCCGGGAGATGCGCGTTGGTCTAGATGTGCGTCAGGACGAACAGCTGCGCTGGGGTCTGCAGTGGAACGCTGGGGTGCCTCCCGTGGAAGTTACAGGGAGCGCAGAACAGTCTCCTCCACAGGCTACGGCGACAGCAGACGAAGGCTGGAGCAAAACATCTCAAGGCTGGAGAGATCCATCTTACAGCATTGGTAGACCAGGGGATCTCCCGAAAGAGTCTAGATGTTAGAGAATATGACTCAGCATGAATACAACACGACCCCAAGCCAAAACGAGGGGAAGCGCCCTGGTATTTAAAGCCCACAGGGGGACTAATTAGCCTGCCATCACAGGTGCGAGAGATAATAGAATATCAAACAGGTGTGGCCACTAAGGGTAAGGAAACGAGAGGGTGGGGGCTAGAGAGAGTGAGTAGGGAATTCCTAACAGTAGGCTTAAAGAAGACAGAGAAAAGGTAGTGAGCAGCGGGCAAAACCTCACAGTACCCCCCCCTCAACGGGAGCCACCCGGCGACCCAAAACAAATACAGACAGAGTGGCAGGGGGCAAAACAAGAGGTACTGGCCAAGCCAGCAGGGGAAGCCACCACAAGAGTGGGGCTAGCAAAAGAAACAGGGTCGCCGAGGGGTAACTAGGGTAGCAGAGGGGCAACTGGTCTAGAGGAACTGGGTCTAGAGAACTAGTCTAGCGAACTGGGCAAGAGAACCGGTCTAGAGAACTGGTTTAGGGAACTGGTCTAGAGAACTGGTCTAGAGGAACTGGTCTAGAGGAACTGGGTCTAGAGAACTGGTCTAGAGCAACTGGTCTAGAGGAACTGAGCAGCGGGGCGAGGGCATCGCCACCGGGTGGCTGGCTGTCCGAGCCGAGGAACAGAGTGCTGGAACAGTGGCGGTGACGAGGGAGTCGTCCACCGGGTAGCCGACTGTCGGAGCCGAGGAACAGAGTGCTGGAACAGTGGCGGTGACGAGGGTGTCGTCCACCGGGTAGCCGCTGTCGGAGCCGAGGAACAGAGTGCGCGCCACACCTTGGTGTGCGCGTCGGAACAGTGGCGGTGGCGAGGGCGTCGTCCACCGGGTAGCCGCTGTCGGAGCCGAGGAACAGAGTGCGCGCCACACCTTGGTGTGCGCGTCGGAACCGAGAGACGCCTCGGGGTGCGTCTGCGAGGAGGAGTGTGCCAAGCACGAAGGTCTGGAAGATGCGCGTCGGCGCGCTGAGGTCTGGAGAGCGTGCCAAGCTCGAAGGTCTGGAAGATGCGCCTCTGTGCGCTGGTACGGAGGAGCGTGCCAAGCTCGAAGGTCTGGAAGATGCGCGTCAGTGCGCTGGTACGGAGGAGCGTGCCAAGCTCGAAGGTCTGGAAGATGCGCGTCAGTGCGCTGGTACGGAGGAGCGTGCCAAGCTCGAAGGTCTGAAGTGGAACACTGGAATACCTCCCGTAGAGGATTAGAGAGCGCAGTACAGTGTCTCCCTCCAGGCAAACGGCGGCAGGTGGCGAAGGCTTGAGCGCATCTGGCGCGCTGGTCTGGAGTGGAACACTGGAATACCTCCCGTAGAGAATTAGAGAGCGCAGTACAATGTCTCCCTCCAGGCAAACGGCGACAGGTGGCCAAAGCCCTTGAAGATGCGCGTTGCGCGCTGGTGACTGGAGAGCGTGCCAAGCCCGAGGGTCCGGGAGATGCGCGTTGGTCTAGATGTGCGTCAGGACGAACAGCTGCGCTGGGGTCTGCAGTGGAACGCTGGGGTGCCTCCCGTGGAAGTTACAGGGAGCGCAGAACAGTCTCCTCCACAGGCTACGGCGACAGCAGACGAAGGCTGGAGCAAAACATCTCAAGGCTGGAGAGATCCATCTTACAGCATTGGTAGACCAGGGGATCTCCCGAAAGAGTCTAGATGTTAGAGAATATGACTCAGCATGAATACAACACGACCCCAAGCCAAAACGAGGGGAAGCGCCCTGGTATTTAAAGCCCACAGGGGGACTAATTAGCCTGCCATCACAGGTGCGAGAGATAATAGAATATCAAACAGGTGTGGCCACTAAGGGTAAGGAAACGAGAGGGTGGGGGCTAGAGAGAGTGAGTAGGGAATTCCTAACAGTAGGCTTAAAGAAGACAGAGAAAAGGTAGTGAGCAGCGGGCAAAACCTCACAGTACCCCCCCCTCAACGGGAGCCACCCGGCGACCCAAAACAAATACAGACAGAGTGGCAGGGGGCAAAACAAGAGGTACTGGCCAAGCCAGCAGGGGAAGCCACCACAAGAGTGGGGCTAGCAAAAGAAACAGGGTCGCCGAGGGGTAACTAGGGTAGCAGAGGGGCAACTGGTCTAGAGGAACTGGGTCTAGAGAACTAGTCTAGCGAACTGGGCAAGAGAACCGGTCTAGAGAACTGGTTTAGGGAACTGGTCTAGAGAACTGGTCTAGAGGAACTGGTCTAGAGGAACTGGGTCTAGAGAACTGGTCTAGAGCAACTGGTCTAGAGGAACTGAGGGGCAAGCAGGGTAGCTAAGGGGTAACCATGGAAGCACCGGGAAAGGGCTAGCAGAGGGAAGGTTAGCTGCCAGGGCACTGATAGCTACAGGGCCTATGCTAGCTGTACTGCTACATCAACATAGAGGCTGCGCAAGCTGCCGGAGCTAGGCTGGCAGACAGGGCTGAACCAGCATGAGAGCACAAGCTAGCTGGAAGGACAGTCCTAGCTGTGTGAGAAAAACTGACCTTGCTAGCTGAAAGGGCAGTCCTAGCAGTGGGATAAACTACACAAAAAAAGTGGAGGCCATGCAGAGGGACCGGGTTAGCTGCTTGGGCCTGGCTAGCTACAGGGCCTATGCCAGCTGCAAGGCTGCATTAACATAGAGGCTGTGCTAACAGCCGGGGCCAAGCTAGCAGACCGGGGCCATGCAGAGGGAAACTGGGTTAGCCGCCAGGGCATGGCTAGCTACAGGGGGGTCAAACAGGGCAAAACGGGAAGCAAACAGGGGAGCTAACCGGGGAGACTAACAAGCTAAACAGGGGAGTAACAGGCTAACAAGGGAGCTAAACAGGACTAACAGGGAAGCTAAACTGGGCAAACAGGGAAGCTAACAGGGCTAACAGGGGAGCTAGAGGGGAGACTAACAAGCTAACAGGGGAGCTAACAGGGCTAACAGGGGAGCTAGAGGGAACAAGAAAAAAAAAAGGCAAACTCAACATACACCGTCTGTGCTGGCTGGGGTCGTCGATTTGGTGGGGTCGTACTGTTATGGTTTGTAACCGACCCCAATCGCACAACACAAGACAGGTATGATGGTTTGCCAAGAAACAGATATTTATTTAGAACAGGGAAAAAGGGCACTGTCCCTTTAAGGGAGAAAACACAAGACACTGGAATAACACAAGAGGGGAAGGTAAAGTGCCTTTAAGAGGTGGGCAGGTAAAGGGAACACTATGGGAAGGTAAAGGGAACGCCTAAGGGAAGGTTAAGGGAACGCCTTGGGGAAGGTTAAGGGAACGCCTTGGGACAGAGGACTAGGGACTAGGAGAGCTAGGGATAGAGGACTAGGGACTAGGAGAACTAGGGATAGAGGACTAGGGACTAGGAGATCTAGGGACAGAGGGACAGGTACTGGGGAACATAGGGAACAGGTTCTGGGGAACAGAGGGCCAGGTTCTGGTGACAGAGGGAACAGAGGCCCGCGGAGGCGGGCTGGGGACAGGGAGGAAACAGGGGACAGAGGACCGCGGAGGCGGGCTGGGGACAGGGAGGAACTGGGGACTGGTGGGAAAACATCTGGGCCGCTCTGCAGAACAGAGGAGAGGGTTAATATTCAAAGGGAAAAAACAGAGCAGATGCAGAACAGTCCAAAAAACAAAGTAACAAAGTAAATACTATCTTCGTGTGAACAAACACACAGTGGGAGATGGAATGTCCAAAATAATATCCAAGTGAGAACTAAGGAGGCAATACGCTGGGAGAGTGACATCACAATCAAAACTCACCCAGGCGTATGCGTAATGGTACAGGAACAGCAGCGGAACGGGGGCAAGAGGCATTACGCTGAGTGAGTGACATCACAATCAAAACTCACCCAGGCGTATGCGTAAAGGTACAGGGACAGCAGCGGGAACGGGGGCAAGGGCACTACGCTGAGTGAGTGACATCACAATCAAAACTCACCCAGGCGTATGCGTAAAGGTACAGGGACAGCAGCGGGAACGGGGGCAAGGGCACTACGCTGAGTGAGTGACATCACAATCAAAACTCACCCAGGCGTATGCGTAAAGGTAAGGGACAGCAGCGGGGCGAGGGCATCGCCACCGGGTGGCTGGCTGTCCGAGCCGAGGAACAGAGTGCTGGAACAGTGGCGGTGACGAGGGAGTCGTCCACCGGGTAGCCGACTGTCGGAGCCGAGGAACAGAGTGCTGGAACAGTGGCGGTGACGAGGGTGTCGTCCACCGGGTAGCCGCTGTCGGAGCCGAGGAACAGAGTGCGCGCCACACCTTGGTGTGCGCGTCGGAACAGTGGCGGTGGCGAGGGCGTCGTCCACCGGGTAGCCGCTGTCGGAGCCGAGGAACAGAGTGCGCGCCACACCTTGGTGTGCGCGTCGGAACCGAGAGACGCCTCGGGGTGCGTCTGCGAGGAGGAGTGTGCCAAGCACGAAGGTCTGGAAGATGCGCGTCGGCGCGCTGAGGTCTGGAGAGCGTGCCAAGCTCGAAGGTCTGGAAGATGCGCCTCTGTGCGCTGGTACGGAGGAGCGTGCCAAGCTCGAAGGTCTGGAAGATGCGCGTCAGTGCGCTGGTACGGAGGAGCGTGCCAAGCTCGAAGGTCTGGAAGATGCGCGTCAGTGCGCTGGTACGGAGGAGCGTGCCAAGCTCGAAGGTCTGAAGTGGAACACTGGAATACCTCCCGTAGAGGATTAGAGAGCGCAGTACAGTGTCTCCCTCCAGGCAAACGGCGGCAGGTGGCGAAGGCTTGAGCGCATCTGGCGCGCTGGTCTGGAGTGGAACACTGGAATACCTCCCGTAGAGAATTAGAGAGCGCAGTACAATGTCTCCCTCCAGGCAAACGGCGACAGGTGGCCAAAGCCCTTGAAGATGCGCGTTGCGCGCTGGTGACTGGAGAGCGTGCCAAGCCCGAGGGTCCGGGAGATGCGCGTTGGTCTAGATGTGCGTCAGGACGAACAGCTGCGCTGGGGTCTGCAGTGGAACGCTGGGGTGCCTCCCGTGGAAGTTACAGGGAGCGCAGAACAGTCTCCTCCACAGGCTACGGCGACAGCAGACGAAGGCTGGAGCAAAACATCTCAAGGCTGGAGAGATCCATCTTACAGCATTGGTAGACCAGGGGATCTCCCGAAAGAGTCTAGATGTTAGAGAATATGACTCAGCATGAATACAACACGACCCCAAGCCAAAACGAGGGGAAGCGCCCTGGTATTTAAAGCCCACAGGGGGACTAATTAGCCTGCCATCACAGGTGCGAGAGATAATAGAATATCAAACAGGTGTGGCCACTAAGGGTAAGGAAACGAGAGGGTGGGGGCTAGAGAGAGTGAGTAGGGAATTCCTAACAGTAGGCTTAAAGAAGACAGAGAAAAGGTAGTGAGCAGCGGGCAAAACCTCACAGTTAGGCCATGCCTCCCACAAGCCGGCTGCAATGTGGACGAAGCCTTACATCACGTGTACCCTCCGGTACTCGAGGAAGCAGCCGTCGCATCTTTTCACCTGCACAGCGCGATCTCTCAGCGGCGGGAGTCTGCGTGGGAGGGACACGCCGCCCCCGTCGCTTCCTGATTCTGCTGCGCAGGAGCACCAACCGACCTGTAGGAGTCGCTGTCCACAACGTCCGATCCCCACCCATCAGCTTTCCCACCCCTAACACTGCCAATTGTGTTAATATGAACGACCAGCCAAGCTGATAGCAATGCGGAGAGCTGGGCTCATTTTTAAACATTTACAAAATAAATTCAGAATTTAGAAATGTTTAGAAAAGCTAATTTTCACCAGTTTATTTCCTCTTGCATTGTTTGCCTCCAGTTTTGGTTTCTCTTTCAGCTTGGTGAAGTTGTAATGACCTCCTGGAGCCTGACCTGATCGAACGTGACTTTGAGGTAAAATAATGACTTGGACTATTTCAACAACTTCGGGGTGAGAGTTTGACAAACAAGATGATTTTATGTTTAGGTAATGCGTCTGAGTAAGTAAAATTTTATTACATGATATAACCTACTGTCACCCGAAGGATCTTAAAGGTGCTATAGATAACATTCAGCCATTACATGTCGCACTAGCACCAGAACGTAATCTATCCAATCAGGTGCATTCCACATGTGGAAATGGGAAGTAGGGGATACGTGCCTGCAATATGTAAACAACATCATTAATTTTGGACCCGCAAACTAATTTTAAATAATAAATTCTAAACGTATAATTCATCAATAATGTATTGGGGGGGGAAAGCAATATTTTTATTCTACACCTTTCTAAGCGCTCTGTGGAGGCATAATAAAAAAGAAAATCTACATAGAAATGTTACCTATAGCACCTTTAACTGCTTTAAGTTCATCTCACTATATGTTAATTCTTGGCCCCGGCTGTGATATATAGCTAGCATAGCATAGTGTGTTACACAAACAGCCAGGGACCCAACAAGTTAGAGATATTATATGGCGGCGGGGGGGAGGGGCTAGCAGGGGCTTAAGCTCCCTCTGAAAAAGGCTTAGCCCCCTCTAAGCCCCCCCTCCCAGTTATGTTTCTTATTTTATTTATATATAAAATACATTACAAATTCCGTTATATTGGACATTTGTATTAATTATATCAAGCGAAGAACTGAGAAATTTGGCAGAGAGAGACAACAACATTATCGTGGGTTTGCGTGATGAGTATCTCCACCTCTTTTATTGTGAAGCTGTATCTATCTACCGGTAGTCATCAAAAGCATGTCTGTCACTATAGCCAATTGAAATAAATGCTCACGTGGACTGGGAGAACCAATGGAATAGTCCCACCGGGCCGCGTGTATATTGCCCTAACACACTTTCACTTCCGCGTTTGAGATGCGAGAGAGTAAAAAAAAAAAAACATCTTTGGATAGCTTCTTTGCAACGGGGAAATATAACGCTTCTTTTAATAAACAGGAGCCATGCTTAAAATACGGGTTTATCGCAACAGGTCTGTGAGGTTCGCCTCTTCCCTGGACCTTTAATTCCTGTTCCCTGGACCTTTAATTCCCTGTCTCCTCACCTCTCCAGCCCCCACCCTCGCGTTCGTTTACTCTCGTCTGCTCTTCAGCAGCCCACACCCTTGGACTACCTTTCATTATGTGTTTGATTGGTCCTTGCCGAACACACACTTCTTAGTCAAGTATCAATTACCATCACGCACCTGATGTGTGTTCTAATTAGCGCCCCAGTGGGCTTTAAATACCTCGATCTCCCCCCCAGTCCTCGTCGGGTCGTTCTCTATCTGTAAGCTCCTACGGGAGATTCCCTATCTGTATCTGTTTCTGTATTCTGTATGCTGTTTCATCTCCGGCGTGAGACGAGGTGCAAGCCTTCGCCACCTGTCGCCGTTTGCCTGGAGTGGGACACAGCCTGCGCTCTCTAATTCTCTACGGGAGGTATTCCAGTGTTCCACTCCAGACCCCGCGCCAGACGCGCTCCTACAGCAGACGCGCTCCACTCCAGACCCCGCGCAGACGCGCTCCTACAGCAGATGCGCTCCTACAGCGGACGCGCTCCTACAGCAGACGCGCTCAACTCCAGACCCCGCGCAGACGCGCTCCTACAGCAGACGCGCTCCTACAGCAGACGCGCTCCACTCCAGACCCCGCACAGACGCGCTCCTACAGCAGACGCGCTCCTACAGCGGACGCGCTCCTACAGCAGACGCGCTCCACTCCAGACCCCGCGCAGACGCGCTCCTACAGCAGACGCGCTCCTACAGCGGACGCGCTCCTACAGCAGACGCGCTCCACTCCAGACCCCACGCAGACGCGCTCCTACAGCAGACGCGCTCCACTCCAGACGCGCATCGCTCTCTAATTCTCTACGGGAGGATGCGTCTCTCCGAGCCGGCGCGCTCTCCGAACCGGCGCGTTCTCCAAGCCGACGCGCACCACTTCAGACGTTTAGCCGGCGCGCTACTACTCCAGACGCGCATCGCTCTCTAATCCTCTACGGGAGGATGCGTCTCTCCGAGCCGGCGCGCTCTCCGAACCGGCGCGTTCTCCAAGTTGACGCGCACCACTCCAGACTTCTAGCCGGCGCGCTACTTCTCCAGACGCGCATCGCTCTCTAAGTCTCTACGGGAGGATGCGTCTCTCCGAGCCGGCGCGCTCTTCAAGCCGACGCGCACCACTCCAGACGTCTAGCCTGTGCGCTCCTACTCCATCCCTGTAAGCAGCTCTGGCCCTCGCCCTGTCCAAGGCCTTAACCCTGTTTTCTCTGTCCCTGTCTCCAGCCCGCCTCCCCGGGCCTCTGTCTCTGTTCCCCTCTCCAGTGCCCCTGTTCCTGCCCTGTCCTTGCCCTGGCCCTGTTCCTTTAGCCTTAGCCCCTTAGCCTGCTCGCCTCTTAAAGGCACAGTGCCAATTTTCCCTAATTCTTGTTTCCAGTATTTTGTGTTCTCCTTTAGCCTTAGCCCCTTTGCCTGCTCGCCTCTTAAAGGCACAGTGCCAATTTTCCCTAATTCTTGTTTCCAGTATTTTGTGTTCTCCCTTAGCCTTCCCCTTAGCCTGCTCGCCTCTTAAAGGCACATTGCCCTTTTTCCTTGTTCCAGTATTTTTGTGTTCTCCCTTAAAGGGACAGTGCCGCTTTTCTGTTATATTCAATAAATGCCCAGTTCTTGGCTTACTCTCATACCTGTCTTGTGTTGTGCGATTGGGGTCGGTTACAAACCATAACAGTATGACCCGACCCGTCGACGACCCCAGCCAGCACAGACAGTGTATGTTGAGTTTGTCCTTGTTAGTCTCCCCTGTTAGCTCCCCTGTTAGCCTTGTTAGTTTCCCTGTTAGTTCCCCTGTTGACTCCCCTGTTAGCTTCCCTGTTAGCTCCCCTGTTAGCCTGTTAGCTCCCCTGTTAGCCTTTGTTAGTTCCCCTGTTAGTTCCCCTGTTGACTCCCCTGTTAGCTCCCCTGTAGCTTCCCTGTTAGCCTCGTTAGCTCCCCTGCAGCTTGCCAGGCCTCTACTACCGGCATGGCCCCAGTCTGCTAGCTTAGCCCCGGCTGTTCGCACAGCCTCTAGGTTAATGCAGCCCTTGCAGCTAGCATAGGCCCTGTAGCTAGCCATGCCCAGGCAGCTAACCCGGTCCCTCTGCATGGCCTCCACTTTTTGTGTAGCCTTCCCACTGCTAGGACTGCCCCTTCAGCTAGCAAGGTCAGTTTCCCCACTGCTAGGACTGCCCCTTCAGCTAGCAAGGTCAGTTTTCTCCCACTGCTAGGACTGCCCTTTCAGCTAGCAAGGTCAGTTTTCCCCACTGCTAGGACTGCCCCTTCAGCTAGCAAGGTCAGTATCTCCCACTGCTAGGACTGCCTCCTCAGCTAGCAAGGTCAGTTTTTTCCCCACTGCTAGGACTGCCCCTTCAGCTAGCAAGGTCAGTTTTCTCCCACTGCTAGGACTGCCCCTTCAGCTAGCAAGGTCAGTTTCCCCACTGCTAGGACTGCCCCTTCAGCTAGCAAGGTCAGTTTCCCCGCTGCTAGGACTGCCCTTTCAGCTAGCAAGGTCAGTTTTTCCCCACTGCTAGGACTGCCCCTTCAGCTAGCAAGGTCAGTTTTCTCCCACTGCTAGGACTGCCCCTTCAGCTAGCAAGGTCAGTTTTCCCCACTGCTAGGACTGCCCCTTCAGCTAGCAAGGTCGGTTCCCCACAGCTAGGACTGTCCTTCCAGCTAGCTTGTTCTCTCATGCTGGTCCAGCCCTGTCTGCTAGCCTAGCTCCGGCAGCTAGCGCAGCCTCTATGTTAATGTAGCAGTACAGCTAGCATAGGCCCTGTAGCTATCAGTGCCCTGGCAGCTTCCCTGTCCCTCTGCTAGCCGCACTTTTGGTGTAGCTTCCCCGCTAGCATGGCCCAATTTTTTGTTTGTTGCCTTGTTTATGTCCCCTGCCCCTCTGTCTGTATTTTTGGGCCGCCCGGTGGCTCCCGTGGAGGGGGGGGTACTGTGAGGTTCGCCTCTTCCCTGGACCTTTAATTCCTGTTCCCTGGACCTTTAATTCCCTGTCTCCTCACCTCTCCAGCCCCCACCCTCGCGTTCGTTTACTCTCGTCTGCTCTTCAGCAGCCCACACCCTTGGACTACCTTTCATTATGTGTTTGATTGGTCCTTGCCGAACACACACTTCTTAGTCAAGTATCAATTACCATCACGCACCTGATGTGTGTTCTAATTAGCGCCCCAGTGGGCTTTAAATACCTCGATCTCCCCCCCAGTCCTCGTCGGGTCGTTCTCTATCTGTAAGCTCCTACGGGAGATTCCCTATCTGTATCTGTTTCTGTATTCTGTATGCTGTTTCATCTCCGGCGTGAGACGAGGTGCAAGCCTTCGCCACCTGTCGCCGTTTGCCTGGAGTGGGACACAGCCTGCGCTCTCTAATTCTCTACGGGAGGTATTCCAGTGTTCCACTCCAGACCCCGCGCCAGACGCGCTCCTACAGCAGACGCGCTCCACTCCAGACCCAGCGCAGACGCGCTCCTACAGCAGATGCGCTCCTACAGCGGACGCGCTCCTACAGCAGACGCGCTCAACTCCAGACCCCGCGCAGACGCGCTCCTACAGCAGACGCGCTCCTACAGCAGACGCGCTCCACTCCAGACCCCGCGCAGACGCGCTCCTACAGCAGACGCGCTCCTACAGCGGACGCGCTCCTACAGCAGACGCGCTCCACTACAGACCCCGCGCAGACGCGCTCCTACAGCAGACGCGCTCCTACAGCGGACGCGCTCCTACAGCAGACGCGCTCCACTCCAGACCCCGCGCAGACGCGCTCCTACAGAAGCCGCGCTCCACTCCAGACGCGCATCGCTCTCTAATTCTCTACGGGAGGATGCGTCTCTCCGAGCCGGCGCGCTCTCCGAACCGGCGCGTTCTCCAAGCCGACGCGCACCACTTCAGACGTTTAGCCGGCGCGCTACTACTCCAGACGCGCATCGCTCTCTAATCCTCTACGGGAGGATGCGTCTCTCCGAGCCGGCGCGCTCTCCGAACCGGCGCGTTCTCCAAGCCGACGCGCACCACTCCAGACTTCTAGCCGGCGCGCTACTTCTCCAGACGCGCATCGCTCTCTAATTCTCTACGGGAGGATGCGTCTCTCCGAGCCGGCGCGCTCTTCAAGCTGACGTGCACCACTCCAGACGTCTAGCCTGTGCGCTCCTACTCCATCCCTGTAAGCAGCTCTGGCCCTCGCCCTGTCCAAGGCCTTAACCCTGTTTTCTCTGTCCCTGTCTCCAGCCCGCCTCCCCGGGCCTCTGTCCCTGTTCCCCTCTCCAGTGCCCCTGTTCCTGCCCTGTCCTTGCCCTGGCCCTGTTCCTTTAGCCTTAGCCCCTTAGCCTGCTCGCCTCTTAAAGGCACAGTGCCAATTTTCCCTAATTCTTGTTTCCAGTATTTTGTGTTCTCCTTTAGCCTTAGCCCCTTTGCCTGCTCGCCTCTTAAAGGCACAGTGCCAATTTTCCCTAATTCTTGTTTCCAGTATTTTGTGTTCTCCCTTAGCCTTCCCCTTAGCCTGCTCGCCTCTTAAAGGCACATTGCCCTTTTTCCTTGTTCCAGTATTTTTGTGTTCTCCCTTAAAGGGACAGTGCCGCTTTTCTGTTGTATTCAATAAATGCCCAGTTCTTGGCTTACTCTCATACCTGTCTTGTGTTGTGTGATTGGGGTCGGTTACAAACCATAACAAGGTCGGTGATTCTTGCGTGCCGAGCATAATATGTGGCGACAACAACAACAACAACGAGGCAATGATGACAACTGTGTTCAAGTTGGCAGATAAAGTAGCATTCAACGCCAATCTGGAATTGGAGGGCGGCGAGTGGATATGACATGTTTCAAACATTAGCAGGGATTTTGGAGGACTTAACAACAAACAAGTTATCACTAAATCTCAGCAAAACAAACTTTATTGTCTTCCACTCAAATCGGATGCACACACATCACATGTGCATACAAATAAATGAAAAGGAGCTGTCAAGAGTGGCGTCCACAAAATTCCTGGGGGTCATCATCGATGAGTCACTCAACTTCAAATGCCACATAAAACACCTACAAACAAAACTGTCCAAATATGTTGGCTTATTCTGCAAAATACGGCATTTTCTTCCCTTGCCTGCCCTTCTCACTTTATATAATAATAATAATAATTCATTTAATTTATATAGCGCTTCTCAATAACCCGAAGTCGCTGACAGTAGTCGGGAGCAGGGGTACAAACAAAGAGACGAAAGCATAAAACCCTGTTTGAACCCCTCATTAATTACTGTAACGTCATATGGTGCAACACATACCCCAGCCATCTCAAAAAACTAGAAAGCCTTCAAAAGAGGGTACTACGAGTGCTGTCATGGTCCGGGTATCGAGCGTCCTCAAAGCCTCTTTTCCATCGCTTTGGTCTCCTGAGGCTCGCTGAATTTAACATTCATCAAAACGCATCAATTATGTATCAAGTTGTCAACAACATGAATCACAGACTGTCTGAGCTTATCCCAGTCTGCCAACCACTGCACATCCACAACACAAGAAACAAGCATCTTATATCTGGCAAGAGGAGAAGGCTAAATTGTGCTAGCCTAAGCATAGCATGCAGGGGTCCACAGATCTGGAACAAGCTTGATGAAAATCTAAAAATGACTAATACCTTTAAAACCTTTAAAAAATCATTGAAAGAGGAACTGCTAAAATCATATCTCTAATTAAAATTATAACTTAGGAATAAATTTGTCTGTATTATGTATCTCTGTTATGTCAGTAGTAGGTAGGTGTGTAAACCTACCCACGTTGCAGTTTTTTGTTTTGTTTTTGTTTGTTTGTTTTGTTTATTTTGTTATTGTTTTGTTTGTTCATATTCTGTTTGTATCTGTGTTCAGGCTCCCTCCAAAAGCTTTAAATAGCTTCTTGGGAGACCTGGCACATGCACACAATTTGCGACATGTTATCACATGAGGATACTCGCATGTAAAATGTATCGTGTGTGTGTGTGAATAAAAATTCAATTCAATTCAATTCAATTCAATTCAAGGTATGGTGAGTCGTGTTTTCAATTGCATTCTGATCACCCGCCGCGGTGATCTGCAACAGCTGATCTGCTGTTCATGAATGAATGAATGAATGAATGAAAACTTTATTTAACAGATTGCAGAATGGGTACAATACAGTACGGCTCCACTTGCACAATCTGAAAGTAGCCACTTCCGGCTGACTTCCGGTTGCCAATGGCACTTCCTGTCCCATCCAAATACATTGGTTTTAGCTACTTTTCTCCCCTTATTTAAACAACTTTGTCGTCACAGAGAGGCAGTGAAACGTTTGTATTATTATAGTATAGAATGTATTTAATAAGCAAACGTTTGTCAGCAGGGTTTTTGGGCTGTATTTCATGTAAAAACGTTTATTGTTAGTTTCCTTGCTCAGCCAGCATTAGCTAACAGAAGCTAGTGGTTAAACAGGCCGGATTAGCTTTGAGCTAACTATCTTTCCCGACCCATGTATTCATTCCATTCTAAACATAACGTTAGTTTACAAAACATGACCTGTCTATATAACGTTGAGGAACAAATTATAAGTGTGTGGGTGTGTGTTTTTGTGAACATTGGACTGCAAACAGAAAATGCATCACAGTTACAGACAGTAGCTACTGTTAGCTGCACTCAGGCTGGCTGCACTCAGGCGGCGCGATCAGCCTGTTGGACAGGGAATGAAGATATCCAGCGAACACTTCATTGCCTCGGATTATGTTGTTGGGGGTGGAAGGTTTGTCCAGAAGACCACTAATCAGCTGAAGCCTGATGCGGTTCCCTCAGTCTTCGACAGACAGACCGGCGCAGGCTCCCGGGAGTGATGGCTAGCTAGTTAGCACCAGCCGAGGACCGGCGTTAGCTGCCGGGAGCGATGGCTAGCTAGTTAGCACCAGCCGAGGACCGGCGTTAGCTGCCGGGAGCGATGGCTAGCTAGTTAGCGCCAGCCGGGGACCTGGAGCGATGGCTAGCTAGTTAGCACCAGTCGGGGACCGGCGTCAGCTGCCGGGAGCGATGGCTAGCTAGTTAGCACCAGTCGGGGACCGGCGTTAGCTGCCGGGAGCGATGGCTAGCTAGTTAGCACCAGTCGGTTGGTCCCCGGCTGGTGCTAACTAGCTAGCCATCGCTCCCGGCAGCTAACGCCGGTCCTCGGCTGGTGCTAACTAGCTAGCCATCGCTCCCGGGAGCCTGCGCCGGTCTGTCTGTCGAAGACCGAGGGAACCGCATCAGGCTTCCACCCCCAACAACATAATCCGAGGCAATGAAGTGTTCGCTGGAGATCTTCATTCCCTGTCCAACAGGCTGATCGCGCCGCCTGAGTGCAGCCAGCCTGAGTGCAGCTAACAGTAGCTACTGTCTGTAACTGTGATGCATTTTCTGTTTGCAGTCCAATGTTCACCAAAACACACACCCACACACTTATAATTTGTTCCTCAACGTTATATAGACAGGTCATGTTTTGTAAACTAACGTTATGTTTAGAATGGAATGAATACTCTGATCACAAACCAACAGCATGCACCGTGTATCACGTTTCGAAGCGGAGATTTCACCATGGAATAAGGGGATTTATCATCAACCAATGGACATATCGATCTACCAGATGCCGATCGATAACGAGGAAATGCTGCCGGGTATCACACGGGCTGACGGTAAGACATTTATCACCTAATTTATAGCCGGATCGGAGCTTGCTGTGCAACGCAAGCAATCGATCTGTGAATGTGGCTACTTACACGGACACTGTATTGGTAATCAATAATACTAATCGACATCCCCCGCCGCCCCCCTTTCATCCATAGATGCTCTGGGATAGTCCGGATCATAAGCAGTTTGTGTTATTTCATTAACATATATACAACGGAAATGCCGTTGAATATAACGTTAGTAGCCTTTAGCTGTATAACTAGCTTTCCAAAAAATTGATGATACGAAATCTGCGATAAAGCTTATAAAATGCTATAAAATGACAACCTACCGATGGATTTTTTTTCTTTAAGCCATTCTGAAGGGACGGTTTATGCACTCAATTGACAATGAGAATGGACAGATAGCATAGCAACACTATAAAGTATAGATATAGCTGTTAGAAAACCCACATGTTTGTTTACATTCCCCGGTCCTCTAGCCACTAATTAGACTAAGCCCATCGGTCGTCAAAGAAAATGAAAAATAAAAAGATTGTATACAAAAAAAAGAAAAGCTTTCTCGCACCAATCAAATTAACCAATCAAACAGACTGAGACTGTTTCACCCAAATAGACTATGTTATATTGTTGTTCCCTAAATCATTTTTAAACATTAACTTTTTTTTTTATCTACTTTTTTCTCCCATTTAAAATTTTTCTCGCATCACAATTTCGTATCGTCCAATTCTACCCTCCCCTGTCTTGAACGCTGTTAGGCCATGCCTCCCACAAGCCTGCTGCAATGTGGACGAAGCCTTACATCACGTGTACCCTCCGGTACTCGAGGAAGCAGCCGTCGCATCTTTTCACCTGCACAGCGCGATCTCTCAGCGGCGGGAGTCTGCGTGGGAGGGACACGCCGCCCCCGTCGCTTCCTGATTCTGCGCAGGAGCACCAACCGACCTGTAGAAGTTGCTGTCCACAACGTCCGATCCCCATTCCCCACCCATCAGCTTTCCCACCCCTAACACTGCCAATTGTGTTAGTATGAACGACCAGCCAAGCTGATAGCAATGCGGAGAGCTGGGCTCATTTTTAAACATTTACAAAATAAATTCAGAATTTAGAAATGTTTAGAAAAGCAAATTTTCACCAGTTTATTTCCTCTTGCATTGTTTGCCTCCAGTTTTGGTTTCTCTTTCAGCTTGGTGAAGTTGTAATGACCTCCTGGAGCCTGACCTGATCGAACGTGACTTTGAGGTAAAATAATGACTTGGACTATTTCAACAACTTCGGGGTGAGAGTTTGACAAACAAGATGATTTTATGTTTAGGTAATGCGTCTGAGTAAGTAAAATTGTATTACATGATATAACCTACTGTCACCCGAAGGATCTTAAAGGTGCTATAGATAACATTCAGCCACTACATGTCGCACTAGCACCAGAACGTAATCTATCCAATCAGGTGCATTCCACATGTGGAAATGGGAAGTAGGGGATACGTGCCTGCAATATGTAAACAACATCATTAATTTTGGACCCGCAAACTAATTTTAAATAATAAATTCTAAACGTATAATTCATCAATAATGTATTGGGGGGGGAAAGCAATATTTTTATTCTACACCTTTCTAAGCGCTCTGTGGAGGCATAATAAAAAAGAAAATCTACATAGAAATGTTACCTATAGCACCTTTAACTGCTTTAAGTTCATCTCACTATATGTTAATTCTTGGCCCCGGCTGTGATATATAGCTAGCATAGCATAGTGTGTTACACAAACAGCCAGGGACCCAACAAGTTAGAGATATTATATGGCGGCGGGGGGGAGGGGCTAGCAGGGGCTTAAGCTCCGACTGAAAAAGGCTTAGCCCCCTCTAAGCCCCCCCTCCCAGTTATGTTTCTTATTTTATTTATATATAAAATACATTACAAATTCCGTTATATTGGACATTTGTATTAATTATATCAAGCGAAGAACTGAGAAATTTGGCAGAGAGAGACAGCAACATTATCGTGGGTTTGCGTGATGAGTATCTCCACCTCTTTTATTGTGAAGCTGTATCTATCTACTGGTAGTCATCAAAAGCATGTCTGTCACTATAGCCAATTGAAATGCTAGAAATGCTCACGTGGACTGGGAGAACCAATGGAATAGTCCCACCGGGCCGCGTGTATATTGCCCTAACACACTTTCACTTCCGCGTTTGAGATGTGAGAGAGTAAAAAAAAAAAAAAATCTTTGGATAGCTTCTTTGCAACGGGGAAATATAACGCTTCTTTTAATAAACAGGAGCCATACTTAAAATACGGGTTTATCGCAACAGGTCGGTGATTCTTGCGTGCAGAGCATAATATGTGGCGACAACAACAACAACAACAACGAGGCAATGATGACAACTGTGTTCAAGTTGGCAGATAAAGTAGCATTCAACGCCAATCTGGAATTGGAGGGCGGCGAGTGGATATGACATGTTTCAAACATTAGCAGGGATTTTGGAGGACTTAACAACAAACAAGGTATGGTGAGTCGTGTTTTCAATTGCATTCTGATCTGTTCATCACCCGCCGCGGTGATCTGCAACAGCTGATCTGCTGTTCATGAATGAATGAATGAATGAATGAAAACTTTATTTAACAGATTGCAGAATGGGTACAATACAGTACGGCTCCACTTGCACAATCTGAAAGTAGCCACTTCCGGCTGACTTCCGGTTGCCAATGGCACTTCCTGTCCCATCCAAATACATTGGTTTTAGCTACTTTTCTCCCCTTATTTAAACAACTTTGTCGTCACAGAGAGGCAATGAAACGTTTGTATTATTATAGTATAGAATGTATTTAATAAGCAAACGTTTGTCAGCAGGGTTTTTGGGCTGTATTTCATGTAAAAACGTTTACTGTTAGTTTCCTTGCTCAGCCAGCATTAGCTAACAGAAGCTAGTGGTTAAACAGGCCGGATTAGCTTTGAGCTAACTATCTTTCCCGACCCATGTATTCATTCCATTCTAAACATAACGTTAGTTTACAAAACATGACCTGTCTATATAACGTTGAGGAACAAATTATAAGTGTGTGGGTGTGTGTTTTGGTGAACATTGGACTGCAAACAGAAAATGCATCACAGTTACAGACAGTAGCTACTGTTAGCTGCACTCAGGCTGGCTGCACTCAGGCGGCGCGATCAGCCTGTTGGACAGGGAATGAAGATCTCCAGCGAACACTTCATTGCCTCGGATTATGTTGTTGGGGGTGGAAGGTTTGTCCAGAAGACCACTAATCAGCTGAAGCCTGATGCGGTTCCCTCGGTCTTCGACAGACAGACCGGCGCAGGCTCCCGGGAGCGATGGCTAGCTAGTTAGCACCAGCCGAGGACCGGCGTTAGCTGCCGGGAGCGATGGCTAGCTAGTTAGCACCAGCCGGGGACCTGGAGCGATGGCTAGCTAGTTAGCACCAGTCGGGGACCGGCGTTAGCTGCCGGGAGCGATGGCTAGCTAGTTAGCACCAGCCGGGGACCGGCGTCAGCTCCCGGGAGCGATGGCTAGCTAGTTAGCACCAGCCGAGGACCGGCGTTAGCTGCCGGGAGCGATGGCTAGCTAGTTAGCACCAGCCGGGGACCTGGAGCGATGGCTAGCTAGTTAGCACCAGTCGGGGACCGGCGTCAGCTGCCGGGAGCGATGGCTAGCTAGTTAGCACCAGTCGGGGACCGGCGTTAGCTGCCGGGAGCGATGGCTAGCTAGTTAGCACCAGCCGGGGACCGGCGTTAGCTGCCGGGAGCGATGGCTAGCTAGTTAGCACCAGCCGGGGATCTGGAGCGATGGCTAGCTAGTTAGCACCAGTCGGGGACCGGCGTCAGCTGCCGGGAGCGATGGCTAGCTAGTTAGCACCAGTCGGGGACCGGCGTTAGCTGCCGGGAGCGATGGCTAGCTAGTTAGCACCAGCCGGGGACCAACCGACTGGTGCTAACTAGCTAGCCATCGCTCCCGGCAGCTAACGCCGGTCCCCGACTGGTGCTAACTAGCTAGCCATCGCTCCAGGTCCCCGGCTGGTGCTAACTAGCTAGCCATCGCTCCCGGCAGCTAACGCCGGTCCTCGGCTGGTGCTAACTAGCTAGCCATCGCTCCCGGGAGCCTGCGCCGGTCTGTCTGTCGAAGACCGAGGGAACCGCATCAGGCTTCAGCTGATTAGTGGTCTTCTGGACAAACCTTCCACCCCCAACAACATAATCCGAGGCAATGAAGTGTTCGCTGGAGATCTTCATTCCCTGTCCAACAGGTTGATCGCGCCGCCTGAGTGCAGCCAGCCTGAGTGCAGCTAACAGTAGCTACTGTCTGTAACTGTGATGCATTTTCTGTTTGCAGTCCAATGTTCACCAAAACACACACCCACACACTTATAATTTGTTCCTCAACGTTATATAGACAGGTCATGTTTTGTAAACTAACGTTATGTTTAGAATGGAATGAATACATGGGTCGGGAAAGATAGTTAGCTCAAAGCTAATCCGGCCTGTTTAACCACTAGCTTCTGTTAGCTAATGCTGGCTGAGCAAGGAAACTAACAGTAAACGTTTTTACATGAAATACAGCCCAAAAACCCTGCTGACAAACGTTTGCTTATTAAATACATTCTATACTATAATAATACAAACGTTTCATTGCCTCTCTGTGACGACAAAGTTGTTTAAATAAGGGGAGAAAAGTTGCTAAAACCAATGTATTTGGATGGGACACGAAGTGCCATTGGCAACCGGAAGTCAGCTGGAAGTGGCTACTTTCAGATTGTGCAAGTGGATTAAGGGGATGCAGACCAGAGAAAAACGTTTGTCTCTTTACAATATCAGTATATTAAGTTAGCCATTGTTTTAGATCCTGGCCCGCCAAACCACAGGCTTGGGGAAAATCTGGCCCGTGGCCAGACCGCCTGTTTCAGTTCTGCAACCGTTCCTATTTCCGGGGTAGGCCTGATTGGCCGCGACAGGCACGTGACCCGCCGCGGCCACACCCCGCGGCAGCCCCAGGACGCGGCAACGAGGCTGCTGTGTTTCACCGCCGCTTTCCGCCTTCAACGCCGCCCGCAGCAGCAAATTTGCGCGTATCATGCAATCATTTATCATTTAACATTTGAAAGGCATACATTGTTGTATGAAATAAAATAGTATAGAGACATATGTACAGCGTTCGATGCAGAATAGAAGTAACTGAGTTACCATACAATATACAATACGCAGGGCCGCCTGGGAGAAATGCGAGGCCCTGTGCAAGATTTAAACGCGAGGCCCCCCCCCCCCCCCCCCCCCCCCCCAAAAGGTAAAAAAAAAAAAATTATATATATATATATATATATATATATATATATATATATATATTTTTTTTTCATACAGTCAACATATTCGTAAATAATAGCGCTGCCCGAGGCTGGGCATGATACAGTCAACATATAGCAAGAGAGAGAGCGAGAGAGAGCTCCCGTTCTACAGTCAATATACAGTGTACAGAGAGAGACACATTGGAAAGAAATTGAAATGCTATTTGGCCCTAAACAGAGAGTACACAGTGGCAGAATACCTGAGCACTGTGACTAAAGATCCTTGACTAGGTACAGACTCAGCGAGCACAGCCTAGCCATCGAGAAAGGCCGCCATAGGCAGACTGTGTGTGTTAGAAAGAGAGAGAGAGAGAGCATGTGTGTTAGAGAGAGAGCATGTATGAGAGAGATAAGCAAAGATGACCCCCTAAAGGATATTCAACTTTTAATGAAAGAACAAAACAGAAGGAAAAGATAACTTCACAAAGGCAACATGAATATACATAGATCCAAAAGGACAAAGATCAACACTTAAATCCAAAGAGAAGAGGGTCTATACCAAGAGAAAACAAAGCAGCAAGGAGCCAATGGCCGACAGCTAAAGGCTAGCCAGGTAGGCTACTGACACCAGGCCACACACAGCTTTGGCCAACGGCCCAACGCTACCCAAGCTACACAAACGAACAAATGAATTCACACACAGCACATGTCGTATCTCCAAATGTTGTGAAGTAACATATGTTTTGCCTGGAAAAAAACATCGTTATTAACAAAACATTCGGGAGGGGAAGGAAGGAAGAGTGGGGTAATGTCATGACATTTTCATTAATCTTACCTGCACCAAGGAACGCAGGGCGAAAGGCCGCAACACAGGTCTCCACGTTGACGAAAGGCCTCTCGCTGTCGGGACAAAAATAAGCTATGGCCAGAGCCTTGTCATGGTGCAGGCCCGACTACATCTTCTGTCAAAGATGATGTCGTAGTCAGAGTGCCAGAACCCCCTGCTATTCTCACGGCTAATGTCAATGGTCGTAGCACAAGCTAACAGCTAACTCAAGGCTAACTGATAGCATCAAACGAACGTTCCCAGCCGAGCGCAACGTCGAAGCTAAACAGCTAACTGGCTAACAGTTAGCTCAACCAGGCTATCGCTAACCATTAGCTAACGCAGAAGCACATGACACCAGGCCATACACCGTTAGCTACTAGTAGTACTACAACAGCTAGTCGGCCAGTTTAGCTCCAGAGAGAGAGAGAGAGAGAGAGAGAGAGAGAGAGCGATGTCCACGGCGGGAATAGAATAGAGTTAATAGAATAGGTTAAAAACTCACCAAACGTCCAAGAGGATGGAGACAACCGCGTGGAGTTGACGAAGTTCATCTGCCAAACGACCATCCTCTTCATCTTGGCTGCATGACTCTAGGTTAGCTAACGCTAGTTAGCCTTTAGCTGAGCTAGCTACTAGCCGACATCATCATGGCTATATCCCGACTGCATCATTTCGTCAACGTTCCTTGGTGACCGACCGACTGATAATGACCGACCTCTTCGAGTTGGCTGGCATAACTAAGCATAATAGTCAAAAGCTGCACGCGCGAAATAGTCAAACGCAGCTGACTCACGCTGGCGTACTACACATGATGTAAGTAACCACTCCGCTCCCTTCGTTGAAACCAATAGTATGTCTGCTGCAGAGCCCCATAGCTCCCTTCGTTGAAACCAATAGTATGTCACTGCAGACCCAGGAACAAGTCAGACACATTCTACAAACGTGTTTAATGTGAAATATATAAGCATATAAGCAAAACTAGATTTTAGGTCTGTGATGAAAAAGGGCCTCGCGGGAAGGGGGGCCTCGCAAAAATAAATAAAATAAATAAATAAAAATAATAATAAATAAAAAAAATATATATATATATTTTTTCTTTTTTTTTTTTGCGAGGCCCCCCTTCCCGCGAGGCCCTGTGCGACCGCACTGCTCCAGGGTTCCCACGGACCTGGAAAACATGGAAAACATGGGATTCATGGGATTCATTTTCCAGGTATGGAAAGGCATGGAAACTGAGCAAAAGTGACCAATTACATGGAAATAGAAACAGTTGTCCTGGAAAATTTTATTGGATGATTTGTAATAAAATTTAACTATTGAGCACAGAATTAACATGAGTTTATAAAAACCCTTTACATGTGAGCAGCTTTTACTGTAGATAGAAATGGATGATACCATGTTGTAGAGCATGCTCTTGGCATCCTATATGCCATATGGTATATTGGATGTTGGAATTTGATGCAGACATGCTCCCCTGTTTTGCAGCTGGATGCTTAAGACAGTGGGGTGCTGTTCTGCAGCTTGATGCCCCTCAGACATGCCCAGACATGTCAGTTGATTGATAGTCAGCATTTATATATTAGAGAGGGCTTAGTTGATCCCCTCAGTCTGTGTGCGCGTCCCTGATCACAAGTAAGTGTTAAATATGTGTATAATGAGGACGCTTAGTTATATATGTATATAGTTAATCTATATACTATATATATTTATTAGTGCTGTCAGGCGATTAAAAAAATGAATCTAATTAATTACAGGATTTGTAATTAATTAATCTAATTAATCGCATTTTAATCGCATAACCATTTTATGCCTGATATTCTATATTCTATAATCATATTTCAAATTGCATGTGTCCGGATGGCAGAATTCAGTACTGTATCTACAAAACCTTCTGTTTGATCATCTTCCATCTATTAATTTGCTTAGATTTTTCAGGTCTGGTCAATTTGAGCATGGTGTTATTCACAGTCAAAGATAACAAAAAAATATTGATATTCTCATTTGGTTCATTACAATTTACTCAAAATAAAATTTTCATTCAATCAATCACAGCGCAGATTGAGTGATTGAATGAAAATGTTATTAACAGATTGCAGAATGGGTACAATACAGTACGGCTCAATACACACAATTGTTAAGGGGATGCAGATCAGAGAAAGACTTTCGTCTTGTTTACATCAGGGTCCCCCATTTTCAATTCATAATGAATTGTAAGTAAGGGTGCAACTTGCACTGTGCAATCCATTCTTTGTGGATCTAGCCCACAGTATTTCTGACACTGGGAATACATTCCCTGAGATTCATAGATGTCCCTAGAATCAGATACCAAGAACATGCAAATGGACCATATTAAAAAACATCTGTAAATGTGTATTCTACATTCTTATGGAATGAATGAGATACAAAAAAAATATTATATAAAAAAAAAAAAAAAAAATTGTAATTAATTTTGAGTTAATTTTCATAACGCGATAATTTGCTGTGTAATTAATTAATCTAATTAACGCGATAAACTGACAGCCCTAATATATATATATATATATATATATATATATATATATATATATATATATATATATATATATATATATATATATATATATATATATATATATATATAAAATTATTCTAAATAAATAATAATGATAATAAATAATTAGAAGTTTGGATTTTTTTCTTTTTTTACAACTGAGGTAGGTAGATTACATTTTTAGAGACTAAAGTACTGAAAAAAGGTACCGTTGGGTACCGGTATCGATTCACAGGTACCGGTATCGGTTCAAATGTGAACAGTACCCAACCCTAGCGCCTACAGAGCTGTGTGTCAGACAGACTGGTCAGCAACACCGGGGCCCCGCAGGGGACAGTCATCTCTCCCTTCCTCTTCACCATCTACACCAACGACTTCCACTATCGGTCAGAGTCCTGCCACCTTCAGAAGTTTTCTGATGACTCTGCGATAGTGGGATGTATTATGGATGGTGATGAGGAGGAATACCGGGCACTGGTGGTGGACTTCGTCACATGGTGCGATAAAATCCACCTGCAGCTAAATGTGGCGAAGACCAGGGAACTGGTTGTGGATCTGGGAAGGAGGAGGAGTACACCTGTGACCCCAGTTTCCATCAGGGGGGTCGATGTGGACATGGTTGAGGTCTACAAATACCTCGGAGTCCACATCGACAACAAACTGAACGGGTCAAAACACGCAGAGGCACTCTACAAGAAGGGCCAGAGCTGCCTCTACTTCCTCAGAAGGCTGAGATCCTTCAACGTCTGTACAAGGATGTTGAGGATGTTCTACGAGTCGGTGGTGGCGGGCGCCTTCTTGTACGCTGTGACCTGCTGGGGCAGTGGTCTGAGAGTGGGGGATGCAAACAGGCTGGATAAGCTGGTCAGGAAGGCCAGTAACGTGGTAGGGGTGGAGCTGGACTCTTTAGGTGGTGGCGGAGAGGAGGACGCCATCAGGGTCAACCCCTCCCACCCACTATACACAGACTTGGCTGACAGAAGGAGCACATTCAGTGACTCCCTATAGATGTAGCACTGAATGGCATTGGAACAGGAAGTCCTTCATTCCGACAGCCATCAGACTTTATAATGCATCAATGTGCCTCACTGCATCACTGAGCACAGGGTGACAGTACTACCTTCCTCGACTTTTACATTTACAAATTTACACTTACTGTATATTTCTGTATATTTTTACTGTATATTTTAGAAGGTATATATTAGAATGTGACATAGGAAATGTATATCCCGGACCGTATTTTATTCTTAGGCTTATTTTATTCTTATTGGTGACTTTTGTTTTTGTCTATCCAAATGTCTACTGTTTACTGTGAGCGATTTGTAGTGCCAAATTTCCCTCGGGATGAATAAAGTATTTATTTTCTATTTCTATTCTATTCTGTTTGTTGCTGCATCCCGCCATTCCACACGTGCGTCAAACGCACTCTTAAAACTACACACCGATCAAGCACAAAGATAGCAAGTTACTTTTTCCTTGGCGTCTTCAAATGACAAGAGGCATCCGTCACATTTCCTAAATAGTTTTACTGATATGAATCAGTGATAGAATGTGGTGGTCCGTGTGCTGCAGGCGATGAAGCTCTCACATCGGATGTTACGCTTAAGAAGAAATAAGCGCTCTTGCAGAGGGAAATATTTTCGACATGATGCGTCTATCGGTCGATCTCATCTCCAGCCGACACCCTGCAGGCTTAGCAGATCAACCAACCCGGGGAGACGTGGAATGAATAGAGTACAACCTGTCATGCAGCCTGTTGTCTCTGAGAGATGAATGGGCTTAGAGACAAGTTTGTTATGGCTACATTGAAGATGAATAGTAATGATTTAACGTACAGTACGTGGTGTTCACTAACCATTTTAGTATCTATCCACAGGCCATCCGGATGCTCAATGACTCCATGTAACAACCCATCGTCTACACCCATCATCTACACCCATCGTCTACACTCATTGCACACGCATCCACATGCACACACTCACTTTTAAACAAACACTCACCTTAACACTCACTTTAGACACTTTAACACTACATTATATTTAAAGAAATTTGCACTACATTCATACCTCATTTGCAATTGCACCTTACCTCATTTTCTGCATTGTACCTCACTGTTTACAAATGTTTTATTCACTGTACTTTGACTGTACCTAGGTTGTACTTTAGATTGTATATTGTAGGCGACTGTATATTGTGTATATTCCTCTTTACTTATTACTTTTTTTACTGTATGAAGCACACTCTCAGGGGCTCATACAGAACCAAGCATTTCACCGTCAAGTATGTGTATTTTATTGTGATATTTAATAAACAAACTTGAAACTTTGTTTTTGTCAAAAGTGTCAACTCATTTCATTAGATCTTTTTAATTATTGTTATTATTTAAATGTTTTACTTTTCCTTGTATTTGTGACAAATTGTATATACCAACCATCCATCTGGCACATAATGATAATATATATATATAAAAAATCTTTTATAGGTTAGTGTAACATGTTATGTTCATTTCATTTTCACTTCTGCTCTTCCTCATCTACACACCAAAGACTTCTCTGTATTTTAAAGACAAATATTGAATAATAAAAGTGTTCCATTTATTGCTGGAAAAAAATATTATGAACAATGTGAACTGAATGTTCTCAGGAGACGTACATCACCATTTAATCTTACCGTTATAGTGTTAGATACACTACACCACTAAGGTACCCATGTACATGTCGAAATACTTCTCAAAGGTCAGTGAATACCACGACCACAACACCAGAGGGAGTTCCACAAATCATGTTCAACCCAGATGATAAACACGTTTCGCAATTATGCCACATCAATGTGGAACGCCCTACCCACAGCCGTAAAATAATGTGAATCCCTACCCACCTTCAAAACCGCTCTCAAAGAGCACCTACGGGAGGCTGCTATTAGAAACTGGCCCCTGTAATTGTCCAACCCCCCCCCCCTCCAATGTACAGTTTCTTCCCCCTCAAATGTATATACTCTCTTTTAGAAACTCTGTCTCTTAAACAGTACTGTATATTTGTATATCTTGTATGTCATAAATGTCTGGATGTAACAGTACTG
This sequence comes from Notolepis coatsorum, assembly GCF_963971535.1. NCBI lineage: Eukaryota > Metazoa > Chordata > Actinopteri > Aulopiformes > Paralepididae > Notolepis > Notolepis coatsorum. The sequence continues at coordinate 68,060,394 of NC_140179.1, forward strand.
TTTATCTGTATGTCGTGTATGTCATAAATGTTATGATGAATTGAAAATGGGGGACCCTGATGTAAACCAGACGAAAGTCTTTCTCTGGTCTGCATCCCCTTAACAATTGTGTGTATTGGGCCGTACTGTATTGTACCCATTCTGCAATCTGTTAATAAAGTTTTCAATCAATCAATCAATCAATCAATCAATCAATCAATCAATCAACCTTTTGTTGGTTACATTTACATTTAGTCATTTAGCTGACGCTTTTATCCAAAGCAACTTACAAGTTCTGTACGACAAGTCATCAGGAAGGGCACAAATCTATCAGCTGAGTAACAATGTTCATCAAAGTGTTGAGTGCTACAGTGTAGGTTAGTATATTAGGACAAGTGCATGACAATAAGGTTAGTTAGGGTTAGATTTATTATTTAATTTCTTCTTTTTTTTCATTTCAGAATTGAGATAATGGTTGAAGAAGTGCGTCTTTAGTTGACGGCGAAAGATTGGACGGGTTTCGGCTGTCCTAACTGTGGTGGGCAGTTTGTTCCACCATTGTGGAGCAAGGACTGAGAATAGGCGACTTCTCTTTGATGACCCTCCCGGAGCTCGGATAGGAGTGGGTCTGAGACGGCCAGAAGATGCAGAGCGTAGGGGTCTTGAGAGTGTGTAGTTAGAGACCATTGACCGGAGGTAGGGGGGAGCGGTTCCCTTTGCCGCACGGTATGACAGGTAGAGGGCCTTGAAGTGGATTTGTGTGGCAATAGGGAGCCAGTGTAGGTCCCTAAGAAGTGGGGTGACATGGGCTGACTTCGGTAGGTTTGAGATCAGGCGGCCGTTGCGTTCTGAATGAGTTGAAGAGGCTTGGTGGCAGTGGCCGGAAGGCCAGCAAGCAGTGCGTTGCAGTAGTCGAGGCGGGAGATGACTGTTGATTGGACGAGGAGTTGGGTGACTTCTTTTGTCATGAAGGGGCGGATCCTTCTGACGTTGCTCAGGAGGAATCTGCAGGTTCTGGTTGTCGCTGCGATGTGAGCGGAGAAGTTCAACTGGTCGTCGAGGAGAACACCAAGGTTCTTGGTGGTCGGGGACGCGGTCACAGCTGCATTCTCGACTGTGATGGAAAGGTCGGTCAGGGGGAAGGATTTGGCCGGCAGGTGGAGCAATTCTGTTTTGCTTAGGTTCAGTTTGAGGTGGTTGGTCGTCATCCAGGCAGAGATGTCGGACAGACAGGCCGAGATCCGCTCAGAGACGTGAATATCTGAGGGAGGGAAGGAGAGGAAGAGTTGAGTATCATCGGCATAGCAATGATATGAGAAGGCATGAGACGTGATAATGTTACCCAGAGATTTAGTGTAGAGGGAGAAGAGAAGGGGTCCAAGGACCAAGCCCTGGGGAACACCCGTCCGCAGGGGGCATGTGGCAGACAGGGTCCCTCTCCATGACACTTGGTAGGAGCGGTCATTGAGGTATGATGTCAGCCATGCCAGCCACTCCCATTCCTGCGAGGAACGCAAGGAGGATCTGATGGTTGACTGTGTCGAAGGCTGCAGATAGGTCTAGGAGAATCAGGACAGAGGAGAGGCCTTTCGCTTTTGCTAAGTGAAGTGCCTCTGTGACCGCAATGAGGGCCGTTTCTGTGGAGTGACCAGTCCTGAAGCCTGACTGATTAGGGTCTAGGAGGTCATTCTGTAAGAGATAATCAGTGAGTTGGTTGGATACAGCACAATCAAGTGTTTTAGAAAGGAAGGAGAGAAGAGAGACAGGACAATAGTAATAATAATAATAGATTCAATTTGTACCGCACTTTATATTCGCGAGAATCTCAGAGTGCTACAGGAGATATAGACAAAAAGTTAAATGAATAAAACAATTAAAATGAATAAAAACAATTAAAATGAATAAAAACAATTAAAATGAATAAAACAACCAATGAAATGGAAGAACATAAAAGTAAAATAAAATAAAATAATAATAAAATGAATAAAAGTAACAAATAAAAGTAAAAGAAAAATTCAGGCAAAAGCCTTGTTAAAAAGAAATGTTTTTAGGCCCCTTTTAAGCCACGACGGATTGTGTTGCTCTCAGGTGGATGGGGAGAGCATTCCATAGTCTGGGTGCGGCAGAGCAGAAGGCTCGATCGCCCATGGTGTGCAGCTTAGTCCTGGGGGCTTTGAGGAGGTAGGCTGTGCCGGAGCGGAGGGAGCGTGAGGAGGACTGGGGGGTGAGGAGTTCCTTGAGATAGGCAGGGGCACCACCGTGTACGCACTGGTGAGTGAGGAGGGAGACCTTGTACTCCATCCTGTGTTCCACGGGGAGCCAGTGAAGGGATCTGAGGGTGGGGGTGATGTGATCATATTTGCGCACCCTCATCAGGATCCTAGCAGCGACATTCTGTTGCGTATGACGGTTGGGTTCATGGTTTTTTTTTTATGAGCGTGTGACTCTGGCTTGTTTTAGGGAGGAGGGGACCACACCAGAGTTGAGGGAGGAGTTGATGGTTGCAGTACATACTGTACAATGGTCTACATGGTTTTGTGAAGAACCGAATGTTTCAAATAGTAAAACCCATCCAACTGCAAATTAACATTCTTTTCTACCACCTCTCCCTCTGTAGGAAACACCTTCAACACTGACATACGATTACAACACAGCCATTACTTAACAAAACACGCCAACATTTTGGGAAATTAGCTTACCGTCTTTTCCAGAGAGAGACAAGAAGATATACCAGTTTTCTCTCTGTGCGTTCAGTAGAAAGCTATCTGGCTGCATGTTAGCCTAGCTTAGAATGGAATGAATGGAAGCGGACATGGCCGGTTAGCCTAGGCATTGTCCAACACCTCTCCCGAAGGCTAACTGGCTAACCACTGAATGCACAGAGAGGAAACTGGTATCTATCTTCTTGTCTTTCTCTCTGGAGAAGACAGTAAGCTAATTTCCCAAAATGTTGGCGTGTTCCTTTAAGAGTTATGATCTAGAATTTTTTTTTTTTTTTTAAACTTTGACCAGTCAGCTGGTTCTTTTTGCGTTTATCGCTTTTTTCTGGTCAAGTATGACCGACAGAAACAGGTTGAATGTGGGTATAGATGGGGGGAAAGACACTCTGAGAAAGTACGGCTTGTCCGGGAGTCGAACTCGCTACCCCAGATCCGTGACGCTCACGGTTGTCCCTGACGCCGAAATAGCGTTCGAGGTACGCGGTGAGCTACTGGAGCTCCCCTGATCTAGACATTTTTAATTAATCAAGGTAATAAATTGGTAATAGAAAAATAGGTTAATGAAATGCAAGTAGAGCATGAAAGTGATACCCACAGAACTCCCAACAAGGATTGGTGGCCAAGCAGGTGGTTGACATTATATATATTATATTATATATATTATATTATATTATATTATATATTATTATATTATTATTATTATTATTATTATTATTATTATTATTATTATTATTATTATTATTATTATTATTATTATTATTATTATTATTATTATTATATATATATATATATATATATATATATATATATATATATATATATATATATATATATATATATATATATATATTAGTGCTGTCAGGCGATTAAAAAAATGAATCTAATTAATTACAGGATTTGTAATTAATTAATCTAATTAATCGCATTTTAATCGCATAACCATTTTATGCCTGATATTCTATATTCTATAATCATATTTCAAATTGCATGTGTCCGGATGGCAGAATTCAGTACTGTATCTACAAAACCTTCTGTTTGATCATCTTCCATCTATTAATTTGCTTAGATTTTTCAGGTCTGGTCAATTTGAGCATGGTGTTATTCACAGTCAAAGATAACAAAAAAATATTGATATTCTCATTTGGTTCATTACAATTTACTCAAAATAAAATTTTCATTCAATCAATCACAGCGCAGATTGAGTGATTGAATGAAAATGTTATTAACAGATTGCAGAATGGGTACAATACAGTACGGCTCAATACACACAATTGTTAAGGGGATGCAGATCAGAGAAAGACTTTCGTCTTGTTTACATCAGGGTCCCCCATTTTCAATTCATAATGAATTGTAAGTAAGGGTGCAACTTGCACTGTGCAATCCATTCTTTGTGGATCTAGCCCACAGTATTTCTGACACTGGGAATACATTCCCTGAGATTCATAGATGTCCCTAGAATCAGATACCAAGAACATGCAAATGGACCATATTAAAAAACATCTGTAAATGTGTATTCTACATTCTTATGGAATGAATGAGATACAAAAAAAATATTATAAAAAAAAAAAAAAAAAAAAATTGTAATTAATTTTGAGTTAATTTTCATAACGCGATAATTTGCTGTGTAATTAATTAATCTAATTAACGCGATAAACTGACAGCCCTAATATTTATATAGTTAAGGCTTATAGTAAGGTCATAATTCTACCAGCTGCTTAGGAAGCAATTTACCAGTACGCTTATAGTGATAATCTAGCCCAGTGGTGCCCAACCAGTCGATCGCGATCGACAGGTAGATCGCGGGCTGATTTCAAGTAGATCTCGATTAATAAAATTTGATTATAACATTTTTTTTTTTTCTTTTTTTTGCTAAATCAACTTTGCCTCTCCTTGTTAACTACAACAAGCAATGCTGTTTGTTATTTAAGATGAGGTTGGACTCTGCACTGACAGATTTGTGTTCATTATGCTGCTTTTATAAAGCCTCAAATGACTGCTTACAATATACAATTTTGGCTGGTAGCTCTCGGCTAAGTGGTAAATTAAAAAGTAGATCTTGGTTCAAAAAAGGTTAGGCACCCCTGATCTAGCCTATTGAGTATAATCTATATTGTTGATTGTAGTATTTAGTACCTGTTTATCACCTGTTGAATTGTCACAATTAGAATCGATGCATTTTGATTAATCGATGCATCGTTACACCCCTAAAGAGTAGGCATACTACCCCTTCTACATAAGACTCATAATCTCAAATGTGTGATGCATTACAGGAGTGAGTGACAATGACACGCGGCAGTTTCAAGTCATATTGGAAATATGACTCTCAATACAAGGACTGGATTAGAGAGGTACCAGGAGATGTCCACAAGGCTTATTGCAAGTTTTGCCGCAAGTCATTTGACATCAGCAATATGGGGATCTCTTCCCTCAAGAGCCATTCAAAAGGACAAACCCACACCAAGTTAGCTGGACAGCTAAATAGTGAAAGAAGAATGACAGATTTCTTGGCTACAAAAACAGGAGAGGGAAGAAGCGGCCAAACAAGCCAGGATATCGAAAGTGACAGTCAGGTGCCCAGTACCAGCAGTGAACAGCCTACGGAAAAAGGCTCTAGAGCTCAGGGGAAAACATTTTTTTCAAGCCAAGCTGTATTTGAAGCAGAGATTCGCTGGGTCATGAAGATGGTCAGATCACACTTCTCATTCAACTCCAACTCTGACATTTCAAACTTTTGCTCAGATGTTCCCAGACAGCGAAGATGGAAGAGGAGGATGACAGAGGAAAAGGGAGAACAGTGGAGAGGAGTTGAGAAGAGTAGGAAGAGAAGACGGGAGCGGACACGAGGGGAGGTGTGGAGAGAAGAGGACAGGATGAGAGGAGAGGAGTGGAAGAGAGAACATATATCAATCCCAGTGCTCATGTGTTCCAGTTCAATAAATTGTTGTTCATCTACAGCTTGTTGCATTATTTCATGCATTGATATTATCAATAAGACATAATCTCTAAGCATTTACAATGTAGACTTGACTGGCACATCTTTTAAATCAAGTAAGTAGTCAGGTGTCCTAGGGGGTTGTGTGTGTGTGTGAGGGGAGGGGGGCGCGGATGGGGGCGGAAAACTTCAGGGGCCTATAGATCATCACTTAATATGGTACCTGGAAAATCAGGAGGTAGTATGGAAAAAAATGTCAAGGCAAGCGTGGGAACCCAGCTCGCACACCCCCTGAGGCGGCCCTGACAATACGCTATAGTGCAAAGCAGAAATGGGATGAGGTACAATTTACAGTAAGGTGATACTATGCAATGTACTAATATACAATACGGCTCACTTTTCCCACTTCAATGACAATGACAGAGCCGCTGTTTAATAATATTGTCGCGGCGGAGCTCCGTCGCGGCAGCATTATGTAGCAGTAATCCCCCCTTTTTTACTATCGACAACTATAGTAGCGCTGCCTTGCTGTGGATCCTCCGGTCCGGTTCAATTCCCTTAAACTTTATTATTTTTTTTTTTAAGGTGCATTCTTTCGCCGGTTAAGTTTTTTTTTTCTCCCATCCCAATGTTAGTCGTATGCCAATTCCCAATCCCTTCCTGGTCGCTGCACACTTACCCCCCACAGTCAGATCATCTGGGAGAGTGGAGGCTACCACGTGCTTCCTCCGACACACGTCCAGCCAATCACCGCTTCTTTTCACCTGGCAGCGCGGATTCTCATTGAGAGGGCGTAGCGTGTGGGAGGATCACACTATCCCCCTCAGGTCCTATCCGCGCTTAGCAGGCGCCCCGACCGAACTGTAGGAGTCGCTGTTTACAACGACCCGGACCCACCCCGCCAGCTTCTCCCACCCTCTAATACAGCCAATTGTATTAGTGTGGACGGCCAGCCAAGCTGGTGACAACCCCGGAGCTGTGAGCTGGATTCGAACAGGCGAATCCAGCTCACAGCTCCGGGGTTGGTGACGAACGCATTCTCCGCTACGCCACCTAACCGCGATTTTACTTCATTTTGATGATTGCACCAGACAGTATTAATTTAAACATTTCTGTTATGGTCCTCAACTAGGGGTGTAAAGGTACACGTATCCATACCGAACCGAACTGTTTCAGTGTGTACCGTACCGTACCGAACGGCTGTGTAGTGTACCGAACGAATACAACGGTATGTTAACCACTAACGACCGCCCACGGGGGCTGTTTTTTTCACAATCTAATATAATATATATATATATATATTTTTTTTTGACAGCCCTACAAGTACAATTAGTTACTGCACACTACATAACCCCTGAGTGGAACATGGAAAGCCAAACTTTCCCCCACTGTACCGAAAACCCGTACCGAACCGTGACTTCAAAACCGAGGTACGTACTGTAACGTGGTTTTTGTGTACCGTTACACCCCTAAACACAAGCAAAATAAAACATTTGTTTATTGTTTAGTCTACCGTTCTTACGTTTTGCCAGACACCAAATGGGACCACGTTGATGTTGGTTAGTTGAACCTGACTTTGCTCCAGATACCTGTGGCAGAGTGAGACAAGAGTGAGACAGTGGGGTCAGCACCGCTGCCTCGAACCCCAGCGGGAGGCCTTTCTGTGTGGAGTTTGCATGTTCTCCCCGTGTTTGCGTGGGTTTTCCTCTGAGGACTCCGGTTTCCTCCCACATCAAAAGACATGCATGTTAGGCAGGGACCACGGATGAAAACTAGCTCATTAGCTAACTCTGGCACATTTACATTGATGTGGAAACTGAAAGTGTTGATTAACGTGCATTGTCCCTGGGTAATAAATTAATTAATTAAACCATGATGACTAATGATGACTTATGATCTGCCTTTGTTTACTACATTACATGCACATTTAACATTAGAATTATCATTGTCTTTCTTTATCTCTGGAATATACTATTGAGTGAATACATGGATCGAAGGACTGATCCTGTCCGTGTCCATACCCAGATAGCAAACTGACATAGAAACAGCATTGGATCAATGTTGACACGTCACTGTAAATAACTTTGAATCAACATTGAAATTTTGTTTTCAAAATTCACTCAATGTTGCTTTTAAGGCAACATAAAAAAAAGGCCATGGGTTGTCGACATTAATTCCAATGTTGATTTTCAACCTCAACCAAAACAATATGATTCTGATGTAATTTCAACATTGAATCAATGTCACTTTGCTATCTGGGTTAAAGAACTTAAGAGTGGTGGACACGATGGCCTCTTCGTTATCTTCTGAGCCCTGGTCAGTGTACCCACCAAAAGACAGGTCTTGATGTATGACCAACATAAATGGGGACATCTGGCCTCCTCTCTGACAAGGCTCTCAACGTGGGGTAGCTGCAAATGGAAAAAGGAGAAGTCAGTCCCTTACAAATATAGTTTATTTCTGAACAAAATCCCAACCGCAGCTTGACACCACACGATAGACAACAATACCTGAGGTGGTCTGAGTGCATATGGCTGATGTAGATGAAGTCGGCCGCGCACAGTCTGTCCAACCAGTCGGCGGGAGGCTCGTGGAGCAGCCACCAGCCCCTGGCGAAGGCGGGACCCTTCAGCCACGGGTCAAACACAACCCGTCTCTGCCCAAGCTGCAGCTCCATGCACGCGTGTGTCAGGTATGTCACCTGTTCAAAGTGACAGCAAAAGGGTCAGTAAGTAGTTTAGACAGGGTGCGAACCATGGGGGGAGCTGGGGGAGCCATGGCTCCCCTATATGAGACATCAGCCCCCCTGAAAACATGATTTGTGAATTTTTGGGGGGTGTCTAAAATACTGACAATAAATGATAAATACATTTTGAGAATTGGGCAGATCTTCACCATCAGGTGGGTGGCGATAATTAGGGATGCACCGAAAATTCCGCTACCGAAAATTATCGACCGAAAATGGTTAAAACGGCTCTTTCGGCTTTCGGCCGAAAGGGTTTTAGCACCGAAAATATATGACCGAAAGTCAAATAACGTGTTGTTGTGATGACGTCATCAAAACGCGACTACTACAGACATACCGGTAGCATGCGCAACATGTAACGTGAGCAGCTTGGCAGCTCTTCCTGCATTCTACAGCCTGTGATAACTAACTCCTCTTGGGAGTAGGGATGCCCCCCGAAACCCTGTTCTAAACTAAATTAGAAAAAAACTGAGTATTGATCAGCTCCGACTATCAGTAGTCTAGGAGCGGATTAGCTACGGAGCTAACAGTGTATCATCCATCTGCGACGCAACGGTGGCAGCAACAGTGGACACTGAGTAATGTTAACGTTATGACGAGTTCATACTACACTACACGTATGAACTCGACATAACGTTAGCGTTACTCCGTTTAAATTAAGTGTTTAATTAGCAGCAATCTGTTGTTGAAAATGTATCGTTAAACCGCAAATGGAAATGCGAGGACAGGAAGTCGTCATCAATCGTTGTAGTCTCTCGTAAGCTATGTCATCCCCCGCTAAGAGTCATGGGAGATGTAGTAAATGCAACAGTCCTGTGTGTGTGTCTTTATGCAATCGTTATGCAGTTTTAAAGCACCTTGGCTTTGTTCTGAATGCACTTTGTTGTAATTATCCTACAGAGAAAAGAAAATGCACTTGACTTTAATGCACATTTTGTTGTATGCAAAGAGAAAATGTTTAAATTGTACAATCTTTCAGCAGTCAGTCTGGAATTAATGTATGCATTCAAAAGTGCTGAATAAATGTTTTATGGGCCCATAATAGTGATTATTAATATTATTTAAGTTAAGTTTAGCCATAATCATGTCTTTTGCCATAATCAGGTAGCTAAAAAAAAAAAAAAAAAAAACATATATATATATTTATATTAATCATTTTCGGCCTTTCGGCATTCGGTTTTCGGCCAACTGTTTCCTATTTTCGGTATCGGTTTCGGCCAAGAATTTCCCATTCGGTGCATCCCTAGCGATAATGTTGCATTGCCTACTATAATAATGTTAGACTCTATGTGTTTGGTCGTGGACTTGTCGTTCGGTGTTGGTTCATCCGTGTGTTTATGTGTAAATAGGACTGTTGTGTGTCACCATCAGGTGGGTGGCGATAATGTTGCATTTGCCTACTATAATAATGTTAGACTCGATGTGTTTGGTCGTGGACTTGTTGTTCGGTATTGGTTCATCCATGTGTTTGTGTAAATTTGTGTGTGAATTTTAGTGTTGGATCAGAGGGGTTAATCTGAGCATGTGTATTTCAATATCATGCATGCAGACCTGTGTGGTGTTGTCTATGTGTGGTTCTGTAACGTTACTCATACCTATAGCCTATGTCAGCAAGCGCCACAGCAAAGTCTTCCCTGTGAGGCACGCGCAGCCCCCCCCCCCCCCCCCCCCCCCCCCCGAAAGAAAAATAATGAGCTCCCCCGAGGACCATGGTATGGTTCGCACATAAAAGTTTAGAGTTCCCCTTGGTTTCAGATTAAACATGGGGGGCTAAAACTGTCAGTCACAGTGCTATTGTTTTGCATTGTTTTGCTTACCACTGATGTCATGAGAAGGCATGGGGTTTTCCACACCAGCCTCAGGGATACAATGGAACTCTAAACTACTTGCGTCAGTTTGAACAGGTGACTTCTCACACCCAGTCACCCACAGCCAAGTCAACTAGTGCATACAAAAGGAATATCCTCCTCATGGCGTTCGCACGGAACCGCAACAATGTAGCAATGTGACAATGTCCCGACTCACTTTCCCATTTGCAATTACAGCATAACGTCCAAACAATTCCATCTTCACGGAAGGCGTTTACAGCTCCTCACGCTATTCATTTTGTATGCACTAGTTGACTTTGTGAGGGCTGTGGGTGTGAGAAGTCACCTGTTCAAACTGACACAAGTAGTTTAGAGTTCCACTTGGTTTCAGATTGCACATGGTATATACCTGTATGTACGGAAGCGTATTGCTGCCACACCAGAAAAAAAATATCCATATCACGTTATAACATAAAGGTTTCACGTTATAACGTGATAACTTCTTGTTTTAACATAAAACGATTCACGTTATAACGTGATAACTTCTTGTTATAACATAAAGGTTTCACGTTATAATGTGATAACTTCTTGTTTTAACATAAAACGTTTCACGTTATAACATGATAACTTCTTGTTTTAACATAAAACGTTTCACGTTATAACATGATAACTTCTTGTTTTAACATAAAACGTTTCACGTTATAACGTGAAACGTTTTATGTTAAAACAAGAAGTTATCACGTTATAACGTGAAACCTTTATGTTATAATGTGATACGGATATTTTTTTCTTTTTCTGGTGTGGCGGCAATACGCTTCCGTACCATGATGTCATGTATGTTGTGTATGTCATAAATGTCACTATGAATTGAAAATGGGGACCCTGATGTAAACAAGACAAACGTCTTTCTCTGGTCTGCATCCGCTTAACAATTGTGTGTATTGAGCCGTACTGTATTGCAGGGGTTCCCAAACTTTTCAGGCCACGACCCAAAAATAACGGTGTCAGAGAGCCGCAACCCCAACTATTATAGGAGGCAAAAGAATATTTAAAAAAAATATAATTTTTTTTTTTTTTTTTTTTTTAATAAATAAATAAAAATGTATGGTTAAAACATGCACACGTTCAAACGCACACACACTAATAAGCATTGGAGGCTTTTAACCAGGGCAACCAGGGCAAGAGAGAGAGGGAGAGAGATAGTTCTCCAACTTGTGTGAGTTGCAGTGATCTCTTGGTTGTTCCCCACCTAGGTTATTTGAACTATTGCGCTGCTGCAACTAGAAACACTGTCCTGGCCTGCTTCTAAGTTTAGTGGCCTGACTGCAAAAAAATATATATTTATATTTGATTTTTTTTTTTTATTATCTGGAGACCTCCCCCCGCGGCGGTTCGCGACCCTCCTGTGGGTCGCGACCCCGACTTTGGGAACCCCTGCTGTACCCATTCTGCAATCTGTTAAATTAAGTTTTCATTCATTCATTCATTCATTCATTCATTCATTCATTCATTCATTCATTCATTTATTTATTCATTCATGGTGGCTACTGGCAGTCACTGCAGTGCTATTGTTTTGCACTGTATTGCTGATCACTGATGCCCTGAGAAGGCATGGGGGTCCCACACCAGCCTCAGGGATACAAGATTCCTTTTGTATGCACTAGTTGACTTTGTGAGGGCTGCGGGTGTATGTGGGTCACGACTCGAGCAGATAATAGGGACTCTTCAAGTTATCAGTGTAACGAACAACCACTAAACTGCTTACGCAGACATTAAGGAGAAGGGGGAAAACAAACAACACAAAACAACCTTTACAGGTGGAAGCCTCACAGTGAGTATTTAAGAAAATAAATCAAGTCCAAAAAACAGGACAACACTCAATAAAGAGGTATAGTAGAAACAGAAATAAGCCACAACGGCACCTCCTAATAACAGAGTTTATATTGGAAACGTAAAACAATGAACCTCCACTAAGGGAGTTTATGTGCCGTAGTGAGCAAAGACAGTTCCAAAAGAAACACAACCATAAAAGGCTCAGCTTCTATAAAACAAAGTGTAGAATAAAGCCAGTAGCCCAAAACAAGAGCTACAAATAAAGGCCAAATTCTGAATAGGGCAGAGATCAGCACTACACTTTCAAACTTAAATAGACTCAGCTTCTCCATAGGCACAGCTGCACTGAATCAGGTGCAATCAAGCCCACACACCTGCCGACCCATGAGGCAATTAACCACAGAGACCAGTGATTGACAGCTATCCCTCACAGGGAGACGAAATAAGGCAAAAACCATGACGGACTTGGCAGCACTGTCTGTTGGTTTTGGAATTTATTTATTTAATTTTGTTTTTTTCTCTCTGCTGAGCTGTAACGGAACTTAGGCCAAGTGTGTCCACATTTTTATAGGATTCTATCACATTTTCATAACAATAGCACCCTGCGCCGTTTTCATTGAGGTTTCTTACAAATTAACGATGCTTTATCTTGTCCTTTATATGCCGATTATCATTAGAATCTTAAATTGTACCATATGTCCCCCTTTAGACAACATATGTAATGCTACCAGCGCACTTTTGTTAAGATAATTAGTTGGCCATTCGCGGTCGCTATACCGAGGTTGCAGTAATAGTTTAACGCTGTTCAGATCACGTCGGAGAATATAGACCCATCCCAGTGACCTGCGACCTGTGCTAACGCTCTTGGGAAATGCAGTGTTGTAGTTCTCAACATTTTCAGCCTTTAATTTTAAACCAATGCTGCCATCTACTGACAACAAAAAAGTGTTGTCTAATCGTCACCTTGAGAGCTACTTCCGTATACAGCGCCGCCCCAAACCCATTCTAGAGATTCCCACTTTTTGCTGGGAGTGGGGCGTGGCCGTATTTGGTCCCAGACAATAAGAGTGGCTGCAATTGGTCACCGTGTTAGACTAGTCTACTATGGCCGGCATAGAGGAGTTTGTTGCTTCCCCATGTGAAGAACTTCTGGAGCGTTGCACTAAAGACCAGCTTCTTAGAATTATTGAAAAGTATGACATTGATATAAGTGGTCTGACTGATAAAAGTAAAGGGAGTTTAAGGACTGTGGTTAGACAGCAGTTGTTTGAGAAAGGCGTACTAGTGGCTAAGCAAGAGGGACCGGATCGGTCACGAGCAGCACTGTCACTAACCCTAACCCTAACCCATACTAGTGGCTAAGCAAGAGGGAGGGTTAAGAGACTGCCCAGTACAACTGGCATGTATGGGGAAAAACAGGTAGGGTAGTACTACAGACAGAAAGGTATCCAGACAGATTCCTTCTCCTTTGTGAGTGTGACTGAGGACACAGTTTTGAAAAAACTGAGGGCCCTCAATCCTAACAAGGCAACAGGACAGGACAAGGTACCTGCTAGATTTCTTAGGGATGCAGCTGAGTCCATCGCCTCCGGCTTAACACATTGAGTGCCAACGACGAGAAATCTCATTGTTGGCCGCCATGCGTTCAGTGCCAATGACGAGAAATCTTGTTATTTAATCGTTATTTCTTTTATTTCTTTTATCATTTTTCATCAATCCAGCCTCACTTTATCATTTGGACTGTCTATGAGCTCGAAAAGGGCAAATACCGCCCCCTATCGTCTCCCGGATGGTATTGCACCCATTGGAATGGACTCAATGAAAATGCATGTGAAAAGAAAACTCCGGATTCCACATTTTACTTCTCAGGCATGTAACCGGAGACTATTGCATTCATTGGGGCAACCGAAAGCAGCGTGGATTATCTGTTTCGAGGTCTAATGTTGGATCAATAAACGCGATCCTGACAGTGCGGACTCTTATTGGTGAAGTGTAACGCGTGGGAAGTCACGCGTTACACTTCTGATCTGAGGTAAGGAATCTATTTTACCAGTTTTGTGGTAATCAGATGTTTTTTTCACATATTTCACAACGTGTCTGTGTCTGTGTGTGTGTGCGTGTATGACGTTAGCTCTGACCAGGTCATAGATAATCATTTTCAGCCCGCTTCTCTAGCGTGCATAAGTACACATATACTATCGATAATCTAGCGTTTATTTGAAAACGATTCATAAATCAGCCGAAAAATTACAACGTGTTGTGTGTATTCCAGTAAAGGGCGATCCCTTTTCCTAGACATTTCCAAAACTATACTCGTATTCAAAACGGTATCAAACGGAAATGTACCGATGAAAAAAACAATCCGTTTCGTACATATTGACTGCAAGCAAGTCATTGATAAGCGACGGGCGTATTAGACACATAGCCATAATTAAAGATATAGTTTATGTGTTAAAAAATGTGCTCGCTCTCTCATTGACTTAAGCGCTGGCTCTCAAGCGATAAATCAAAGTGTTAATACACATCTATCTGTAAATCTATCTATCTGTCAAGGACAGTTTCCCTATGATCTCAAACAAGCCAGAGTCATTCCGCTTTACAAAAAGGTAATAAACTAGACCCAGGGAACTATAGGCCTATTTCGATTCTTAGTGCGGTGTCCAAAGTCATAGAAAGGATCATTCATGATCAAATAAACGAATACCTCTCTACAAACAACCTGTTGTTCGAGCTCCAGTCTGGATTTAGAACATCACATTCCACAGACACATGTTTACTATATCTGACAGACCAAATTAGAACAGAGGTGGACAAAGGTCAATTCTGTGGGATGGTTTTAATAGATTTACAAAAAGCCTTTGACACCGTTAACCACGACTTTTATATAAACTGAAGGCTATGGGTTTTAACCGTATATCCTTATGGTGGATGGAGTCATATCTGAGAGGCAGGAAACAAGTAGTGGAAATTAATGGCAGCATATCCTCCTCACTTCAACAGATGTGTGGGGTGCCGCAAGGGAGTATTTTAGGACCACTTTTATTTGTTTTATATGTCAATGACATGAAAACTGCCTGTGAATGTAACTTGTTTTTATTTGCGGACAATGCTGCACTCATGGTCTCATATCAGGACAAAAGAGAAGTTGAGAGGTCACTCAGTCTAGAGCTTGTCAAGATCAGTCATTGGCTGGTCGAAAATAGGTTATCCCTCCACCTGGATAAAACCGAAGCTATCCTTTTTGGCTCTGCCATATGACTAAAGAGGTCACCTGGGTTCAAAGTAGTGGTAGGAGATATCGAGGTTACAGCAAAGGAGGATGTCACATACCTAGGATGTGTTTTGGACAACACCTTATCAGGGGTGAGCATGGCACAAAAGGTGGTCACAAAGATCAACCAGAGAATAACATTTCTCAACCAGAGAATAACATTTCTCGGCAGAGTGTCCATCTATATTAACAGGTCAGCCTGTACTGTAGAAGTACTGGCAGGCGTAGTCATTATGACTGTGTGCTCCTCCTGGTACACTGGCATCACAGTAGCACTGAAAGGCAGGCTACAGACAGCTCAGAACAAATTAGCTAGACTGTTCAGTTGATGTAAGTGAACCTTCTTGTAAATTTGTAAGAATTAGGACACCAGAAAGAATGGAGGCCTTAAAGATGGACCTTACAAACTACAACTGGGATGAGGTGTATGTTGACAATCCAAATCAGGCATATGATGCATTTTTGTTGACATTCACAGAGCTATACAACAAACACTGTCCTATTAGAAAGAGCTGGGTGAAGGATAAATATAAAGGAAATCCATGGATGACTAAAGCTATGCAAAGGGCGTGCAAAAAGAAAAACGTACTTTACAAGAAATATTTACAACTGAGAACCAGTAAAAGCGAAGAAAAATATAAGCTGTATAAGAATAAACTGACTTCCATTATGAGAGTACAGAAGAAGGAATATTACAATAAGGACAGTGCAAATAATATACAAAGGACCTGGAAAATAATCAATCATATTATTCGGAATAGAGGTTATAAATCTGAATTTCCAAGTTATTTTCTAAATACCTCTGATGCTAAAGTGGACAATGTAAAAAGCATCGTTGAAGATTTCAATGACTACTTTGTGGGTGTTGGAACTACTTTGGCCAGCAAAATTGTTGTGCCTGAGGATAAAAAAGATATGTTTAATAATCTGATTAAATTAATGGTAATATCAGTTCTATGTTCCTTTGTGGGGTAAATGAAATTGATATAATTGAAATTGTAAGTAAATTCAAAAACAAAACATCAACTGATATAAACTCCATTGACATTGTAATTATTAAAGAAGTAATTGAGTCTATTGTAAAACCTTTGACCTATATGCAATCTGTCTTTTCAAAGAGGTGTTTTTCCTAATAATATGAAATCAGCAAAGGTAATACCAATATTTAAAAATGGAGATACACATCAAATGGACAATTATAGACTAGCGTCTCTACTTCCTCAATTTTCTAAAATATTAGAGAAATTATTTGTGAAACAACTGGATCTTTTCATTGGCAAATACAAAATACTGAGTGAACACCAGTATGGGTTTAGGGAAAATAGAACTACTACATATGCAGTGATGGAGATGGTAGAAGAAATAACTAAAGCAGTTGACAATGACAAGTGTTCTATTGGTATTTATATTGACCTACAGAAGGCTTTTGATACAATAGATCACAGTATATTAGTGAGAAAACTGGAGAAGTATGGGTTACGAGGTATAGCTAATTTAGCTCTTGGGAGTCTTGGCTGAAGAGCTACTTGGAAAACAGACAGCAATGTGTGCAAATTAATGACACTGTGTCAGGATTTAGGAAGGTCACCTGTGGAGTACCCCAGGGATCTGTGATAGGTCCAAAACGTTTTATACTTCATATTAATGATATGTGCAATGTTGCTTAACTGTTAAAGTGTGTTATTTTTGCAGATGATACAAATTTATATTGCTCCGGAAGTAATTTAAAGGAACTTTTGTTTGATATTGAAAGAGAGCTTGAAATTCTCAAAACTTGTTTTGATGTTAATAAATTGTCTCTCAATATTAAGAAAACTAAATGTAGGGTGTTTGGTAATCGAAAAGAAATAGAGGGGGATATCGAGTAAAAAATATGTGATGTAAAAATAGAAAGAGTTTCTGAGATAACATTTCTAGGGGTAGTTATTGACCAGAAATTAACATGGAAACAACATGTTAACTATATTCAAGGAAAAATATCTAAGGCAGTAGCAATATTGTATAAATGTAAGGATATATTAAACTACAAAGCCTTGCACATCATTTACTGCTCACTTATACTTCCTTACATATCTTACTGTGTGGAAGTATGGGGGTCGACATTTAAAAAGACAGTAAATCCAATAGTCTTACTGCAAAAGCGGGCCATTCGGAACCTTTTCAAGGCTGGTTACTATGAACACACAAATCCATTGTTTATAAAGTCTCATATTATGAAATTTTATGATTTGGTTTATTATAAAACTATGCAAATAATGTACAGAGCTAAAGCAAAGTAACTCCCAGACGGGGTGCAAAGGTTATTTTCAATACATGAAAGAAAATATGATTTGAGAGATATTTGTAAATTTTCTGTTCAAAAACCTAAGAAAGGGATTAAAAAGGAGGTGTATTTCTATTATTGGGGTTAACTTGTGGAACAATGCTGATATACAGTTAAGAATGAGTAATTCGCTTTTGGTTATTAAGAAAATGGTTTGTAAAGTTATTTTTGAAAACTACAAGAGTGAATAATACTGTTTTTTTTTTGCTATTTTCTTTTAGAATACTGTTTTGGAGTCTTAATTTTGTTAAGAATATAGGACAGGCATATATAAGCATTATGCTTCAGTCTGTACCTTTTCAGTCACTGTAAAATCAAATATTGTTAAATGATGGTGTATATATATTGTATTGTGTGAGATGACTGAATAAAACTACTACTACTACTACTACTACCACTACCACTACCACTACCACTACCACTACCACTACCACTACCACTACCACTACTACTACTACCACTACTACCACTACCACTACCACTACCACTACCACTACCACTACCACTACCACTACCAGGGCCGGACTGGGGAAATAATTCATACCGGGAGATATAGCGCGAAATATAGCCCCAATCAGGCCACCTTTTAAGCGGGGGGTCTGGGGGTCCCCCACCAGGAAATCTTTTGTTACAAAGACTTAATTTCCTGCATTCTGGTGAATTTTAGTGCATGTGAATCACAAACTAATGAGCCAACAATTGCTTAGTACAATGTACTGTTATGGACCTCAAATAAAACTGTTGTGGCACTAGCAATGCTACTCTCTCCACCTTCAAAAAGAAAAAAGCAAGAGCACAACATATTTTTCTATTTACTATTATAATACAGTTAACCACTCTCTCCTGTAAGGGCCTTTCTTTTTCTTTGTTTTATCCCTCTCTCCTCCACCCTTTCTCTTTCTTCCACTGTCCATCTTGACATCAACGTTAATTGACTTTCGCTCTACTGTATCTCTCCCGAGTCCCTCACTACCTGGCTCACTGCCTGGCTGCCGCCTCCGCTGTCAATCAGTTGTATCGCCTGGTCCCGCCTCCACCAATCACAAGCGGCAGCACGGCTCCATTGTGCGTGTGTCCGCGTGAGGGAGAGAGTCAGATAGTTCTCCAACTCTGTCGCAGAGAGTGAAATCCTGGTTGTTCCCCACCCACCTAGGTTATCTAACTATCGCGCCGCCGCCACAACTAGAAACAATGGCATGGCAAAAAAAATAATAATAAAAAATATAATAAAAAAAAAATTAATTAATAAATTTTTTTTTTTATAATTTTTTTTTTTTAATCTGTGCAGGCCAGGCCACCGGGAAAACTCCCGGTGCTCCCGATGGCCAGTCCGGGCCTGACCACTACTACTACTACTACTACTACTACTACTACTACTACTACTACTACTACTACTACTACCAGGGCCGCCTGGGAGAAATGCGAGGCCCTGTGCAAGATTTATACGTGAGCCCCCCCCAAAGGTAAAAAAAGGTAAAAAAGGTAAAAAAAAAAAAAAAAAAATGTCATACAGTCAACATATTCTTAAATAATAGCGCTGCCCGAGGCTGGGCATGATACAGTCAACATATAGCAAGAGAGAGAGCGAGAGAGAGCTCCCGTTCTACAGTCAATATACAGTGTTATCGCTGCACAGACCCCGCAATGCCCCTGACCCTCCACCAGAGCAAGGCCAGAGAGAGACACATTGGAAAGAAACAACCCAAAACCAGAGCAAATTGAAATGCTATTTGGCCCTAAACAGAGAGTACACAGTGGCAGAATACCTGAGCACTGTGACTGAAGATCCTTGACTAGGTACAGACTCAGCGAGCACAGCCTAGCCATCGAGAAAGGCCGCCATAGGCAGACCTGGCTCCCAAGCGAAGACAGACCCACTGCACACAAGATGAGGTGGAAACCGAGCTCCACTTCTTAACAACCTGCCCACTATACCAAGACATACTTCCCACAAATTGCAAACACCCAAAGAGACTTTGAAAACATCGACAATAACTCAAAACTCCCATACCTACTGAGAGAAATACAAGAATGTGAAATAAAGCCCATTTGAATTGAAGAGAGAGAGAGATAGATAGAGCATGTCTGTGTGTGTTAGAAAGAGAGAGATAGAGAGAGAGCATGTCTGTTTGTGTGTGTGTTAGAGAGAGAGCATGTATATGTGTGTTAGAAAGAGAGAGAAATATATAGAGAGAGCATGTCATTTTGTGTGTTAGAGAGAGATATAGAGCATGTCTGTGTGTGTTAGAAAGAGAGAGAGAGAGAGCATGTGTGTTTGTGTGTTAGAGAGAGAGCATGTCTGTGTGTGTGTTAGAGAGAGAGCATGTATGAGAGAGATAAGCAAAGATGAGCCCCTAAAGGATATTCAACTTTTAATGGAAGAACAAAACAGAAGGAAAAGATAACTTCACAAAGGCAACATGAATATACATAGATCCAAAAGGACAAAGATCAACACTTAAATCCAAAGAGAAGAGGGTCTATACCAGAGAAAACAAAGTAGCAAGGAGCCAATGGCCGACATCAGCTAAATAGGCTAACTGCAAATAGAGTAGCCAGGTACTGACACCAGGCCACACACAGCTTTGGCCAACGCTACCCAAGCTACACAAACGACCAAGACAATTCACACACAGCACATGTTGTATCTCCAAATGGTGTGAAGTAACATATGTTTTGCCTGGAAAAAAACATTGTTATTAACAAAACATTCGGGAGGGGAAGGAAGGAAGAGTGGGGTAATGTCCAATGGACATCTTACCTGCACCAAGGAACGCAGGGCGAAAGGCCGCAACACAGGTCTCCACGTTGACGAAAGGCCTCTCGCTGGCGGGACAAAAAGAAGCTATGGCCGGCGCCTTGTCATGGTGCAGGCCCGACTACATCTTCTGTCAAATATGATGTCGTAGTCAGAGTGCCAGGGCCTGCTATTCTCACGGCTAATGTCAATGGTCGTAGCACAAGCTAACAGCTAACTCTAGGCTAACTGATAGCATCAAGCTAACGTTCCCAGCCAAGCGAAAACGAGCAGCTAACGTCGTAGCTAAACAGCTAACTGGCTAACAGTTAGCTCAACCCGGCTATCGCTAACCACTAGCTAACGCAGAAGCAAGCTATGCGGCTACCACTGAAAAACTGTACAACGTGAGAAAAGCAATACAGGCCAACACTTCAGACAGCCGCTGTGTTTTCCTCTTCTCATCCGAAGAGAGAAGGGAAAAAGAAGGCAATACACGTCCCACTACACAGTGGTGTTTACCATAGTGGTGCCGGCAACAAGTCCCTCGCGGACTATAGCCGACTTGAGCATGGAGATATTCTCATAATGAAACACCAAGCTCACCTCCCTCGCACCAGGTGCTGACACCAGGCCACACACCGTTAGCTACTACAACAGCTAGCCGGCCCGTTTGGCTCCCGAGAGAGAGAGAGAGAGATATCCACGGCGGGAATAGAATAGAGTGCATTAAAAACTCACCAAACGTCCAAGAGGATGGAGACAACCGCGTGGAGTTGACGAAGTTCATCTGCCGAATGACCGTCCTCTTCATCTTGGCATAACAATGCTGCACGCGCTCTCTCTAGGTTAGCTAACGCTAGTTAGCCTTTAGCTAAGCTAGCTACTAGCCGACATCATCATGGCTATCCCGACTGAACCACACGTTAGCACTCAATATTATAACGTAGCTAAAGCTAACTAGCTGTCCCTGCCTTTAGCCGGGATGGCTAGCCTGACTGAACTGTCTAACATGCAACAACTTTCATCTTCAGTCCATCTGCCGAATGACCGTCCTCTTCGTTTTGGCTGGCATAACTAAGCATAACCTCCAAAGCTGCACGCGCGAAATAGTCAAACGCAGCTGACGCACGCCGGCATACACATGATGTAACCCCTCCCTTCATTGAAACCAATAGTATGTCTGCTGCAGAGCCCCAGAGCTCCAATAGTGAGTATGTCTGCTGCAGAGCCGCAGAGCCAGGAACATTCTACAAACGTGTCTAATGTGAAATATATAAGTATATAAGCAAAACTAGATTTTAGGTCTGTGAAAAAGGGCCTCGCGGGAAGGGGGGCCTCGCAAAAAAAAAAAAAAAAAAAAAAAAAAAAAAAAATTTATTTTTAATTTTCTTTTTTTTGTGCGAGGCCCCCCTTCCCGCGAGGCCCTGTGCGACCGCACTGCTCGCACACCCCCTGAGGCGGCCCTGACTACTACTACTACTACTACTACTACTACTACTACTACTACTACTACTACTACTACTACTACTACTACTACTACTACTACTACTACTATTTTAAAACTCCATCCCAGGACTCACCTCTCACAGACACATTTTAACAGCCTCAAGTGGCTCAGGGTTGAGGAGAGGGTCTCTCAATTAAAACTTAACATGGTACACAAGATACTCTGGAATACTGTCCCTCAATACCTTAGTGGATATTTTAACAGGGTTAGGGATGTACATGGACATGCCACCAGGGGAGCCCTACAGACATCGTCCACAGTACTATGGAATAGCCTACCAATGGAGTTGAAGTCCATAAGCCCCTTCTCCACTTTTAAATAAGCTATAAAGAGGTGGATCATAAGTAGCAGAAGCTGGGAGTAGTGAACAAAGGGTTTCTAATATGTGTCCTTCCTTTTTGTTCTTTTATTGTTTATAAAATGGAATATTAATGTATTGTATGCATGTATTATTGGTATTGCACAGTTGAACACTTTGAGTGTAAGTTGTCTGCAATATATCGTCCCCCCCCCCCCCCCCCCCCCCTTTCCCTGGCGTGGCGGGCCCACCCATGCATATCCACAGACTCTGACCATGGTTTTTCTTTTTATACCACACATCCTGACACACAGACACTACAAACACCCACGTCCACACACCTACATAACTCCACGGACAACAATGATGAAGGACCGCAATGGAAACAAGTCTATGGCTTTATTGTGTTTGTTTTTAATCATATTGGTAAATGGTGGGCCGATATGTATACATGTTCAAATGTATATGTGTTATCCATTCTAATCAATAAACTATTTAATCAATCAATCAATTCCCCTCTTGTGTTGCAGGTAGACGCAAGCCATGTGGGAGCGGGAGCCGTGTTGATGAAGCCAGGTGAGCAGGGAGTTGATAGGGTAGTTTGTTTATTTTCTAAGAAATGTAACCGGTATGTGCGGCTGGGTGGCGCAGCGGAGATTGCGCTCGTCACCAATGCGAGAGAGACTCCGGTCTCAAATCCGGGTGTCAGCATTGCCTCCGGCTTGGGCCAGCCGCCATACTAACTCGTTTGGCTGAGTTAGCGGGAGGGAAGTTGATGGGTGGTAATCTGGCGTTGTGGACAGCGACTCCTACAGGTCAGGTCTGGGCGCCTGCACAGCAAAAGACAGGAAGTGGTGAAGGCAGCGTGACCTCCCACGCGTTACGCTTCACCAATGAGAGTCCGCACTGTCAGGTGAAAAGAGAGCCGCTGGCTGTCTCAGCATGTGTCGGAGGAGGAACCATGTGGTAGACCTCAGGGCTCCCTAGACCGACCAGTAGGGGGCACATGCGCACAACGACCAGGTAGGGGAGGGGGGAATTGGCATAATGACTAGATTGGGATAGGAGGAAAAAGCACAGAAAATCAGGCGAAGAAAAAGAGGATTAGATCTTGGCCCTGCAACATTTTGAAGTATATGTGGGTTCTGGAGTGACACCAGACCACAACCCACTGATTTTTCTGCACACCCTGCGATGCCCTAACAGTGGTTCCCAAAGTCGGGGTCGCGACCCAAAGGTGGGCCGCGAGCAGCCACGGGTGGGCCGCGAGATGATAAAAAAAAAAAATATTTTTATTTTTTTTATTATTATTTTTTTGTCAGGCCACTGAACTTAGAAGCAGACCAGGACAGTGTTTCTAGTTGTATTCTAAAATTCTATTCTATTGTATTCTAAAATGTGACTATATGGTTTTATATTAACTTAATAAATAAACAAAAACGAAAAATCTACTTATTTCAACGAACATTTCAAACTAAATAACAGATTATGCACATAAAACGCTGAAAACAACCGAAGCAACAATAGTATTTTAATGAGGCTATTATTATTATCATTATTATTTTGCAACAAGTTAGCCCTCTCATAAATAGCACATATAAATGAATAACTAACTTGAACTAACTTAATAGGATTGAAGTGATATTTGGCTTAAAAAATCGGTTGCATGGCAAAAAAAAAAAAAAAAAAAAGCCCGACGATGTGCATTGGGCCGCGGCTCTCTGATGCCTTATTTTCTGGGCCCTGGCCTGAAAAGTTTGGGAACCCCTAACCTAGGGTAACCAAACGTCCTCTTTTGCCCGGACATGTCCTCTTTTCACGCCTTGTGTCTGTTTTTTTTATAAATTCATGAAAATGTCCGGGTTTCAAACGTGACGTACGTGGGTTGGTCATTATCATTATTACTGTATTTGGAAGACCATGTGAACATTAGATTAGTATCGTTTGTATGTGTGTGTGTGTGTGTGTGTGAACATGAGAGCTAATGATATCTCTTCTTCTCTTCCTGTCAGGTGCTGCCCGTCCCTATACTGAAGGGTGCTGATTGCCTAATGAAGGACAGCTGATGGCAATCACATCAAGAGGGGCGGGTGCACAAGTAGCTGACAGCACACACACACGGGAGTCTCGTTGCTGGAGTCACTTGCCCTATGGTAGAGTGGGGAGGCTGCTGTCTCGCCTATCTATGGCCTAAGCACAACACTGTGTGGCACGGTGCCATCTTATTTGCATGGAGTGTGGGTTAGACTCCACAGCTGTGGTGGCCTGGGATGGGCCCAAGGTAGTATCGTGATTACTAAGTGTTTGTTTGAGTTGTCTTATATGTATGTCTTGTTTGTCCTCAAGTTTCAAGTTTCTCAAGTTTCTTTAATAGTTGTCATACACACCAGCTTGGCTGGCCGTCTGCACTGATACAATTGGCTGTATCAGAGGGTGGGAGAAGCTGGCGGGGTGGGTCCGGGTCGTTGTAAACAGCGACTCCTACAGTTCGGTCGGGGCGCCTGCTAAGCGCGGATTGGACGTGAGGGGGATAGTGTGGTCCTCCCACAAGCTACGCCCTCTCAATGAGAATCCGCGCTGCCAGGTGAAAAGAAGCGGTGATTGGCTGGACGTGTGTCGGAGGAAGCACGTGGTAGCCTCCACTCTCCCAAAATGATCTGACTGTGGGGGGTAAAGCGCAGCGACCAGGAAGGGACTGGGAATTGGCATACGACTAACATTGGGATGGGAGAAAATCGGAGGAAAATGGAGGGGGAAAAAGACCAATAAAAAAAAAAAAAATAGTAGTCATACAGAAGTACAGAATACTTTCATACAAAATGCTTCTTACTGTTACGCTCCAGAGACTGTGCTAGACAAGATAGTATCAAACATAGTATAGCATGTAATTTAGAAGAAGAAAATGAGGTCACAGTGTTCGGTATAGACATATGTACAATGTTCTGAGTTACCATATAATATACAATACTATGCAGTGTACTTTGATTTGATTTGATTTGATATTTTTTATTTTCGTGTCTTACATACAGATGTATGCCCAGCCCATATGGGCTTACAAGACACATAACAATAAGTATATAATAGTATACTTTACCAATTACTTAACAAATTACATAGACCAAGATGGCCATAAAAAAAGAAAAATACAAGAAAATACAATAAAACGTAATATAACACAAGCTGTACTCAATGTAAATAAACAGAAAAACAGAAAAACAAGGTGAATTCAAATACAATTATATAGGATACAGTGTGTTTTGTCTCAGGTGCCATGCCTTCTCCAAAAATCCTGCAAAACCGAAGATGTCCTCCACAAAAAAACAACTCAACATACAGCTCTCAGACTGCCAAAACAAATCTGGGTTTGCAATTTGAATTTTTTCAAATAAAGCCCTCCTCAAAGTGGTGTACAAAGGGCAATAAAAAACAAAATGATATTCATCCTCCACCACTCCCAGATCACACAGAACACACAGCCGCTCCTCCTCAGGTTTACCCTGGAATCTACCCACTTCCACAGCCAATGGCAGGGTGCCAGACCTCAACTGGGCACACAGAGACCTCCGTCTTCTCTTTAAGTTTAACATTACATAAGGTTCAGTAAAATACTCATTTTTAATTGCAATATATTTTCTAAGTTTAGGTTTTTTCAAAATCTCCACCTTCCACTTATCCTGATGGATTGTTGATAATTTTGTTTTAATTATGTGAACCTTACACTGCAAATTGTTCATAAAAATCATACTCAAGTCAGTAGAAGAAAAAATCATAGACATCTCTCTTGACCAGGGATGACCGTGTGCTCTGTCCCAATTAAAAATCTTTTTAGTCACCCTGCCATTTGGCAGCTGGACCAGGCGGTTCCATAACCTCACCATTTCACCCTTTTGCTTGACTAAGCAAGAATCCCACCCCATGTCCCCTTCTATAGCCCCTTTTGGTGTGTATTTATGGACTCCTAAAAAGTATCTTATGGCCCGGTTCTGGATCGCATTACATTCAGGAGCATCATCAAAACCCCATACTCCAGCAGCATAAAACAAAACAGAACCCACCATTGAATCAAATAATTGTGTATATGTTGAAAACCCAAGGTCAGTGCACACTTTCATTTTACTCAACACGCCCCCTAGCGCCCTTCCTGCTGACTCAGACATTATTTTCCTTCCTTCTATGAAGCACATGTACTCATTAAAGGTAAAACCAAGATATTTATAAGAATGTGTGTAAATCAGAGGCGTAGGGTCCAAATTGAAACTTATGACTACTCTGCTGTTCGTGTTTTTTCCTAAAGTGCATAATCTGTGTTTTTTCACTGTTAATCGCAAGTCTCCATTTCATGCACCAAGAACTCATAATATTCAACATGTTTTGTAAATTTGCTTCATTTTCTGCAAACAAAACAATATCATCAGCGTACAATAAAATACTTAGGATTATATTATCTATTGGAATACCAAGATTGGCTTGCTTGATTTCTTGATAGTACTAATGTACAGTACTATCTAGTGCAAAGCAGAAATGGGATGAGGTACAATTTAGGTACAATTTACAGTAAGGTGTACGAGTTGTAGTGCAATCCTTCATCAATAAATATAAAGTGTGGGGAGTGGGTGCTACAGTGTGTTTGTTTAAAGTGGGTGTGTGCTATAAAGTGTGTGGAGTGGGTGCTACAGTGTGTTTGTTTAAGTGAGTGTGTGCGTGTGGATGTGTGTGCTATGTGCGTTTGGTGGTTGTTGTTGTGTAGTGTTCATTCATTGTTCGTTTAGCAGCCTGATGGCCTGGGGATAGAAGCTTCTTCTGAGTCTTTCTGTGCTCGCCTTGAGACTCCGGTATCGCTTGCCTGACCGCAGCAGTTCAAAGAGGCAGTTGTTCGGGTGACTGGAGTCTTTAATGATTCTCTTAGCCTTGCCCTTGCAACGCTTGTTGTAAATGTTCTGGAGGGTGGGGAGCCCCCCTCCAATTGTGCGTTCGGCTGAACGTGTCACTCTTTGTAGTCTGCTTCGGTCTTGTGCAGTGCTATTCCCAAACCAGGAGGTGATGTTGCCGGTCAAGATGCTCTCTATTGTACATGAGTAGAAGTTCTTAAGGATCTTCTGACTGACTTGGAACTTCCTTAGGCGCCTGAGGAAGTAGAGGCGTTGTCGTGCCTTCTTCACAACACTGTCAATGTGTGTGGTCCATGTCAAGTCCTCGGATATGTAGGCTCCGAGGTACTTAAAGCTGTTGACTCTCTCAACCGGTGCCCCGTCGATGCTGAGGGGGCTGTGGTCCTTGACCCCCGACCTCCTGAAGTCCACAATCATCTCCTTTGTTTTGCTGACGTTCAGGGAGAGGCTGTTTTCCTGGCACCATCCCGCCAGGACCTTGACCTCTTCCAGGTAGGCCCTCTCGTCGTTGGCAGAGATCAGGCCCACCACCACTGTGTCGTCAGCAAATTTGATGATTGTATTGCTACTCCGCTGAGCCACACAGTCGTGTGTGCACAGGGTTGAATACCTTTTCCCTTTGTGTGTGTTGTGGGTTGAAATCCCTTTGGGAAAAGGCAGTGGGTTGGAAGCCCCACATTACAATAAACATAATTTACCATTTGAAAAACGTCTTTGTTTACTATCTGCCTACCCGGGACTGTTTGAAAAGCATTTTTCTACTGAGGGGGTTGTTTCTGCTCATGTACCACCTGCCCAGTTACTATCTTGTGTGGTCGATAGACCTCTGTACATGACATGGGGGCTCGTTAAGTTTGCGCAATTGTATGGTTCCTTGTTGGTAAAATAACGGGGTGACTTGTCGATTGAAGCATATCAGGTGTAATAAGATAGCGTTTTCTAAATTGGTAAGTTAGTGGGTTCCATTGTCCGTGCACAGTTGATTGATGTAAACCATTATTGTTGTGATGCTCTTAACCATTCTATTTTTCTGCCACATAGGTAACAGGGGGGGGTCACCTGCTTGGCTAGAGGGTGGGGGGCACGAGTCGTGATTCCGGTGGAGCTCGCAATGAAATCGGTAAGCGACTGAAGATATGTGTAGCCTTTCATCCAGGTAGTGGAGTAGTTTATCTGGGATAGGCTAGAGTGACACAGGTGACTCCTAGTTGAGTGGTTAGGACCATTTGTTATTGTTTTCATTTAGTAGATGTGGTCAGTTGGATTGTTTTGGTTAAGAGGTATAAAAGCAGAATGTGTCTATTATTATTGTGCACGGTCATGGTTAATTAAGTGAGGACGTGATATATATATATATATATTTTTTTTTTTCCGCACGCATAAAGACATAATATGGCTGCGTCAGCGTTTGTTTTTGAAGTCTTCGTGGCGGATCCGACAGAGGATCAGGTGAAAGGTTGCACTAAGGCGGAATTATGCCTTATTGCTAAGCATTATGATATTACTGTGCAAAGTTCCCAATCCAAGGCGGATATGAAGGCAGCTGTAATAGCGGGGTTGGTGGAGCAACAGGTGTTTAGCACGGCTCGGGGAGTAGTGAGTCATAGTGATCAGGAGGTTGAACACACTGGCGAATGGGTTGACTCTTCCTTGCGTGATCTTAACCCGGAGGGTGGTGCTATTAGGAAGAATGGTAGTACGCCCAGAGCTGAAAGTGAGGGCGCGGGCGATTCGGATAAAGAATCCACGTCTTCTGGCCATACGCGCTCTAGTCTGCGTTTTGCCCGTCTCCAGATGGAGGAGAGAGCGCTTTTGCGCAGAGAGGACAGAGAGGACAAAGCAGCTGTACGAGACAGAGAGGACAAAGCGGCTGTACGAGACAGAGAGGACAAAGCGGCTGACAGAGAGGAGAGGGAGAGGGAGAGAGACAGGGAAGAGCGAGGAAGGGAGAAGGAGAGAGATAGAGAGCTCCAGATTACACTAAAGAGGATGGAACTGGAGAGTGTTGGCTCTTCTTCGCCCTCATCTGAAGGTTACCAGGGCAGTTTTAATGTTGGGCAGCATATTGCAATGGTTCCTGTTTTTCGAGAGTCTGAGGTGGAAGCATTTTTTGTTAATTTTGAGCGGGTAGCGGGGGCTGCGCATTGGCCGGAGGATCAGTGGGCACTATTAGTGCAATATAAGCTCACGGGTAGGGCTCAGGACGCATGCCAGTTATTATCGAAGGAGGACAGCATGGTATATGAGAAAGTGAAGGGTGCTGTCTTGCGCGTATATGAACTGGTGCCGGAGGCGTATAGGCAGCGGTTTAGGGGACTAAGTAAAGCTCCCTCGCAAACACATGTGGCATTTTCCCATGAACAACGGATGATGTTCACTCGTTGGTGTGAAGCGTATAAGGTGGATGGGGTCGAGGCTTTGAGCGAGTTAATCCTCATTGAACAATTTAAAAAATTTGTGCCCGAACACATGATAATACAGTTAGAGGAGCGAAAGGTTTCTACCCTCCAGGAAGCTGCAGTTTTGTGTGACGAGTTAGCAATGATCCACAAAAATGTTTCTGTACGAAATGGTGTGTATGTAGGAGGGGGCGCGTTTTCTCCGTCGGGGCCGCCGTATCGCGGAGGTGACGAGCGACCATTCCGACCTCGCTCACCGCCGTCTCGAAATGCCTTGGGTGACGAGCGAGCATTCCGATCACGCTCTCCGCCGTCTGAAAGGGTGTGTCATTATTGTAAAAAAGAAGGGCATTTTGTGAAGGACTGTCATGCGCTAAGGGATCGACAGGAGACCAGGGAGTCAGCCCAGGAACCGAAAGAGGTGGGGTTGATTGGTACGGTGTCATGTCCTGACCAGCATAGCTCTTTTGAGCCCTTTTTGTTTGATGGTTGGGTGTCCCTGTCGGGTAAAGTTGGGGACTACCAACGGGTGAGAATACTCCGTGATACAGGAGCCTCTCAATCGTTCATCCTGGCTGATGTGTTACCATTGGATGTGGACTCCTGTCGGTCGAGCGGATTGGTGAGAGGTATTGGCATGGGGTGTGTGCGCGTGCCGTTGCAGAAGGTGCATGTACAGTCTGCACTGATCACAGGTTGTTTTCCGGTCGCGGTTCGCCCATGTTTTCCCGTAAAGGGCGTGGATTTCGTCATGGGGAATGATATCGCTGGGGGTAAGGTCGTCCCTGTGTTGGAGGTTGGAGACACTCCGTTTACTAACTTGTTGTGTGATGCATTGATTAATAATCACCCCAATGTCCCTTCTATTTGTGCTGTCCCTAGGCATTTTGAGGCGGGGGATGAGGTGTTTATTGTGCTGCCCACGCCTAGTACGGTGCTCACTGCCCGGTTCTCAGGACCTTATGTGGTAAGAGGAAAGGTCTCTGCCACTAAGTATATGTTGCATACGCTCGGGCGGCAGAGGAGGACACGCTGGTGTCATGTGAATAGGCTAATGGAAAGTCCTGCCCGCGTCTCGTCGGAGTTGAGATGTGACAGGACTGTTGTTTCACATGCTGTGTTGTGTTCTAATGTGCCTTACAGGACGCACGGGGTTGATGTTGGGAGTGCGAACACCATTGAGCAATTTGCGTATGGTTGACTGCAGTATACCGTCATGGCCTCGGTATGAGGAAGGTGCCAGCCACGTCCGGCGGCTGATGCGTCTGGTATTGGGTGAGGTGGTGGTTGACCGTGTGGGCCCAAAATAGGGGCATGTGATCTATATGGAGTGTGATTTCTATTTATTTTTGTTCTGTTGGTACTAATCGGATGTTGGTTGATAATAAGTGATAATGTTTTGCTAACCCTGCGGGTTCGCTCTTATGGGGGGAGGTGTGACGTACGTGGGTTGGTCATTATCATTATTACTGTATTTGGAAGACCATGTGAACATTAGATTAGTATCGTTTGTATGTGTGTGTGTGTGTGTGAACATGAGAGCTAATGATATCTCTTCTTCTCTTCCTGTCAGGTGCTGCCCATCCCTATACTGAAGGGTGCTGATTGCCTAATGAAGGACAGCTGATGGCAATCACATCAAGAGGGGCGGGTGCACAAGTAGCTGACAGCACACACACACGGGAGTCTCGTTGCTGGAGTCACTTGCCCTATGGTAGAGTGGGGAGGCTGCTGTCTCGCCTATCTATGGCCTAAGCACAACACTGTGTGGCACGGTGCCATCTTATTTGCATGGAGTGTGGGTTAGACTCCACAGCTGTGGTGGCCTGGGATGGGCCCAAGGTAGTATCGTGATTACTAAGTGTTTGTTTGAGTTGTCTTATATGTATGTCTTGTTTGTCCTCCCATACCTTTTCCCTTTGTGTGTGTTGTGGGTTGAAATCCCCACTGACAACATCCCTTTTCCCTTTGGGAAAAGGCCGTGGGTTGGAAGCCCCACATTACAATAAACATAATTTACCATTTGAAAAACGTCTTTGTTTACTATCTGCCTACCCGGGACTGTTTGAAAAGCATTTTTCTACTGAGGGGGTTGTTTCTGCTCATGTACCACCTGCCCAGTTACTATCTTGTGTGGTCGATAGACCTCTGTACATGACAGACCAGTATATTATATGTTCGGCGAAAAATGCAACCCGAGCCGCTAGACGCTCGCAAAGTCCACGACTTGCGTGGGTTCAGCGCATGGGCATGGCGGCCCGACGCGGTACCCCACCTGTTAAGATTCAAACGCACAGAAAAACATTTTTAAAAGCTGTGCAAGGTGAGAGTTTGTCTGCAAAGTTTACCGAATTCTTTGTTAGACCCAGGAAAACAAACTAACAGAGCATGCTGTAAAAGCGTTTGCATTTCATACTGTGAAACATCACAACAGCTACAGATGCATGGATTGGAAAAAAGACATTTCGAGACTCTAACACTGCCAAAATGTTTAGTAGCCTTCTTGCCTGCAACTTCTTGCCTGATCGTCTCTGCGCCGCCCCCTATCTCCCTGTCTCCGGCTGTCTCAGAGCGATGACCGGAGTGTTGAACGTCCCGTGATTAAGACGGGGAGGACGCGACCCTCTTTGCGCTGCCCCTGTGCCTCAAATAGATCCGCTATCAGCTCTATCTTTCAAAATGTTCAGTTGCTATCGCTATCAGCTCTATCTTAAATTTTTCAAAATGTTCAGTTGCTATTGCATGCACTCATCTGTGTTTCACTACACACATGAGTGCATGCTTACCAACTGTCAGTCTGCAACACTACTATCACCGACATCTAAGAAGGGAGATCCCCCCTTGAATGGCCCTTCTAAGGTTTCTCTCCTCCACACTGCCGGTGGTTAATTTCTTCCTATTGTTAGATTGTTAGTTTTTCCTTACCTTCGCGTGGGGTATGTCTGGGAGTGTTTGCATTCATTCATTTATTTTGCATTTATTTTAAATTGGTTGGACCTTATGGTGTTCTTGTTTTGTTCTTGACTTATTGTTATGTTTCTTCTTGACTTGTTTAAAGAAGACGTGTCCGGCCCATGGGGACATTAACGTGTGTTGTCGGGCCTTACAAATACATTTGATTTGATTTGATTTTGGCTTTGCTTGTCCAAATGACAATACTGACTGTTACGAAGGATCAGATTAAACCGAGTATATATATTTATTTGTTGATATATATTGAATAGTATTTGTATATCGTTTGATATCCCTTGTATATTCCTTGTACATATACACGGAATATCCCTTTAGCCTAGCTTTCTTCACTGTGGAGCTACAGCCTACAAGAGAACCAAGCTGTATTCGTCTGCGGATCAAGAGTCTATCGCACTGTCTTCTGTACTCGAAGTCTCCCTAGATATAGTTGACCAGACGTTCTACTACCGACAGCTCTCCTACCCCCCCTGCCGGCTTACAACCGGGAGGACCCCTTCCAGTATATCCCGCTATATCATTAAGTGTACCATAGATATAATTCCCTAAGAGCCAGGTTGTATACTTGCCTCCTGCGTAACCAGAGAATGGACATTCAGTGTTGATTTGCCTACGAATACTAATTTGCCTTACAAGTGCAATCAAATGTAATATAAGTATCATATGTACCTTTTGCTCCATTAAATACTTGATTAATACCTTTGACTGGAACCGATTTCATTGTGGGAAGTGTTCATCATATTCATATATTGTGTACTGTATGGCCAGTAGTTAAAGTACATAAAGCGGTAGTGGTTTAATGATACCATACTTATCAATACAGTCAGGGAATTGTACCCCTCAGTTACAATTGGTCCTTCGAGCCGGAGCGTAACTAGTGTAATATTAATATAGTGGTATTAATATTGAAATGGCCTATGATGAACACTCCACAAAACGGTCCTCCTAAAGTAGATCGCCCGCAGCGTAGACGGCAGCCACCTCAGTACTTAGAGGATTACGCTGCCAGTATACTACCTAGCCTTCTACAGACGGTAAACGCGGTAAAAGTAGAAAGTAAAATTATGTCCGACCCTATCAACCAGGATACCCCGACCACAGAGGCCCTAGTGGGTTCTAATGTAACTGACCAAGCTCATGGTGGGGACCAGGAGGGAACTGACACGACTTTACCCCCCGCCAAGACCGAAGAAGTAGTCCCCGGAGAGCTCCGGGAGGAAGACAACCCTCCAGAGATGGAACTCTGCACGGTACAAGAAGAGGAGAGCGCCGCGGAGATAGAGCTCCAGGACTCCCCGCAGGAGAACGCATCTCCAACGAGTACTGCCAGGAGCGGATCACCTCAACCAGCGTCTTCCCCCAGCGAGGCGGACAAGATGCTGGCACAGGCGTTCCTCGCCAGCCTAGCAGCCTCAACAGAGCGCGATCGACTCCAAGCACAGACGCTTAGTGAGCGCGAACATTCTTCCATGGAAAGAGAACGCATTCAAGCGCAGCAACGGAGCGATGAAGATCGTATACGTCTAGAGATTAGACGCCTTCAGACGGAAGAGAATATGGCAAGAGACCGGGCCGACACCCAGCGTGCCGCTGCCGGTGCCCAAAGAGAAGCAGAGCGCGACAGAATACAAGCGCAGCTAATGGAGCAGCTGATCGCCAAGGCAACACCCCCTCCCTCCGCACGGGGTTCCAGGGCCTCGTCAAGACACGGGTCAAGGGCACCCTCCCCTAACCGATCAAGCGACCCTGAACTCGACCACCAGAGAGAGCCTATACCCCCCTCCGAACCCCTTCCCCGACCGGTCCCAGTGAGACCCAGCTACAAGGAAGGAACGGTGTACACCGCGGAGAGGCTAAATAGACGACTACAGGATCTAGATGACCTGACAGAAGAAGAAGAGGGAGAGGAGGAGAGTCAAGCCCGACAGCAGCACAGTACTCCACAGGACCAGGAGGTCCAGTACAGCCCAGGCTCTACCCCCGCGGCTCTGCGCTACAGACCCCCGACTCTATTCACGGGTGAGCATGACGCACGACCAGTCCCGAGGAATAGCACCTGGATACGCGGGCCATGGTACCCTGCCGGTACCAGCCCACCGAGAGGCATAAGAGGAGACTCGCCTAGGAGGCCTCTCTTCCAACGCTCACCGATGTGCCAGCCATCTACGGCGTCATACATTGGCACACCGACGTTTCCAGACTTCACCCATGAGAACCGAGCACAGTACACGGAGTTACGGATGTGCTTAGAGACAATGATGGTTGACGTAGCTGATGAACGCCACAAGTATGCTATCCTATTGAAGCACCTCAAGGTGCCCCGAGCGCACAACATAGCGCTGGCCTATACCACCTCTACTACCCCATACACAGCGGCTCTAGCAGCGCTCGACCAAAGATATGGACGCATATGGGATTACGTAATACAAGAGATAAGGCATATTGACCGCCTACCCCCAGCAACAGACAATCGCTCACTAGACGACCTGTCTATCAAAGTACAATCCCTGGTAGGGATGCTGGGGGCGCAACGAGAAAAGGGTATGCACGAACTATACGCAAACTCTAATGTCGAGAGGATTTTAGAGAAGCTGCCGCCCGCCCGACAAGAGCGCTTCAGGCGGCAAAGAGACCACCGTGATCCTAACGGTCCCGAGCCATCCCTCCTAGACCTAGCCGACTTCCTGGCGAGAGAAGTCAGCAGCCTACGATTGGATACGTTCGTGCGGAGCACACCAAGCTCCAGAGAGGGACCTAGGAGAGCAAACGATGGCCGAAGATTGGTGACTGTCATGCACCAACCAGAATCAGTACCGAGCAGCAAGAACCACAGTACCCCCTCGATGAAAGAGAAGTGGAAGATGGTGTGCCCGTACTGCGAAAAGGAACACTGGTTGTCACAATGTGACATGTTCAAGAAGATGACCGCTGAAGAAGTGAGTCAATGGATAAAGTCCAACCGACGCTGTTACCGATGTGCGCGCAGTCACATGGCAGCCGATTGCCGCTTAAAGAAGAGGTGTAGTCGGTGTGACGGAGCCCACCTAGATGTCCTACACGACAGTAACAGAAGAAAGCCTGCACCTTCCAGCAGCACAAAGGCAAGTGTTATGTACATTGACCCCGCCAGCAGCGGGGGCGCCCAGGTGCTCTTAAAGGTGGTCCGCGTAACACTGAGTTACCAAGATAAGGTCATGGACACTTACGCCGTCCTTGACGACGGGTCAGAGAAGACCCTTCTCCTCGCGTCCGCTGCGGCCCAGCTGGGGCTGCGGGGGAGCGAAAACCAGATGACGATTCGGACAATAAGAAGAGATCTAAAGACGATAAAGGGCGAGAATGTCTCCTTCACTATCGCAGCAAGCGGGCAGCCAGAGAGACGGTATAGGATTACTGATGCTTTCACCAGCCAAGAAATAGGCCTGTCGCAGTACACCTACCCCATCGCCAAGCTGATGGATAAATATGTGCACCTGCGCCAACTACCTATCCCGCTCATAGACGGGGCCAACCCGACCCTGCTGATAGGCTCCGACCATGCAGACCTCATAGTCCCGATAGACCGAGTCCACACAGGACCCAGAGGCTGTCCTGCAGCAGTCGAGACCCGCCTAGGATGGACATTACAAGGCCCCCTCGCTAAGTCTCTTAACCGAACAGCAGCCACTAACTGCCTCCACTCCAGAGTGACAGAAGAAGACACCACTCTCCTGCAGCATGTCGAGAGGCTATGGACACTAGAGACAATGCCCTTTAAGAACGAAAAGAAAGACATTCGTTCCAAGGAAGACATTTACGCTATAGCCCTCCTCGAGCAAGGGACAAAGAGAGTCAACGTCAACGGAGTGATGAGATACGCAACTCCACTCCTGAGGCGAGAGGGTATGCCTACCTTTCACGCCACAAAAGAAGCGACGGAGCGGTATCTATTGAACACAGAGCGGCGCCTAGCCAGAGACCCCGCTCAAGAGACTGTGTACCGCGCTGAGATTAACAAGCTAATCACAGCGGGACACATAAAGAAAATTGACATTAAAGAGGCCGATCAGACGACCGAATCATGGTACGTGCCGCACCACAAAGTCCACCACAACGGCAAAGATCGTATTGTGTTCAACTGCAGCTACCAGATCGGATCACAAAATCTGAATAAAGAGCTCTTGCCCGGCCCAACACTCGGCCCCTCTCTACTAGGCGTGTTACTACGTTTCCGCCAGGACCAGGTGGCCATCAGCGGCGACATCAAAGGGATGTTCCTGCAGGTGAGACTAGTGGAGGAGGACAAGCCCCTGCTGCGGTTCCTATGGAGAGAGAGGATCGGGGATGAGCAACCAGCCATCTATCAATGGGAAGTCCTCCCTTTCGGAACCACATGCAGCCCATGCTGTGCTACGTTTGCACTGCAGAAACACGTCGCAGAGGACCCAGCAGCAGATGAAGAGGTCCGACAAAGTGTAGGAAATAGTTTCTACGTGGACAACTGTTTGCAAAGCGTCTCGACGCCAGAAGAAGCCGAGGCTCTTCTACTCAAGCTCCGCGCCTCCCTGATCAAAGGCGGCTTTGATCTCAGGCAGTGGGCCAGCAGCGACCCGCAAGTATTGCGCAGCCTCTCCCCCGAGGACAAGGCAGCGAGCAGCGAGACCTGGATGGCGACCATCCCAGGAGAAGCCCAAGAAATGACACTAGGACTAGTCTGGCGCTTCAAAACAGACTCGCTCCATTATAGACACAAACCCCTGACCAAGGAGCAGGGAAGGTCGACGGCACTACCGACCACCAGACGGAGTGTATACAGAACACTCGCCAGACAATATGACCCGTTGGGATGTATTCTACCTTACACCACCAGGGCAAAGATGATTGTAAGAGCACTATGGGACAAGGACCAGGGCTGGGACGACCCCATACCCGAACACCTTGCATCCACATGGAGAGAGTGGGAGACGGAACTCCGCTCACTCCCAGGTGTTAACATACGCCGCAGCTACTTCCCACCCACAGTGAGGCCAGAGACATGCAAGATGGATCTGCACGTCTTCAGCGACGCCTCCGAAGTAGCCTACGGTTCGGTGGCCTACTTGCGTGCCCAAGAGGAGGGAGGAGAAATACATACTGCTTTCATCCTGGCTCGCTCAAAAATAGCCCCACGAAAGCAACAATCTATCCCGCGTCTAGAGCTCTGCGCAGCCCTAGCAGGAGCGCCTGTACGTTAATGCCAAGCAAGCAGTGCAAAAATGCTTCCGCATTCGTCACCGCACGCTAGTGCGGTAAAGCGCCCTTCTTTTCAGACAAATGCTACCGTGCGTGCACCGGCGGCGGCGTGCTCGCTCAGGTGCGTGCGTGCGCCGGCGTGCTCGCGCGAGGTGCCCGCGCATGCGCATGAGATCCCGCCTTGAGCGGAGCTCAATATATATAAGTCACCGCCCCTTATTCAGTATCTACCAATAGCTCAATTGGCAAGGACACATGGCTGTGGATCCTATGGCTTGTTTGCTGGCGAGTTCGAATCCCATCGAAAATATTTTTTAACGTGATTTTTTTTTAACGTGTATTATTTCGCCGGTTAAGGTTATTTCGCCGGTTAAGGTTAGGCATGGTTAAGGTTAAGGTTAAGGTTAGGCATTGTTTCGGAGTTGGTTAAGGTTAGAACGGTTAAGTTTAGGCGCTGTTAAGGAGCTGGTTAAGGTTAGAGTTTGTCAAAGAGAATGGCAATATAATTTCTATGGTTAAGGTTAGGCATGGTTTCGGAGTTGGTTAAGGTTAGAACGGTTAAGTTTAGGCGTTGTTAAGGAGCTGGTTAAGGTTAGAGTTTGTCAAAGAGAATGGCAATAGACAGCCTATTTCCGCGCGACCTGGGCGCTGGGCGGCGGAAAATGAAAGGCGCATTACTGCATGCCACTACGATAAATTTTTGCACTGCTTGCTTGGCATAAAGCTACACGCAGCAGGAGCGCAGCTCGCCATGTTAATCCAACGTGAACTCACCATTCCGGTGCAAAGAACAATCTTGTGGTCAGACTCCACGACAGTACTCACATGGATCCGGTCTGATTCGTGCAGATACAAGGTCTTCGTGGGAGTCAGAGTCACAGAGATTCAAGAGTTAACAGAAGTAGCGAGCTGGAGGTATGTGGACACAAAACACAACCCAGCTGACGTCATCACCCGGGGAATGTCCCTGGATGACCTCACCCGTCACAACCTCTACAGTGACGGACCAGAGTTTCTCAAGCTCCCGGAAGAAGAGTGGCCTACACCCACCCCACGGGAGGCGAGTAAAGAGGAGGCCGAAAACAAGAAATCTATGTTCTGTGGATTGAACACACTCATCTCCACAGACCCCGACATAGACGATTGCCTCACCCTAGAGAGTGCGCAGCTAAAGACATTTCTGTGGCACCACCCAGAGGTTCAGCCCACTACTGACATTTCAGCAGCTGACTACGAAGAAGCAGAACTTCTTCTACTACAACGAGCCCAGAGAGACTCGTTCCCCGACGAGCTAGACTGTCTACAGGGAGCAAAGCCCGTCCCATCAGACAGCAGACTGCTCCACCTAGCACCCGAGAGCGACGCCCATAGTCTCATCAGAGTGGGTGGTCGTCTGCGGAGAGCTCCAGACTTACCGGATGACGTCAAGTACCCGATAGTCTTAAACAGCCGACACAAGGTCACAGAGCTGATCATAAAGAAATACGACGAGGATGTGCACCACGCAGGGGCAGAGAGAGTCTTCGCGGAGATCAGACGTCGTTATTGGATACTGCAAGGGAGAGAAGCAGTGCGGCGCTTCCAGCGAACCTGTCTAGACTGTCGTAAGTGGCGAGCACAGCCCAGTATACCCCGGATGGCAGACCTACCTCCCTGTCGCCTCCGACTCGGCGACAAGCCCTTTCACTCCACCGGTATGGACTGTTTCGGCCCGCTGTATATAAAGAAAGGAAGAGGAACCGAGAAGCGGTGGGGTATTGTATTCAAATGCATGACCACCCGAGCGATACATATCGAACTCCTTCCAACCATGAGCACAGACTCATTCCTTATGGCCTTCCGAAGATTCACATCACGGAAAGGAAAACCGTCTACATTATTGTCTGATCACGGGACAAACTTCAAAGGCGGAGAAAGAGAGCTGAGAGAGAGCTTCCAAGCTATGGGCCCAGAACTTAAGACCCACCTCGCTCCATCCCAGATTGACTTCCAGTTTAATCCCCCGAACGCACCATAAAGACAGCCCTGTACGCCGTGCTTGGGGCCCAGACCGTGGCGGAAGAAGTCTTAATGACAGTCCTCACGGAGATCGAGGGAGTATTGAACTCAAAGCCCCTCGGTTACGTCTCAAGTGATGTAGCAGATGTCGACCCAGTCACCCCCAACACACTCTTGATTTGGGCGGCTGGACCCCGCGCTACCCCAGACAATGTACAGGCCTGAAGAAGCGAACGGCCGAAGAATGTGGAGGTACAGTCAAGTATTGGCTGACAAGTTTTGGAACAGCTTCCTACTCCACTACCTACCGTCTCTACAGACCCGCCAGAAATGGGTAAAAGAGAGAGACAATTTGACAGAAGGAACAGTCGTCATGATTATCGACCAGTCACTACCCCGAGCTATGTGGCCGGCTGGCCGCGTAAGCAAAGTGATCACCGGTGCCGACGGAAAGGTCCGAGCAGCTGAAGTGCTCGTCCAAGGGCGGACCTACACCCGACCCGTGGCGAGGCTAATAGAACTGCCAAGGCTCCCCGATACCATCGATGACGACCATGACCCCATGACTTTGTGAATTGACTGACCCTCACAGCAGACATTGAGTAGTGGACAGTGCGGTTAATCTGTCTCTGCTTAGCTAATTAGGTGGGACTAATTAGGGGGCGGCTGTTACGAAGGATCAGATTAAACCGAGTATATATATTTATTTGTTGATATATATTGAATAGTATTTGTATATCGTTTGATATCCCTTGTATATTCCTTGTACATATACACAGAATATCCCTTTAGCCTAGCTTTCTTCACTGTGGAGCTACAGCCTACAAGAGAACCAAGCTGTATTCGTCTGCGGATCAAGAGTCTATCGCACTGTCTTCTGTACTCGAAGTCTCCCTAGATATCGTTGACCAGACGTTCTACTACCGACAGCTCTCCTACCCCCCCTGCCGGCTTACAACCGGGAGGACCCCTTCCAGTATATCCCGCTATATCATTAAGTGTACCATAGATATAATTCCCTAAGAGCCAGGTTGTATACTTGCCTCCTGCGTAACCAGAGAATGGACATTCAGTGTTGATTTGCCTACGAATACTCATTTGCCTTACAAGTGCAATCAAATGTAATATAAGTATCATATGTACCTTTTGCTCCATTAAATACTTGATTAATACCTTTGACTGGAACCGATTTCATTGTGGGAAGTGTTCATCATATTCATATATTGTGTACTGTATGGCCAGTAGTTAAAGTACATAAAGCGGTAGTGGTTTAATGATACCATACTTATCAATACAGTCAGGGAATTGTACCCCTCAGTTACACTGACCAAATTGAGATTTATTTTTCTCTTGTCCATTTATTTTGTTTGCTTTATCATTTAAAATACAGTTTGAAACCGTCTGTACACAGTAGGCTATGTGTGCTAATCAGTGATGCCGGTAACGCGTTACTAAGTAACGCGTTATTGTAATCTGATTACTTTTCCCCGAAAATAGTAATCTAACGCGTTAATCTTTAAAAGCCAGTAATCTGATTGCAGTTACTTGTCCAAGTGGCTGTGCATTACTATTTCGTTACTATCTCATCATAAATTCATAATGCAGGCGGAATGCAGTATTTTATTTCGTTTTCGACAGTCAAAAATACATTTTTGAGCTGTTTTTCTTATTTGGGAGTGACGTGGTGTGGCAGTGAAAGGGTTACACAAGAATGTGGCCCGCGGCGTGACTGGACTCTCTGTCTGTGAGTGACTCTGCTTTGGCCCAATCACATTCCCCATCCACAGTCTGCGAATCAGAGGCAGAGTAGGGCGGGTCTTCACAGCACGTCATGTGACATATGCGCCAATCGTGTGACAGCAGGGCTCCGTTGCATTCGTCTGAGAATTCCACCCCAAAACGCTTACAGGAAGAAAAAACGCAGCTTATTATTATTACCGAGGCGCGCGGCTTATTATATTATTAAAACAGCTACTTGTGGGCACTCATAAAAACACTGTGGTCTACAAGTTGTTTAGCGAGAGGATGGTGGTAATATGCTTCAATAGAACAATGGATCAATGCCATGTCAAAACTCGGCTCCGCTGATCTGAAGGGCTCCGCAGTACACACACAGACACACACACACGCGCGCGCGCACACACGGGATCGCAGCAGCCACACACACATTTCCACTGTCCAATAGACAAGCGCCCTTTTCGACCGCGTGACATTGTTCAGATGTTTCAACTTCACCCCCAGAACCGCACCGAGTCCACCAAAACTATATGTGAAAGCGACCTAAACGTAAATACTGTCTACCGCTAAAAACAGCACATCCAATTGCATTGAAAGCATCTGGAATCACAACACTACGACGCTTCGACTAGGTACAGGAGGACTCGGAGGCCAGCCAAACAGCAAAAGAGAGAGATTGTTTCTTTCCCTAGTATTGATTAATGTATATTTGATGGTGGCAGAGCAAAAGCTCTTATTTGCCAGATTTACAGTTAATTTACATGTTAAAGAGAGACTGATTGTATGTTTATAGAGAGACATTTATAAAAACAATTTAATAGTTACAGTTGATATAATTGAATAGTTCAGCCTGCATTTGTTAGATGTGAATGGATACACTGGTTTTGTAAAACCACTGGCTGGCTGCTCTAATGCTGTGAGCATCATAGACTGTTGCTTTACCATACTTGATGGTACAGAAGCTGAAGCACTAGTTTAACAATTTACGTTATGTG
This sequence comes from Notolepis coatsorum, assembly GCF_963971535.1. NCBI lineage: Eukaryota > Metazoa > Chordata > Actinopteri > Aulopiformes > Paralepididae > Notolepis > Notolepis coatsorum. Next base: position 68,102,750 of record NC_140179.1, read on the forward strand.
CAGAGAAACAAGTTAAAAACAATTTATGCACTTTCAATAAAGCGTTTTAAAAAAACTGTTGGGGGAACGACGACGACTTCGTAACCTAGTTACTTTCAAAGTAACTAAGTTACTCTGATAATCAAGTAATCAGTAAAGTAACTTGGATTACTTTTTAAAGGAGTAATCAGTAATCAGTAATCGGATTACTTTTACAAGTAATCTGTGGCATCACTGGTGCTAATCAGACTTGAGATTTAATTTATTTAATTAATTGTTCATTATTAATACCAGAATAATTTATTTTCATTGTTAATGCCAGTTATAAAAGTTTTATTGTTATACAGTTAGCTTATGTTCTACCTCAGATTTGTGGTTTGGCAAGTATAGGCCTAGTTTATCATGTTCTGACAATAAAGAATATTCTGAACCACAACTAACCTTCTGGTTTCTTCAGCTTTCATTCAGCAGCAAAAATAGCCTATAAACTTGACAGAAATAATTATTTCATGTATATCGAGATAATTATCGGTATCGAGTGATTTTTATTGTGATAAAAAAAAAATCCATATCGCCCGCCATATAATAAACATAGGTAATAAATGTCATGTTCACTAATGGAAGATCCTCATCTGCACCTTGATTAAACTGCCTACTTGCTCATATGTGTACATTCATATTTAATTATATTGTTTACACTGCCTATTTTCTTTTCTACTGTACTATAATTGTGTTGCCTGTATTATGCTTTCTACTATTACCATGCCCATGCCCATACCTGGCTGTACCCCCCCCCCCCTCCCATGCTCACATTCACCCATTAACTCACCCACCCACTGGAACCTTCCGACTACCAGATGACCACTCTACCTCCTGAGCCTCCGGAGCCACACCCTTTGTCAAATTGATTTAATGGATTTAATGTTTTTGGGGACACCTTCCCACTCTTCCTACTCATACAAAAGGCGGAGTGATATGACATTCGTACGTCATAGGATGCACACACTTTCGTTCATCTCAGCAGTTACTTACCATCACTTCTCCTTCCCGTAGGTCAAGAGGCTCTCGAGGGTCTGTTTCCCAGGGGTCCAGAGGGCTCAGCTCACTTATTTGGAGGTCACCTCCATCCAGTGTTTCGATGTCTGTGTGTGCAAGACCAAACCAAGGCCCATTTAGACTTTACAGGTCAATATCATTTTGAAAAGGATAAAATACCTCCCTATTATTATTTCTATAATATTTTATATTAAGGTCATAGGTGGCCTCAGCTATGTGTCATCAGATTGAAAAAGCAAATGCACCCTGGATTGACAAAGCAAATGGGCACACTGTGCCAATGTGGATAAATGATGCACGATAGAGACGCTTCACCAACACAGAAAGATGTTCACTAATTGAAGTCTTTCACTTTGTAGAAGAAACCTTCTGACATAAACCAAGTCATGTAAATCTCTATGGTCCAATTGAACTGTGTCGTGGTGAGTTTGGCACAGTGGCTATAGCTTCCACCTGATGCGCTAATTTACATTATATTTCCATTGGCTTCCTTTGATTGATTGATTGAAAATGTTATTAACAGATTGCAGAATGGGTACAATATACAGTACAGCTCAATACACACAATTGTTAAGGGGATGCAGACCAGAGCAAAACTTTCGTCTTGTTTACATCAGGGTCCCCCATTTTCAATTAATCTTAACATATATGACATACATGACATACAGATAGACAGTACTGCTACATCTAGACATTTATGACATACCAGATTTACAAATACAGTACTGTTTGTGATACGAAAAGAGTCTAAAAAAGAGAGTATACATTTGGCGAAGAAACTGTACATTGGAGGAGGTTGGGTAGGTGGGTGTAGGTGGGGGTTGGGTAGGTGGGGTGGTTAACTGTACATTGGAGGGGGTTGGGTTATTCTGGGTGAGGTAATACAATATAACGTCATAATTTACTGTTTAATTTTATATTATGGCATGTCACTGTATAGCATTATGAAAAGTAGCGGTAAATGTATCTTGCGCATGCATGCATGTGGGCTCTCTCTCTCTCATTTGCTTGCACCCCACAATTTGATAATCATCACCTAGTACCCAGTAACAGTATACATTACAGTATAGTAATGTATAGGGCCCGCTACATTCTCGTGTAAATGTCATGCTGCCAGTTTGCCTCCATTGTCTCTTTGACCATGATCTTCTGCCAAACCTGCGGCAGTATGTATATGTAATGTATATACTCTCTTTTTAGACTATTTTTGTACTCATAAACAGTACTGTATATTTGTAGATCTGGTATGTCCTAAATGTCTAGATGTAACAGTACTGTCTATCTGTAGGCTATGTCATGTATGTTATGTTATGATGAATTGAAACTGGGGGATCCTGATGTAAACAAGACGAAAGTCTTTCTCTGGTCTGCATCCCCTTAACAATTGTGTGTATTGAGCTGTACTGTATTGTACCCATTCTGCAATCTGTTCATAAAATGTTCAATCAATCAATCAATCAGTAAAACGAATTACTGGATTCATAGCAATTATAACATATAACGAAAAGAGGACACTGGACATACCAAGCTCGTCCTGCTTGAAACTGTCGGGTGGGTTGATGTACTGCATTGTTGAAACATTTAATTTCCAGTTGTGCTTGGTACATTTGACTGTTCTGTGAAATACAAGCAGTCAGCAGTGTGTATTAGAGCTACCCTTTGGTACAGCAATATTTATTTAGCTTTTTATTATTATCATTGTTGTATTCTTAATAACGTTTTTACCTTCCATCCAGGTCTTCAATATCTTTGATGAACATTCCTCTTTGGTGTTTGCACTCGTTCTTGCAAGCCTTGAGACCGTTCTCGTCCTTGTATAGGATGTAATCTTTACCGCTCTCTGGGTTCCTCTTGAGGGTGATGCCATATTTTAGTGAGCGCACTGCCTCAGAGTCCAGAGACAGGACTACCTTTGATGTCTGGGCTGTCATCTCACCAGTGAAACAAATCAGCTGTCATAAAAATATTTGAGAGAACTTGTTAGGAAAGGAAATGTATTACTAATGTAATAATAAGACTACGAATAATAATTCATGCTCACAAGTGGAGTTAATATTTCAAAGTAGCTATGCAACTATAATAATAATAATAATAATACATTTAATTTGGTGGCGCCTTTCACGACACCCAAGGTCACTGTCCAATTATCTAGCGGTCTCAGTCAATGAGTCAACTACATGTAAATGTCCCCATTGGAAGGGTGTGGGCGAATGACTTATAATTAAACCATAGAAACAATTCGGACTTTGTAAGAATGTTCATTTATTAGGACTCCAATGTCCAAACATCCCGTTATTACTTGGTTGCAATAATCACCAGGTGGTTCTATTTCATTATGGCTCCGCTCAGCATCAGTTGCATATATCTCGCATATATCTCGCTTCAGTGGATATACACTGAATACATTTCAAAATGTACCTTTACATACCAACATCCGTCTGACCACACCATCTGCTGCCTACATAAGCAGGGGTGGGGCCACACACTCATCTCCTTCTCAAATTTCATCCACAAGGAAGTGCCTGTTATATACCCACTTGACGTGGAGAAAATATTTAGTCTGAAGAAAGGAAAACAGAAGAACAAGGAGATACGTTGACATTATATCTTTATTTTCTCTCTCACTATTTTCGAGAAAATACGGCGATATTGTCTTCGTCACTGGAGTGTCTGGAAGATGATGATCATTCTGTGTGACCTCCACCGGCTTTTCGTATTAGGGGCTTGCGCCGCTGACATGCTCCCCAACTGCAGTCCTCCTTTGCTGCGGCTGGATGGGTTTGGCCCTCCAGCCATGCAGCTGGACTGTGGGAAGCACCGACTGTTGTGAGGAAGCGGTGGCTTCCAGGGTGGGGTAAGTACTGTTTTGCTTGCGAGCTCTGGTTGTCTGTTGATGCTGTGGGGGTTAGCTGACAATTTTACAAACGCCGGCCCCAGATTGGGGTCCTCTGCTCGGCTTCTTAAGCGGCGGACGGAGGATCTTGGTCTGAAGCCCATGATGGTCAACTAGTGGGCCGCGACAGAGGCCTGGTTAAACCCGGGATTCTCTGAACAAGCGGATGCTTCTCTGTCCCGTGCAGGCCCCATCTTTCACTTGAGTGGAAGTACACCCTAAACGAGGAAATGTGGGCATGGATTTTCGTTATCGGAAGATCCATGTTCAAGTCGGCTGCAGCCCAGATGGGATTTGTGCCGGCTCCGCCGTATGTCTGGTAAAATCACTGTTGAAAACTGTGTTTGACATTTCTTTTTTTCTTCTCTCTTAAAGATGAGGAGGGTTTCAGACGGCGGCCTGTCTGAAGTGTGGCTTGTTATGTCGTTGTGTACAGTTCAGGTGATAGCTGCTTAGCTTGCGTGCTAGTTGTGGCCTACCTGTTAGCCAGTCAGCTGTTAGCTGCGGCGCTAGCCCGTTGTGTCACTAGGCTAGGAAAACGTTAGCTTGTTGCTATCAGTCGAGAGCGGCTGTTAGCTTAATGCTACACTGTTGAACGTTGCTATGATTCTATCATGACATCATACGCTGGTTTACATTCTATATACAGGAACTGGGACCTCATGGTAAAACAGGAAGTGGTAGCTCACAGATAAACAGGAACTATTTATGTTCCTTTGATAATTATGAATCTGAACCCTGGGTTACACATACACATTCATACGTGTATGCATAAGTAGAGGGGTCTCACGCCCTTGGGGTGGGCCACTGAGTGCGGTACAAATGGGACCGTCTGGGTGGCGCCCTCTTTTCATGTTTTAGATCAACACGCATACCCACCCCCTCTCCTGGAGTGGGCATGTCGGCGTGGTTAGGGCACGGGACTGGGTCCAGGTCAGTTAACCCGTTGTCCGCCGGGGACGCAGATCTGCTGTTCTGGTACCCTGAGGGACTTGTGCTTTTTTCGGGGGGAAAATACCGGGTCGGCCCGGGTATCACAGGGTTAGGTGTTATGGAGACCCTTTGTTGGGTACATGTTGTACTCTGCACTATCGTAATGGCTTACGGCCATACCAACCTGAACGCGCCTGATTTCGTCCGATCTCGGAAGCTAAGCAGGTTCGGTCCTGGTTAGTACTTGGTTGGGAGACCGCCTGGGAATACCAAGTGCAGTAAGCTTAGGGCTGGTTCTCCATTCTTTTCGCTCCTCTCTCACGCGTGGCGAAGAGGGGGCTGTTGGGGTGGTCTTTTAGACCTCCTCTGGTAACCCTGTGTGCTTCCTGAGCCGCCGGGCCCGGTCCGAAGTAATGTTTCGTCGACCCGTAGGCCTGGAATAACCCTTTTTTGAAAACTGAAACACTTGTACTGCGGTATAGCCAGTGTATACCCGCAGGTGTGTTTTGGAGTTTTTTCTTGAGGGGTTATAGGAACAACCACCGCATGTGGTACCAAGAGGGTGGTTGATTCCCTGGTGTGTTGGAGCAGAGTCAACTCCCGGGTTACCCGGTTGAGTGTGCCCCTGCACGTTCATGACGTCTGCCAATCGTGTCAGCCTTCTCTGCCTCGGCCCCTCTGGGTCGTGGTTTTTTGGTGGAGGCTTTGTCATGGTGCACAACAATGCCAGCATACGCCCCTTCCGCCGGGGTGCTGTTTTCAGTTGACCCCTTCTCGCCCGCAGTGCTCCAGGCTCGGGTCTAAAGCCTGCTGCCTGGTTTCCCCGGTGCGCTGCCTGCTTCCGTTATGGTTAGCCTTGAGTGCTTCAAGTTTCAGCCATGCTGACTGCCTGTGTTGCAGGGTCAGTGTGCCAGGCGGCGTACTAGTGGGGGGAAAGGGCCCGCTCTTGGAGGGGCCCTGTCCGAATACGCTGGCGATGTGGGGGGCGGTGTCACTTAGTGACCACCTGGTGGGGTCTTGATGCCTGGCATCATTGACCTCTTCGGGCCCCCTTTTTCTGGGGGATCCAGTCCCTTGAGTGGGTCTGGGTCTTCCTTTGCGCTCCGCTGCTACGGCCTTGCCACGGGGTTGAGTTTGCTCTTGACCCCGTGATTTTGGGGGCAGTAACGAGGTTTGTTCCTTCCGTTCGTTCCCTGGTGGCATGCGGGTTGTGCGTGTGCGTAGTCGTGGGGTCAAGCCACGGTCTGCTCACTCTGTGCGTTGAGTTGCTCGAGTTCCTCTTCGCACGGTCGGATCCGTCTCCCTCCCGTCCTCCAATAGGGAGGGTATCCCTCCATTAGGGAGGGTCGGGGGGGCTCGGTCCTCCCCGGTTCTGATGGTTGTGGGGGGCCTCAGTGGGGTACATTTGTTGAGCTTCTGGCTCCCGCTCAGCTCCTGTTATGCAACTGATGCTGAGCGGAGCCATAATGAAATAGAAGGTTATGTATATAACCAAGTTCTATGAATTATGGTGACGCTCAGCATCGAGGCGCCACTGCGACCCTTGATCTTTCATTGTGGTGAAATTTGTTGGGAAGGAGATGAGTGTGTGGCCCCACCCCTGCGTATGTAGGCAGCAGATGGGGGTGTGGTCAGACGGATGTTGGTATGTAAAGGTACAGTTTGAAATGTATTCAGTGTATATCCACTGAAGCGAGATATATGCGAGATATATGCAACTGATGCTGAGCGTCACCATAATTCATAGAACTTGGTTATATACATAACCTTACGTTAATTAAGCAAGCAGTTAGCTTGTAGCTGGTAGTTAGCTTGCATTCAAGCGCTAGTGGATAATGTCAGTATAGAGGTCGATATGGCATTTGGTAATGTTCAGCCAAGTCGACGTGGATAACAGTTTGTTGATAGTCAGGTTGCAGTTAGCAACTGCCAGTAGTTGATAGCATTTAGTCTGTTGTCAACGTGTAGTCAGCGTTTGGTCAGCAACGTTATTCAGACATTAGTCAGGTTACAGTTAGTCAGGCTATGGGGAGTTGCAATAATCGATCCGGGATGTGACGAATGATTGGACCAGGGTTTCAGTGTTTGATTGGGACAGGGATGGGCGGAGTCTGGAGATATTACGGAGGTGAAAGAAAGCAGACCGGGTGATGCTTTTTATGTGTGGTGCAAAGGAGAGGGAGCCGTCCAGAATGACAATGAGGCTTTTAACTTGGGGGGAGAATGGTACAGGGAAGCCGTCAATGGTGATGTTCAGAACTGGGGTGTTTTGTAATTTGGTGAGGGTGGATTTGGAGCCGATGAGCAGGGCATCAGATTTGCTGCCATTTAACTTCAAGAAGTTTCTGCTCATCCAGCTCCTGATGTCCTCAAGGCAGCTGGTGAGGGAGGGGGGGGGGGGAGGCAGGTGGTGGGTTTGGAGGAGATGTAGACCTGTGTGTCGTCTGCATAGCAGTGGAAATGAACCCCATGGTGATGGAGGATTGTGCCCAGGGGAAGGAAATAGATGGTGAATAGGAGGGGACCCAATACTGACCCCTGGGGCTCCCTGAAGGCCTCACATCATTTATTTTGTATCTGCGAATACATAATACCATAAATACTTTATAATTAATTTTATATAAATAAAAATTAGTTAAAATAGCACTATACTGTATATAAATTATTGTAGGCTCATTACAAAATATTTCAAAGAATTGCAAATTTTTTTCATATATCACTGATTCTTGAGAGTTGGGACAAAACATGTCCTACATAGAAAAGTCTAATTTATATAAAAAATAAAGAAATTCATAATGAGTGATATACTCACAAAGTTACATCTAAAGGTATTGTGTATACTGATGTTATGTTTTAGCACATATATTTGTTTTTTGGGGGATATTTGTTTAAATGTATAATCTGTGGTTAGAAGCTCCCATGTTAATTATCTTGTCCTCAGCAAGGGGTTACATTATTGACCAGCCCAAAAAAGCTTGAAAGACCTCTCCACTTGTGAAAACATACATATCAAATCAAAGATAAGGGTTATACATGTATAAAACAATGCATGCCATGAAACTCAAATAATATTGCCCATAGAAATCTACCTATCAAAGTTGTGTCCTCAGTTTATGTCAACTCTGTCAGACCTTTTCATAAACCTAATTAAATCAGGCAATAGCATGGCTAGCTCTATCCCTGAGGACCCCTTTTCCTTCCCCTGAATGTGGTGAATGCAACACTACCACACATGGTCTGGTAAGTTTTACACTTTTTGATATTTTAGACAAACAATGTCAATATTCCGATGGTCACAGCTGGAACATGTCAACACCGTCTCTCCGTTATTATACTTTTAAAAAAACAATAGTGGATTGAATTCAAGTGTTTCAGTGAGATTATTAAGACAGCTAGCAACTGCCAAAAAAAACTAGCTAGCTGCAGTGCACAATACAGGCTTGGAGGGAAAATGTGTGCCCTTTTGTCAACTCCGTCAGACGTCAACTCCATCAGATTGTGTGTCTGACGGAGTTGACGTGTAAACTGATGGAGTTGACAAATCCATCAATAACCTACAATGAACAATGAACAATGAACAATGAACAATGAACAATAATCACTATGCAACAACCATCAAATGCACACAGCACACACACCCACACGCACACACTCACTCAAACAAACAACACACTGCAGCACCCACTCTCCACACTTTAGATCACACAAACACACTTACACTTTATATTTATTGACAAAGGATTTGCACTACAACTCGTACACCTACTGTGAATTGTACCTAAATTGCACCTTGTCCCATTTCTCCATTTCTGCCTTGCACTATATAGTATTGTATATTAGTACACTGCACAGTATTGTATATTGTATGGTAACTACGTCTATTCTGCATCGAACATTGTACATATGTCTAAACTGAACACTGTGACCTCATTTTTTTTACTTCTAATTTTACTATGTTATTTTATTTCATACTTATCTTGTCTTGCACAGTCTCTGGAGCGCAACAGTAAGAAGCATTTTGTATAAAATTATTCTGTACTTCTGTATGACAACTATTAAAGAAACTTGAACTTGAACCTCATAATATGCTATTATTATACTATTTTTGAACATGGTAAAGGATTTAAATGTTATTTCAGAGTTTTATCTGCACAGAAGTGTGCATATAATAGCATGCATCAGAGCATGGGCAGGCTGTGGTCTGCTTATTGAATAATTGTCTTACTTTCCCAGCACATGTGTTAATAAATAAATATAAATATATCACTTGTCTACGTTGATTGATTGATTGATGTAAAATATGGTGCAGTGTGTAGTTTTCACTACCAAACATCTACACTCTTGCCTCTTATAGAGCGGGGAAGGAGTTCCATGTTGCCCTTTCATATCCCAGAAGAGATACAAGACAGAAGAAAACAGTTATTCTTGTTATTATACTGTTTACTTAGATCATCAGAGCAGAGGGGCACGGTGGTAAACTGTGGATATTTGTTAGGTTTTAGTGAGTTGTTCCTTACCTTCGCGTGGGGTATGTCTGGGAGTGCTTGCATTCTTTCATTTATTTGCATTTCTTTTAAATTTGTTGGACCTTATGGTGTTCTTGTTCTGTTCTTGACTTATTGTTATGTTTCTTCTTGACTTGTTTAAAGAAGACGTGTACGGCCCATGGGGACATTAACATGTGTTGTCGGGCCTTACAAATAAATTTTATTTGATTTGATTTCATCTTAATATCTTTATAATAATTCTTAATATAGGACTGGTCCATGCGTGTCTAGATTGCTGCATCATCCTTTCTCTGACTTTCCATCCATAGTGTAATACATTATGGTATGGAGTGATCAACAGGATAATTCTTTGCTAGTCAGTTGTCACAATCTTATCAGTTGTAATTAAGGCTGTCAAAGTTAACACGGTATTAACGCGTTATCGCCCGATTCTATTAACGCCACTATTTTTTTTAACTCACGATTAACTTTTAAGATTATTATTATTTTTGTATTACTAGACTTCACTCAGGTGTATTATTGATGCTCTCATTGATACTATGTTTGTTTCTGAAGTGTGTGTGTGTGTGTGTGAGATATATAATAATAATAATAATAATAATAATAATAATAATAATAATAATAATAATAATAATAATAATAATAATAATAATAATAATAATAATAATAATAATAATAATAATAATAATAGATTGAATTTTAAGAGAGAAGCGCCTTTCTCAGACTCAAGGACACTGTACAAGGAAAGGATGGAAAAAAATAAAAGTAAGTAATAAAATTGAAAAAAAATATATATAATAAAATACATAAAAGATCTGTGTATAGTAACAACAAGAAAAAACAAATAAGATAAGAGATAAAAATAAATAAAAAAAGGAGGCAAGTTCTGTCCAATTGGATGAAGTGGTTAAAATGAACAAACAAACAAACAACAAAACAAAACAAAACAACGGAATCTGTGGCTTAAAAAGAGTCAGGGGTGGGCCAGGGGCGTATCTAGACCCAGCACTTCAGTAGGGCACAGAAGGGCACCAAAAAAATTTGGCCGGTTTTGGCCGGTTTGTGGGCGAAAATGGGTGGATTTTGTAACTATTTTTTTTTAACTTTATTTCGGTTTTAGGGTTAGGTTAGGGTTATGTTATTTAATTATTTTGGGGAGCCAGCCCCCCAAACTCCTGAAATGCATAGAAATCTATGAAATAAATAAGACAATCTGACATTTATATTAAAAAGAGCTAGCCACCCAAACCCCTAAAATACATAGAAATCTATGCATTTTGGAACAGTTACTATATATATAGTCAAGAAAGCATTTAGTCATACTTAAAGTTTAAAGTGCTTTACTTGCATTGAACATTGAACATTGAGGAGACATCATTAGAAAGTGTAGCACTTGTGTTAATAACAGTAACAGCTGTTTGCCACGGGCACAGTTCTAGGTTCGAATGCGACGAGTAATATGCACAATTAAAAGAATAGTAGACCAGAGGCAGAGGTATAACAATAACCGGTGTTTTAATTAAAAGCGCGCTAGATAAACAGTAATAATACATACATAATCTGGTTGAGACTTGCGGCTTTAGTCGGTTGGTTAGTCCGGTCCGTCTGGGCGATGTTGCTGGTTCGGAGGTCGAGGCGGAAAGAGGACTGGCTGCTTGAGAGCTAGCTGTTTTTATAGGAAACCAAGATGTTCCGGAACGTTCTATATGACATCATAGGATGACATCACAAAAGTTCCAGAACCTTCTATCATGACATCATACGCTGGTTCTAGACTGTTTTACGTTCTATATACAGGAAGTGGGACCTCATGGTAAAACAGGAAGTGGTAGCTCACAGATAAACAGGAACTATTTATGTTCCTATGCTAGTTATGAATCTGAACCCTGGGTTACAAAAGCACAATGTATGTTTCCATAGTTACGCAGATGACACACAATTGTACATCTCCGCTGAACCAAATGATCACACAGCTATAAACTCCATTTCCGCCTGTCTCTTAGCAATAAACAAATGGATGACGAACAACTTCCTAAAATTAAATGAGGGCAAAACTGAAATCCTACTAGTCGGTCCTATAACAAAAAGAGAAATGTTACAGAGCAATATGGGGCAACTTACTCCTTGGATCAAACCTGAAGTTACAAGTAAGTAACCTACACTGGCTTCTGGTAACATTTAGAATTAATTTCAAGGTCCTCCACCTCCTCCTTATATACAAAGTATAAACATTGTGATCATCTACTACTGGTCTATTGAAGGTTCCAAGCCAAAGTCTAAAGAAAATCAGGGATGTAGCCTTTGCTAACTATGCACCAAAGTTATGGAACACACTACCTATGGACATTAGGGAAGCTAAATCTCTTAATATTTTCAGAAATAAGCTAAAAACGTACCTCTTCACCATAGCCTTCTAATACACCCCGCTGTTGATTGTACTGTAGCACTATTTTACTCTGGCCATTCTATTGCATAATTTTACTATCTATTCTACTATTCTATTATTGCACTGTATTATTGGTGTGCAAACCAGTCAACTTACAAAAAAGAGCCTGTTGGAGGATTTCAACAAGATAAATGCAGTGCAAAATATTTCACTATAATATTTCAAAGCGAAGTAAAAAATATTATAATAATTATTTGATCATGTTAAATGATCATTTGATCATGTTAAAAAAGGGAAAATAAAAAACATTTGTTAAAAAAAAAAAAAAAAAAAAAAAAAAAAAGAAAAAAAAAAAATTTTTATCACTGGGCACAGATGATCATCAGTAGGGCACGTGCCCTAGTGATAGTGGTCTAAATACGCCGATGGGGTGGGCTACTTGGGAGCGGGGCCGTGTTGCGTGAAGGCAAGTGTGAACAGGTGGGTTTTTAGCTTGGTTTTGAAGAGGTTGATGGTGTCAGAGCCTCGGATGAGGGGGGAGAGGGAGTTCCACAGTCTGGGGGCTGCTGCAGCAAAAGCTCGGTCTCCCAGTGTGGAACGCCTGGTGCGGGGGATGGTGAGGAGGTCGGAGTTGGAGGATCGGAGGCCTCGTGCTGGAGTGTAGGGGTGGAGTAGGTTGGTCAGGTAGGAAGGGGCCAACCCGTGCAGGGATTTGTAGGTGAGGAGGAGGATCTTGTAGGGGATTCGATAGTTGATGGGGAGCCAGTGGAGTTTTTGCAGGGTGGGGGTGATGTGCTGCCAGGGTTTGGTGCGCGTGAGGACCCTCGCAGCAGAGTTTTGGAAGTACTGTAAACGATCCAGAACCTTCTTGGAGGCACCAAGAAGGACTCCGTTACAGTAGTCGAGGCGGGAAGTGATGAAGGCGTGAATGAGTGTTTCCGCTGAGGTGTCGGAGAGTGAGGGGCGGAGGCGGGAGATGGTTCTGAGGTGGAAGAAGGCGGATCTGGTGACAGACTTGACGTGAGGGTGAAATGAGAGGGTGGAGTCCAGTATGACGCCCAGGTTCCTTACCTCTGTGGAGGGGCAGATGGAGTAGCCATCCACGGAGAGAACAAGGTGGTTGATCTTTTGGAGGAGGGCTGGGGAGGCTACAACTATGAGTTTGGTTTTCTTACTATTGAGTTGAAGGAAATTGGTGGTCATCTATAGAGATATATATATATAGAGAGAGAGGGGGGTGAGAGAGATGAGGAAGGGGCAAGAGAGAAAGAGAGCCGGGAGAGTGTGAGTGTGAGAGAGAGAGGGGGGGGGTGTGTGATTACTCAGCCCTTGTGTGGGTGAATGTAACAAGTTCCTAACGTTTTCTTTCCCCTATTATTTCATGCACACTTTATTCATTGTTTTAAATTATTATTTTCTTTTAAGTTATTTTGTGCATCACTCTGTTTTGAATTTGATGCAAATTTGCAATGCATGAGGGTCATCCTTTTGTGTTAAATGGCTGCATAAAGCAAGCATTTGTTGACTCATGTTGATAAGATTATTAAAACTTGGAACTTGAAAAATATCTGTTTAAGGTAGATAAAAAAAGATATGTTAAAAAAAATGCGATTAATTCATGATTAATCGCGAGTTAACTATGGACAATCATGCGATTAATCACGATTATATATTTTAATCCATTGACAGCACTAGTTGTAATATACCCTAGGATTATTGGAATGAATGTCTTTGAATTTTCTCCCACTGCTTCCACTGAACATGGATTTTGTCTGCACAAGCCAGTGTGAAGATGTTTGCAACATCTAGTTGTAGAAACTACGCACTGCAGCTTTAACGTCAATCAATCAATCATGTTTAGTAAATAGACACCTGATTTTATAGTCTTATTCTAATACATTTTCATGACTTTTGTATTATAGGAAAGCATGGCTAGACAGAAATTGTCAGTTGAGGAGCGAAGGAGGAGAAATAGAGAGTACCAATGAAAGAGAAGAGAAGAATTACACAGTGACGAAGAGAGCAAACATGTCATGCAAGAGCAGGAAAGACAAAGGTGGAAAAAGAGGGTTCAAGACAAAAAAGTAATAGAAATAGACAAGATGGGAGACAGGGCACAGAGGTATCGGAGAAAATATTGGAGAGAGGTCCAGAAAAGATGCAGATAGAAAAGGTCCTGTGAAGGTGCGGTGCTGGAGGCAGACACCCCCCCAGATCAGGATATTCTAGATCAGTGTTTCTCAACTGGTGGGTCGCGACCCAAAAGTGGGTCGCGGGGCCATTTTGAGTGGGTCGCGGATGTGTGTGTAAAAAAAAAAGTAAAAAAAGATTTTTTTTTTTTTTTTTTTTTCACTACCTATCTTTGTGAAAGTGGCTTCTCAGCTCTGGTCCAGCTGAAGACAAAGCGGAGGAACAGATTGGACATTGAGCATGACCTCAGAGTTGCTTTGTCTACAATCACCCCAGACTTTGAGACTCTTGTCAGGAGCAAACATCATCCCCAGTTATCCCATTAGTCCCCTGCATGTTAAGCTAAGAATTCTGCTAAGAAGGATATATTATTTATTATTATTATTATTTTATTTCATTGTGTTTTTAGCCCTTAGTTGCACTTTTGTTGCAACCCCAGTTATCCCATTAGTTCCCCCAAACGTAGGTCTGTTATGTTAAGCTAAGAAATCTGCTAAGAAGCATATTATTTATTATTATTTTATTTCATTGGGTTTTTAGCCCTAGTTGCACTTTTATTGCAATCCCAGTTATCCCATTAGTTCCCCCAAACTTAGGTCTGTTATGTTAAGCTAAGAAGTCTGCTAAGAAGCATAATTATTTATTATTATTATTTAATTTCATTGGGTTTTTAGCCCTAGTTGCACTTTTGTTGCAACCCCAGTTATCCCATTAGTTCCCCCAACCTTAGGTCTGTTATGTTAAGCTAAGAAATCTGCTAAGAAGCATATTATTTATTATTATTTTATTTCATTGGGTTTTAGCCCTAGTTGCACTTTTGTTGCAAACTCAGTTATCCCATTAGTTCCCCCAAATTTAGGTCTGTTATGTTAAGCTAAGAAATCTGCTAAGAAGCATTATTTATTATTCTTTTATTTCATTGGGTTTTTAGCAATAGTTGCACTTTTGTTGCACTTTTTGTGTTTATTTCATGTTTTGAAAGATTGCGTATTACTGCAATTCTTTTTTTTTTACATAAATCATAGTGGTTCAAAATTTTGGGTCGCGACTTAATGACTAAGGAAAATGTTGGGTCCCGAGGCTAGACCAGTTGAGAACCACTGTTCTAGATAACAATGCCAGACAGCGCAGAGAGTCTCTCAGACAGGAACAGAAACAAAGTAAAACACGAAAAAGGCATTCAAGATAAATACAAACTTTAAAAGAGAAGATTACAAATGTAACAAAGCAACAAAACAACCTGAGAAAAACAATAATGTGCTGAAAAAAGGCTACAAATACTGTACATCACCACTGGACTCTCCAGGCACGGAAACAAAGAATATGCTATCAGGAAGCAAAGTAAGGAATCAGAAAATCCAAAAGGCCCTGCTATTCCACCACATCCTCAGAAGAGAGCTGAAGACAAACAAACAAACTCCTGGCCCACGGCGCCAAAAACCAGCACTGAGTTCATCAGGCACGATTCTTAAAAAGTATCGTCTTCAGCGGTTAGGTGGCCGAGCGGAGATTGCGTTCGTCACCAGCCCGCGGTGATTGGCTGGACGTGTGTCGGAGGAAGCACGTGGTAGCCTCCACTCTCCCAGATGATCTGACTGTGGGGGGTAAGTGCGCAGCAACCAGGAAGGGACTGGGAATTGGCATACGACTAACATTGGGATGGGAGAAAATCAGAGGAAAATGGAGGGGGAAAAAGACCAAAAAAAAAAAAAAAAAAAAAAAGTATCGTCTTCTTCAACAAATGAAAGACTTTGGGTTAACCTATAAGTTAATGAGAGAAAGGGAGCATCCTCAGAAAAAGCCAACATTCATACAGGGTGTAACACAGAATGTCCAGGATTTCTTCCTGAACTCTGCACGTGTGACGATGTGTGATGATGGATAGTGCTAATGATGGCTTTGTCATTATAAATTATTTCCCATATCTTTTAAAATCTTCGAAATTTTGCAATACAAAATTATGTAGGTTAGAGTAGAGTTATCCTATCCCAAAAATGTACTCATATTTAAATTCCCCATTAAGAAATGCATCATTTAGACACCTTGCATGTTAGGATTTCCTTCAGATTCATGTTGGCATCCCGAAGGCCCGGACTGGCCATCGGGAGCTCTGTCTGTCTGTCACACACACACAAAGGGAGCCGCATGTGATTGGTGGAGGCGGTACCAGGCCATACAACTGATTGACAGTTGAGATGAATGAATGAATGAATGAATGACTTTATTTGACAATATAAAAAATAAACATGTGACAGAAGAGCACAGTCGGGATATACTGCCAAGGATGAAACACAAAAAAGCTTGTAGGGGGGTGGGGGAATGTGATGCTTAAAACATGCATCATACAAAACGTGACATCACAACACATCACATATACCATTTAACATTTATATACATACAGACTCATACAACATGCAAGGGTGCCTTAAGCTAAGTGTCTAGGTATAGTCCCTTTTGAGCCATGTCTTCAGATGGCGAATGGAATGGCAGATGGCACTTCTGCAAAATGACAGGGAGAGACAGCGAAAGACAAAAAATGTCAAGCATAACCTGCGCTTGAAGATGGACAGTGGAAAAAGAGGAAGGGTCGAGCAGAGAGGGAAAGAGAGAAAAATACATACTGCTTACTGCTTGTATTTCACAGAACAGTCAGATGGAAATGACTGGAAATGAAATGTTTCAACACTTCAACAGTGAAAAAAAGAGGAAGCATGGAGCAGAGACGGGACGCCCCAAATGTTGCCGCTAAATGTGGCAACATTGACCAAATGTTTTCTTGCACCACGGGACCACCAGGTTAGTCAGTGATAAAAATAAACATGCTAGCTAGCTAACATAGCTAATGTTACCATGCATCATCATCATCCCCTGTAATTTTTTCCCCGCATAAATCTTTTATTCAACTTCAGTCCTGATCATAACCATTTAAATTTTTCTTGTAATGTCAGATTAAAAATGAAATACTCAGTTCTAGATTCTCAGTGTTGTTGCTAATCATTGACACATGATGATTATAACAATTATTAGACTGTAATAATCCCCCCCAGAAAAATCCACTTTGCATTTGATATATTGAAAATATTTAAATGTGTGTGTTTTTTTAACAATAATTTGTGATGCCATCACAAACAATGGCATTTAAAGGGTAAACATTTTAAAAGTCCTGCACCAGCATGTAGGGAATTAAGTCATTGTAACAAAAATCTTCCTGGTGGGGGACCCCCAGACCCCCTGCTTAAAGATTTGCCTGACTTGGGCTATATTTCGCACTATATTTCCTGGCCTGAATAATTCCCCCAGTCCGGCCCTGCAAAGGGGTGAAAAATGGTAAAATCTGCCAGTTTGAAATACAAAATGATGTAAGTTAGAGTTATCATATCCGAAAATGTTTCCTATATTTTAATTCCCCACAAGAAACACATATTTTAGACACCCCTCATGTTATGATTTCTTTAAAATTCATGTTTGCACAAAAGTATGGCCCGCCCTAATATGATGACCACTGGTGGCTAGCCAAGATCATCGATGTGGATACTGATCAACAAGATGTAAAAGTGGAATTTCTGCATCCCCATGGTCCAACAGAAAAGGTTCTGTTTCTGCCCAGTTCAAGACATCATAGTGAAACTAATCGGAAATGCAGAAGGAAACGAAGAGGAGAAGTGCAGGGTGAGAACGTGGAGATCAGGAAGTTGGGTAGATGAAAACAGGGACGAGAAGAAGGGGTCCAGGGCCCTGTTTCATGTACGTGGTTCAACTAAGTCGATCAAGATGTCCATTATCCAGCTTCAGTTAACCCGATGTTCGAAGCCGGGATTTTCCTGTTTCACAAAGGAGGATTCAGTCTCGTTAACTCAAGCCAGACTTGCGAGTCAGGCTAAATGCGCGCGGCCGTTTTAGGTGAAAAGCCAGCACGTATCGATGGCAGAGATCCTGATTCTCAACGGCATTGATTGATTAATTGATTTAAGACTTTATTGACAGATTGCAATACGGCTCAATCGCCTCGCCGACAAGTTAAATGCGTTATCTATAGGCTAATTCTAAGTCCCTCATTACCTCAATCAATCAGATTATATTTCTTTAAACTTGCCTGCTGGATTGAATAATCAAATGAGATCTTGCTAGCGAAAATTATTAGTTAACTGTTATACAGAATTACGATACGGCTCTCTTACCCATTGATTGATGTATAGTCAATCTTTTACTTATCTTCTCTGTGCTGTAACGGGTTCTTCTTTTGACTTTCACACGGACGACCGGGGTTCAAGACCCTAGTCTTTTCCTTCTTTTTGCAATATAGGAATAATTCAATTTGGTGCACGTTGAGAGCTATATAAAGAATGACATCCTCAATGCATGTAGATTTATAATATTTTAACTTAAAACCAGGCTACTTTGGCGTATAATCATTAATATTATATTCAAAAAGATAATATTGGAAACACCGGGATTTGAACCCCGGTCACTGGATTGGCAGGCTTGAGCACTACCGCTGGGCCACTGGGCCAGATGGGATAAATTCATTGTTTATACATTAATGAACGAGAGACCCGTGTTTAGAATATCCTTTGTTTTGAATGAAGTTTATCTCTTTATCCTCATTCATTAATGTGACGTCAACGGCTCATTCAATTTCTCAAATCCGTCAAACAGCGCATCTCATCAGACATCTTAATCCCAGTTACAATTAAAATAACCACATCATGTGTACATCGCACGAGCGAGCGCCACCGTCGCCACGGTATATATAACGTGCATTATTTAGGACAAAGTGAATTTAATATCAGCATTTTGGGTCTATTTTACATTTCAAAAGCCCCCTCTGGAAGAATGGAGCACAAAAACGTAATTCAGAATGGTATAATGCAGATCGTAGACTGTGGGAATAGTTTCAGGAAACGGGCTGTCACTTCTTTGCGGGGGCGTGGCGATAGTTCAGGCTAACTTGAACTTGAACTCTGCTTTCGACCAGGCTCAAACTTTTGGATATGTTGTCATGGTGATTTGGAAAATCCAGGTACATGAAACCGGAAAGTCCGGCTAACCCAGTTATCCAGCTAAAGTTATCCGGCTAACTCAGTTATCCAGGTACAAGAAACAGGGCCCTGGTCTCCATGACTGTTTTTGTTGTTGGAAACAGTGCATTTTGTAATAGTTGGAAACAGTGTATATGTAAAGTTAGTTGTTATTACAATTGAGTTAACAAAATGTTCAGTATTAACATTAACAAGGAGTTATTAGTTCTTATCATTGTCACTTCCATCTGTTTAAAAAATGCATGTGTTCATTTATCAGAGATGCATATACAATTTAGTCAACTCTGTCAGTTTCTTGTCAACTCCGTCAGATCTTTGTCAACACCGTCAGATGTTTGTTTTTGTTAATTCTGTGGAAAATACAAATTCCTTCTTCAGTTTATGTTGTTTAAGTAATAAAGGAGCATCAGATCTTCATCCTCTTGTCTTATTTACTTAATGATCTTTTTTTTATCATATCAAAATTAAAAACAAAGTTTGAAAATGCAAATATTTCTAAATCTGTGTTTTCAGAATAGTGTGAAATTACACCTGAGGTTTAAACTTTATATATTATATTTGATTGCATACCAGAGTAACTAAACACTATTACAACATACTTCAGAACCTTAGATTCTTGTTGGACTGGAATAATTAGAATTATATACTTTTTTGTGTGTCTGACGGAGTTAACCCAAATCAAGTTTCAAAGGGAAACATGTGAATTTGTTCAAAATGTTTTTCTATGTAGAGCCCGCACCTTTACAATAGCTCAGACCTTTCTCTACATGAATATACAACTCTAATCAATATAGTGTGCATTCTCAAAATATAATATTAAAAGGTGTTTTGTCCCGACTCTCAAGAATCAGTGATATATTAATACATCTCATCTCATATATGGAAACATAATAAAAAGATTGACAGAAATGGACAGGCTGTTTCCAGCTCAAATGGCCTTTGTCTGTTTTAGTGAAACATTGGAATGCTTTGCTCATGTCCCTGCTTTCAAAGGAGATTTAAATGAGAATGTCACCCATTTTAAGAATTCACATCATTTGAAAACATTCCTGTGGTCCAGGCCCCGGGACGGTTTCGTTCATATTTGTGAACATGCATCTCAATAAATTAGTTGTGCGGTGACTTTGTTCATTGTTTAGGCTATTATTATCAAACGTTATGGAGATTGTATGCAGACGTCCAAACATTTGTACCCAGATGCTGGATAAATAATAATTATAAGCCTTGTGAGATAGCCCAGCCAAAGGGCCTAGGAGGGTGGTAGGAGGCAGACTCAAGATGCAAAAAACATGTATTTGCTAAATAAATATAGAGACGTTCTAGCCAAATCATCTCTGTATACACCATTCTCTCCGCAGGGGTGTGCTTCATTGATACCTAAGTAAAGGTAAGTATTTCACGTTGTATTTTCTTCATATTATGTTTTACATCACACAACATTCAAGGATATTAAGACCTCTTCAGCTTTCAAATACATAACAGCATCACACAGACAACATTCACATGGAATCAGAAACCCCCCTCTACTTGGTTTCACCCATGCCAACACTGATGACATCACCACACTCATATGACACAAACTGCCAGAGCAGGGGGGGAGTTACATGTTAAATAATGTAACTTTGTCCTGGTGTTCATCCCCACCTGAGGAGAGTTTCGGCAGATAGCACATGTCGAAGATGAAACACAATAGGCTTGATTGACTGGGTGGTTATTCTGCACTTCTGAACCCATACAACAGGTTCATAAGGTTAAATATGCGAGTTATAAATAATAGATATTAACTGACATGGGTGTAGAGCACATTGACACAGTGGCTAAGAAATGGGTAATGGCATTTATATGAACACAGCAAAGAACACATACGTTCATTAAATAGCAAATCGTCATTTAAACATATAAATTATGAATGTATTAATTAGCTAGTGAGAGCAGTAGTCCAGTGGTTATTTATTTTTGTTTTTAATTATTTGTTCTTATTATTTTCTTAACTGTGACAAGCGGAATATGATAATGCTGCCTTTTACAGGCATATCTTTCATGATGCGCAATATTGTTTTCTCTTGTATGTATTTTTTTGTACAGTATGTGTATGTATGTGTCTCAGGTGCAGGACATCCCGTTTTAAAAACAGTACATATCCCGAGGCTGTCCGTCACCTGAACTCAAGTAAAAATGTACAGGCACTTTGCACAACAAGGGCTAGCACAAGCCACTCAAACTGGAACACTGAGCAATTTATTTTAGGTACTGCAGCATTTTTTCTTTTTAATTGTTTGTGTAAAACTTTTTATTGTGGGGATTGTATTCTTGTGTTTTTATATTGTATGTTTTTAACATTGTCTGTACTGCATGTGGCACCAAGACAAATCCCAATCAACAGTGTTGAAATGGCAATAAAGTTTTGTTATGGGAGATTAATAATATAATAATGAGCAATAACTTGTTCTGAGTCCAAAAGCTGAAATAAGGAAATAGAAAATAGATTTAATTCCTCACATAGATCAATTGATAAGGAATGCACAGTTGAAGATCAGACCATGTAAACAAATGTCCGATCACCAAGTGAGGACGATCTCTCGTTCGGCAAGACCGTTAATACAAAATTAATATATACATATGACGTGGAAGGAGCTGGAACATCACCCTGAGGATTGGCTGAAATGACTATTATGGCTGCCTCACAAGGAAAACAGAGCGGATCCCATAACAATGTCACTTATGGCCTTATAGCAAGGATCAACATAGTTCATAACCATATTGTTTTGACTGGCTAATGTGTGCTTCTCTTAAAGAGAAACGCACACATTACGTTGATATCTGATGACAGCGCCCTCTCATACAATACCACAATGGTATGATAATATATTTCCACGACAGTTTCTATCTATCTATGTATGTGTGTGTGTGTGTGTGTGTGTGTGTGTGTGTGTGTGTGTGTGTGTGTGTGTGTGTGTGTGTGTGTGTGTGTGTGTGTGTGTGTGTGTGTGTGTGTGTGTGTGTGTGTGTGTGTGTGTGTGTGCCATGTGTTGTTGTATGTATATGTATATATTATTGATATGGATCATTCGGACCCCATGGAAGACTATATAGCTGGGTGCCATTGATTTACTGAAATCAGGGGTGATGAGCTTGGGGATCCGTTTATATACAATTCAGACAAGTTGCAATCATTTATATTACAATAAATGACGTGCAGCCTATTGTATTCCCCAACACCATATATTTGGAAACACCTATATGGCTACGTTCACACTGCATACATGAGTGGTCCTCAATCAGATACAGCCAGCCAGGTCTGATTTGTCGCAATGCGTCATCAGTCTGAACAGTTGTGCGAATTTCATGCGACTTTTACGCCACTCTTGATTGACATTTCGTCACAATTACCTCATCTACAATCCATCTTCTTTATTGTTCATCCTGACCACGAGTTCACACTGGAATCTGATATTGGCCACATTTAAAAAATAATGTGAACAGCCAAAAAGAAAAACGGTCTGAGCAATAAATCAGAATTGTAGTTCATAAGGCGTGCAGTGTAAACGTAGCCCGTTTTGGCTGAACATGAATGCCTACAAGAACAACATAATTAAATATATTGTGTGCATTTCCACATGCAGAATCAAGTGGGGATTGATGTATGATAAACCATGTTTAATAATATTGAATATAGATAAATTATTGACTATTTTATCTTACCTCATTTTATATTGTATTTGATCTTACTACTTATTGTTACCATTCTTGTATTCATTTTATTTATTTTTTTAATTGTGCACTGTTGAGTCTGAGCTCGATACACAATAATTGCATTACCTGCAATGCCCCTGTTGTTGTGAATTTGACAAATAAAGAACTTGAACTAGTCTATATTTATATTTATCGAATATATATATGTATCCACACCTGTCTGAATATACCTGCATATATTTCCTGTATATACATATACATAATACATTTTAATCTAAATAGCTGCACGCAAACCACACGTATAATTTGAAACACATCGGAATACCTTTCCCTGATAATGAGTCTAAAAAGAAAAGTTACTTGCATATAACTAAGTTATAGTCTGAGTGAGTGAGATTGTTTTATTTTTAGAGAAGCAAAGCTCTGTCATGCACACATTCGTCCTGTCGGATTCGGATACTATTTCGTTATTTGGTATTTTAGCTATACATATAACAATTTAGATGAAAAAAATTAAAACATTTAGCTATAATTAAAAAATTAACGTTGAGTCTCATGTCAGTCTATACGGCATGATATAACAAAATTAAACTGATTACCTTAATGATCCGAACGATCCCGTGCACAGATTAGGGAGCCAACTTTAGTATGCTGGAAATGCCTGTAAAGAAATTCCTATGCTCTCTATATACCTGTTAGATTGGTCTGATGCTGGGTGGGGCCTGGGCCCTGGGGCGTGGCTTTAGTTTCAAGTTCAAGTTCAAGTTTCAAGTTTCTTTAGACAGGGTTTGGTTTGGTTACTCCTCAAATCTAGACACATGTTATTTCAATGCTTAATCGGATAATATAAATTACAACGAATTTTCGCTGACTCGTCTCAAACTACCGGTATATGAAGTTATTCCACCGAAATATAGTTTAAGCTATGTGTGTAGGGTATTAGATAGATAGGGGCGACAGTGGCTCAGGAGGTAGAGCAGTCGTCTGGCAATCCGGAGGTTCCTGGTTCGATTCCCGCTCCTCCTGGGCAGCGTGTCGATGTGTCCTTGAGCAAGACACTTAACCCCTAATTGCTCCCGATGAGCAGGTTGGCACCTTGCATGGTTGCCTCCGCCGTCGGTGTGTGAATGGGTAATATATGTAAGTAACAAATTGTAAATCGCTTTGGATAAAAGCGCTATATAAGAAAGCAGCCATTTAGATAGCAAGTATTAGGTGTATATCTTGTATAATACATTTATTTAAATGGTGATTTCATTGGATGTGCACTGTTAATTAATGCTTGTATATCTAATTTTATGTTGTTATGTTTATGTTTATGTGTTTGTTTAAAAAATAATTAAAAAAGAAAAAAGAAAAAAGAAAAAAAGATTTAAAATATGCGTATGTACATTTGTGTGTGTATGTACGTATGTAAGTATGGATATGTATGTGGGTACACATACTATACCTAAATGTAAAATTACTTTCTTTGACACAATAAAGTATATAAAAAAAAAATGCATGTCGAGGTACACTTCTAATAGGCTGGGTGCATGACTATAGGGACAAGAACCCAATATTGTCAGGCTCAACCACGATCCAGTTGAGAGTAAAACCTGTTAGAATAGGTCTCACACAAAACTATTATTTTCACAGAGTAGATATGTGAAATTAATTTAAATAATGATGTATTTGCAAGCTAATAATAGCTATTACGTTTAAATTAGTTATTTTGCGCAAAAAACAATAATTTTCACTGCTTTGATTTCAGAGTATGGTATGGTGAATTAGCAGTAATCCACTTGATAAAGTCAAATTTGATGCAACCGAATAAATTAATTCCACGGCTTGAGTCGAGTGAAAATGGATGACTGGCGAGCTTTTAAAGGCGAAAGTAAATAAAAACACAAGGTAGCCTACAACTGAAGACTAAATATTGGGTCCTCCTCTAATGGTCCACAAAAGCAGATTGGTGCATTTAATTCAATAAAAAGATGATAGCCTACTACAGGTGCAATGCTCTCTCTCTGCATTTGCTTGAAAAATCGGGACATTTGGACTGCGAAGTGCGCTTGATCTCTATCACATGGCAGTTTAATTGCGCCTAGGTGGGCATTGAGATTTTGACACATGTGCGCTACACGCGTGTATACCAAACCCAGCCGCATTTCTCGGAGACGCTCTCTGATTGGCCGACGCCTGTTTCTACACTGGTTAAGTTTAGGCACTCTTCGAAGTTGGTTAAGGTTAGAGTTTGTCTTAGACTTAGAGCCAGTGGCGGCCGGTACATTCTTCTCCATGGGGGGCGCTATACCAAACATTTTGCAAACATGTACCACGCATTGGCGAATATTTAATTAGGTACAACTATCACCATTGCCATCAATCAATATGTGATCACAGTCAGTCAAATTCAGCCACGCTTCCAATATGCCCTACACAATCAGAGTGAGAGAGAGAGAGAGAGAGAGAGAGAGAGAGAGAGAGAGAGAGAGAGAGAGAGAGAGAGAGAGAGAGAGAGAGAGAGAGAGAGAGAGAGAGAGAGAGAGAGAGAGAGAGAGAGAGAGAGAGAGAGAGAGATATCGCAACTCTACCTTGTTAAGTTGAAACGCACAGTGGTCCAGCAGGCAGAAGGGCTTGATAAAGTAAATCCACTCCATGTCCACACTGCATCCATATATAGCTTCTTGTTAGCCTTAGCTTAGGCAACAAGTACTGTGTGAGTGACGAGCTGTGTCTTTGCCCATTTCCGCGTCGAACAGCCTGCAAACTACCTGGCGTTCCTATCGCCCTGCTCTAAGACAAACTCTAACCTTAACCAACTTTGAAAGAGTGCCTAAACTTAACCGTCGAAAGAACTTGCCGTCACGCTCTAAGACAAAGTGTGACTGCATCACAACAACACAACAGCTAGCATCTAGTAACTATCTACTAACCAGAAACTGTCGTCGGCCAATCAGAGAGAGCGTCTCCGCGAAATGCGGCTACGGAAAAAACTGGCATCGGCCAATCAGAGAGCGTCTCCGAGAAATGCGGCTACGGAAATTATAGACGCTGCTTGCTTTGATCGCTTTAAAACGCGCCCGGCTTCCATCATAATACATCATATTTCAACGCACAGCGCGTTACGCACTGATTGGCTGCGACGGATACAGCGATGAAACCAGTGCACGGCATGCACGCCCACTGTAAGCGCTATTGCGTCTAGCCCGAGAGAAATGCGGCTACGGGTTGCCCGAGAGAAATGCGGCTACGGAACGTATTCTCTATCAGACAGTCACTTCCTGTTCCATGAAAACAATTATTTATATTTGATATATTAACGTTATATTGTGCATTGGAAACACAAACATACTTAAAATGAGTAAATATTATTCATTTTAAACATGTTTATATTATTTATAGGGCTATAAAAAAAATAAAAAAATATTTCTTCTTCTTCTCTCTTTTAACGGGCCGCCACTGCTTCGAGTGTGACGGCAAGTTCTTTCGACGGTTAAGCTTAGACACTCTTTCGAAGTTGGTTACGGTTAGAGTTTGTCTAACCTTACCCAACCTACCCAACCTCCTCCAATGTACAGTTTCTACGTCAAATGTATATACTTTTTTTCTGGACTCTTTTCGTATCACAAACAGTACTGTATTTGCAAATCTGGTATGTCATAAATGTATAGATGTAGCAGTACTGTCTATCTGTATGTCATGTCATATATGTTACGATGAATTGAAAATGGGGGACCCTGATGTAAACGAGACGAAAGTCTTTCTCTGGTCTGCATCCCATTAACAATTGTATGTATTGAGCTGTAGGCCTACTGTACTGTACCCATTCTGCAATCTGTTAATAAAGTTTTCAATCAATCAATCAATCAGGTAGTTTGCAGCATAGATATATATATAGAACACTAGATAGCTTACCCGCGCTGCCGGCCAATGGAGAGCGACGTCGTCGTAGGGCGGCCATCTTGCCAGGGGCAGCTCAGCTACTGATAACATTAATGTATGGTGCATGTACTATTTAAATAACCATAGATTGCTCAATTCTTTACCGATTTTCAAACGGGTTGGTTTGCTATAAACATCAAATATGTAGTTATGATACTGCATACTTATAAAAATGTTTTTTTTTTAAGATTTTTTTTTTACAAACCGCTTGAATCATAGCCACGTTAATAATGCTTGTAATAAACCAAACCGTTTGTAAATCCGTCAATATTTCAGCGAGTTATGACTGAGTATTTTTGTCTGTGCAGATCACTCACCCTCACTCAAGGCTGACTCGAGCAAGATGGCGGCGGTTCAGAGACGCTGGTGACTCCACCTTAAGCTATCTAGTGTTCTATATATATCTATGGTTTGCAGGCTGTTTGACGTGGAAATGGGCAAAGACACAGCTCGTCACGGATTGGGCAAACGCGGCAGTGGCCAATCAGAGAGCGTCAGTCAGTGCCAATCAGAGAGCGTCTCCGAGAAATGCGGCTGGGTTTGGTATACACGCGCTCTACACACCAAAATAAGACGAAGAAGAAGACGAAGAAGAAGAAGAAGAAGAAGAAGAAGAAGAAGAAGAAGAAGAAGAAGAAGAAGAAGAAGAAGTTCAGACAGGAAGTAAGTCAACCATATTTTGCTCTCGCGAGCTGTGTCAAGGTAACTTAATTAAGACTTTCTTTCGAGAAGTTTTGTATTAAAAATAAAAGCAATCCATTTGGCATACACGTGTTAATGCTTTTGTCTCTGACACTAACACAAAATAAACTATATTTTGGGGAATTTCTACATTATCTATAACGTGTACCAAAAAATATATATATATATATATATATATATATATATATATATATATATATAAGTAACATATGTAAAAATGATTTAGCCTGTGATTAAACAACATATTAAAACACATAGACCAGATGATAAAGGAATCTCTCTTCTTTCAATAGCAATGCTAGGCAGGCTACATACTCCTGACATTGCTCTTTACCCTATAGGCATATTCCTTCCTTGTATACAAAGTTACTTGACAAATAATGAGATTCTAATTCCAATAATTCACACATATCACATTGTTTCTTTTAAATGTGTCTTAAACATAATTAGCTAATGAAAGAAAATACTTTTGATAAATCGTATTAAGGCCCATACTAGGCTATATACTAGCAGGGAGGAAGTAATTGAGGCTGGAGTATAGAGTCCAGGACCAGTGGTGACCTGGACACTTGCTTTGAGTTTAATCTCCATTGCTAATGAAACGAGAGTCCTTTAATATAATCTCTCTACATACACGTAAATTATCATTTGACAGTTTGAGCTGTACCCATTCTGCAATCTGTTCATTCAAGTTTTCAATCAATTCAATCCAATCGATGACATGATACAACAGGTTTCATCAACATTGTATCCAACAAACAATGGGAACCTTTATTTTGAAAAGGTTAGTCAATTTCTACACGGAAATAGAATCCCTTATTTAAACTGGCTTGACGCAGGCGCAATCACGGCTCCGTCTTCGCTCTCAGAAGGTTGTTGATGTTGTTGCCTTGTTGGTCCTCCTGATTGACCACATTTGGATTTGGATCGAAGAAGAAAGAAAGAAAGAAAGAAAGGGAATGGTCGAGGTTTAAAATAGTCGCTAACGCCACACAGCCTCGCCAGGGTCCTCCTCCTCCTAGGCTTTATTATATCGCATCTCGCTGTTAGTGTTGACTATCCACGGTCCTTTGTGTGGTTCAGCACCGCTGCCTGCCTGTTAGCCGAGGAGGAGGATGGTGCTGTCAGCATCACAACAAGGCGTCGTCGCCTTCACGGCGGTTCTCTTCACGTTCGTCGTGTTGCCCCGGATGTTCGGCGTCGGCACCGGGTCCAAGGAGAACCGAGGGTTCGACCCGCGCTACAACAGGAAGGGTGCGTGACGTCATTATGGATTTTAAAAGCATGTCAAAATGTGCCTACTGTATACACTATATAGCAACTATCTGCAATCTGTTAAATAAAGTTTTCACTCATTCAGTCGTGTAGCTATGTAGACTTAAAGGGGAACTACGCCCAATTATACAATTCATACATCTGTGTTTTGTTTTATTTGCCACATATATATAAGGTACATTAAACATTACAGTGAAATGCTTGGTTCTGTATGAGCCCCCAAAGCAGCTCAAAGGCACTAAAAACAAGATCACAAACATCATCACAAAACAAACTGGTCAGACTACTGCTTGACCTTACTCCTAGAACCCACCTCACCCCTGCCCACTTTGACTACCTAGGATGGCTTAGAGTAGAAGACAGAGTACAGCAACTTGCAATGGGCCTGGTCTACAAGATACACTACACGACCAATGTAGAATCGAATAGAATAGAAAACTTTATTGCCATTTCAACACATGGTTGATTGGGATTTGTCTCTGTGCCAAACATACAGTACATGCAGTATAAAAACACAGAAGGAAGATCACAGCCAATGATTTTTGACACAGTGCGTACAGTTCTTTCTAGCTGTCACCCATTGGACGGTGGGGTTTCCGTACCACACCGTCACTGAGAAGGTGAGGACACTCTCCAGTCTCCACAGTGGCTCTGTAGAAGCTGAGCATCGCCTCCCTGGACACACCAAACTTCTTAAGTTGGCGCTGGGAGTGGAGCCTCTGGTGGGCCTTGCTGATTATGTGGCTGATGTTAACTTCCCAATTGTAAATGATCACATATGGTGGTGCCAAGGAATTTAAAACTGTCTACTCTCTCCACCTGCTGGCCATTTATGAACAGAGGAGGGTGGACATGTGCATTGACATATTGTCAAAATACATGTCGAAATACTTCCCAAAGGTCCGTGAATACCACGACCACAACACCACAGGGAGGAGTTCCACAAACATGTTCAACCCAGATTCGGCACAAACAAGGGACTAAACACGTTTCGCAATTATGCCACACCAATGTGGAACGCCCTACCCACAGCCGTACAAAAATGTGAATCCCTACCCACCTTCAAAACCGCTCTCAAAGGGCACCTACGGGAGGCTGCGACTCGAAACTGGCCCCTGTAAATGTCCAACCCCCCACTCCCACCCCCTCCTAATGTACAGTTTCCTCCCCCTCGTATTGTATATATTTTCTGTTAGGATCTCTGTTTAACAGTACTGTATATTATATCTTGTATACATGTCACAAATGTAACAGTACTGTATATACCTGTATGTCATAAATGTCATGATATATATCTGTATGTTGTGTATGTCATAAATGTCATTATTGAAAATGGGGGACCCTGATGTAAAGTTTTCAATCAATCAGATTGTGCTTCATACAGTAAAAAAGTACACGACACTAAATATACAAACTAAAGTACAAAACTAAGTACAAAATGCAAACTTTTTAAAGTGCAAAAATCCAAAAGGAGGTAGACAAAATAGACCAAAGATAGACAAAATCTTTTTTGTGATGGATACAAAATATTGTGTAGCAATATGGTGTAGCCCTACATGTTATTTCTATGGTTTAAGGGCCTGTGTTGACCGGGGACGTTTTATGAGTTGTCAGCTCCTTTCTGTCATTCATTTCTATGCTACAGACGCGACAGGAGTGCTCCTTTTCCCAGCGCCGCGCCTCGCGTTTTAGCGCTCTCGGCGGCCAGCGTTTTTGGGCGGAGCGCTCCCAGCGCATAAAGTTGAAACTAGTTCAACTTTTGAAGAGGAGCGCCGCTCATCAAGGTAACTTTTTTCGACCGACCAATCAACATCGAGCACCTAAGTGGTGGAGCCGCGGCAGTCGCGAGACTCAGGAAAACGCTCTGAGCTTTTTTTTTTTGCTTTTCAAAGCGGTCAGTCTTGAAAAAAACGTCCCCGGTGGACACAAAGCCTAAGGCAGTACAAAATGATTAGTGAAAATGAGCAACTCTCTCCCCAAATCCAAAAATGAAGTGGGAAAGTTGTTATAGATGACACTGAACACACCCTGTTTCAGAACTAAGAACACTACAACAGAATAAAGCTCAAAAGAAAAAGGTGTGTCCACAAAAAAAAGGTGAAGAACGGCCCCTTCAGTAATGTTGTCAAACGGCGACCTCTAGCCAAAATAGCCCCTCTTGGCACTGCACATTGTTTACCTTTTTTGTTTTGCTCTGATGTGTAGAGAGAGAGATACATTGGCTTATCTCTAAAGGAACCCATATGGCAAGTTCTATATCGAATAATAATTCTTCACTTGTTCTTCTTGGTAGAATCCTGCACAAAGTTAGCCTATTTAGCAAATCAACTGGCAGGCCCCATTAGCTAAGCAGGTCCTGGAAAATGTCAATGCTGGAGCCCAGAGAGGATAATACTTAATTTTAGAATCTGCACAAGTGGTGCCACAGACAACCGTGCGTAGGGCATATACTCGACTCCAACCCACACGTCAGACCAAAACAAAATAATAATAAACAAAGTGCGATATCAAGTGGGACTCTCTTGCCTAGAGGTCATTGTTTGACGACTTTACAGATTCGACCTTTGACCTCTTAATCGGGTATCGGGCCGAGATTTATTTCACGTCATAGATGGATCAGTACAGTCTGTATTAATTAATGTTGTTTCTTTTTCAAATGTAGCCAAGAGAAAGACCTTAACCCTATCAAAACAGCAGTCAAAGTGTATATTTTCAGCACTACGTTTGTTTACCAATGATTTTAAGTGTTATTAACGAAATATGAGCTTATAGAAATGTCCACGCATTGCATCAGAAACCGGATGATTTAGATGCGAGGAAATGATGCCGTCATGAAATCGTTGTAGTCCTAAGAAAGAGGAGACCCAGGGCTTTCGATGAACATAAAAAATGTATAAAACTACACTACCTAGCTCACGAACCTGCAGCCGGCTGACGCGAAAAGAAAATATTGACGTTATTTACGTGATTTATATCTCACGGGTTGAACAAACCTGAACGTTATTGCTATAAAATACAACATATATTGTTTCTTTACCTTTCTGTGAACGTCTAGAAAAAAACTGTCGCAATCTGGTGAAAAATGGCGGAGCTATGGACATTATACAAAAGTAATTGTACTTACAGTAGATTTCATTTACAGTCTTTGCTGCCCTGTAACGGGCGCCTGGTGGTACTAAATCCAGATTTAACTCTGCCATTGGAAAGAGGAGATTTGGCCCAATCCATAGATGTATGACTTGGGCCATAATAAGGTCATTTATAGGCCTTCTATTCTATATTCATATTTCAAATTGCATGTGTCTGGATGGCAAAATTCAGTACTGTATCTACAAATCCCCCTGTAAATCATCTGCCCTTTATTAATTTGTTTAGATTCGTTGTACACTTGATCTCAAGAAGGTGCTGAATGAGCTCTGTGTCAATTTCTTCACGTCTGGTCAATGTTAGCAAGCATGGTGTTATTCACCGTCAAAGATTAATTTCTTTTTTTATAATAATTTATATTCTCCTTTTGGTTCATTACAATTTACTCAAGCATAGTAACGGACACAATATTTCTGACACTGGGAATACATTCCCTGAGGTCCATAGATGTCCCTATATACCAAGAACATGCAAATGGCCCTTGTAGAAGTGGAGCAATCTTCCATTTACTTGGGTATGTACTTTTAGGTGAATTTTCTGAAAATATGGCTAGGGCTCCTTTTTTTTTTTTTTTTTTTTAACTTAAATTTTTTATTAACATTTATTCAGACAGACAGCACTTACAAAACATAAATAATAAAAAATGAAGAGACTAGTATCACAATAAAAACAAAAAGAAAAAACAGTGCACATAAATATTTACATGGGTATCACATGGTTAGTTGTCTTGTTCCCCTACTGTTGTTTTCTAGGTATTTGATACAAAGGCTGATTGTGTATCTCCCTTAAACAGGCATAAACAGGTAATTCCTACTCAAAGACAATAAATGCTGACTAAGGTTTGTATGTGTGATCTGGGTCCAGAGACCCTCCTTGAGTTTCTTTCTTCCCTTCTCCTTCGTCCTTTCTTTTTTTTTCTCTTGTTTATTAACTTTCACTTTGCCTTTTGTTTCACCCATTCACAAACCACATCATCCCTGAATATTTAATAACACACTGTTAAACAGACATAAATAATAAGGTATAAAAGCATTCAGCACTTGTAATATCCCAAAAACAAAATAGATAATATTAACTAAAGTACAGGTGTGTGACATGGGTTCATAGACCCTGCTTGAACATCTTTCCTCCTTTACCCTTCGCTCTCTTGTGTTGCATTTGGTTCTTCCTCTGTGATGTCGTTCTCGTTCCTTTTATAATCCTCCCACTTTCCCCATCTTTCCCCAAATTTCTCTTCCTGTAACCTCAGCATGTGTGTTATCCTTTCCATATCATTTCCAGAGTGCTGTATATGTACAGTTTATTCTCCCTCAAATGTATATACTCTATTATATATACTCTACTATTTTTGTATCACAAACAGTGCTGTATATTTGTAGACCTCTTCCAATGTACAGTTTATTCCCCCTCAAATGTATACTCTATTATTACTATATAATACTCTACTATTTTTGTATCACAAACAGTGCTGTATATTTGTAGATCTGGTATGTCATAAATGTCTAGTATATTTGTAGATCTGGTATGTCATAAATGTCTAGATGTAACATTACTATTTGTAGATCTGGTATGTCATAAATGTCTAGATGTAACATTACTGTCTATCTGTATGTCATGTTATGATGAATTGAAAATGGGGGACCCTGATGTAAACAAGAGTTGTGTATGTCGTAAACGAGAGAGAGAGCAAGCTAGAGAGCCCCCCCCCCCCCTCATCCGCATGCGCAGTAGTGCAAAGACTTGTCCATGCCACAATACTTGTCCACGCCACGAAGCCTTGCCTCAAACCCGTCCATGCCACGAAGCCCCGCCCAGACGTTGGGCTCTGTGGCTCTGCAGATATACCCTATTGTCTGGTTGAGACCATAGTATCCAGCTGCAGCCCGGTAGTCCATACTGGGAGAACTAGTATCTAGCTGCATCCCGGCAGACCATACTGGGAGAGAGATAGTGATATTTCTTGATGTTTCCTTTTTTTAAGTAAGTAAAGAGGCCTATGTTCATATCGGTGAGCACAATTTGTAACACAAATATACAGTAGTTTCATAAAAAAAATATATATATATTACCCAAAAATATATATATTACAAAAAAAATATATAATTTTTTTTTGCCACAAGTATCGGTATCGGCCGATTGTGTTAGTTGAACAATCGGTATCGGTGGCAAATTTTCATATCTGTGCATCCCTACTATCCGTCTAGACCAGGGGTCAGGAACCTTTTTGACTGGGAGAGCCATGAAAGCCAAATATTTCTAAATATATTTCATTGAGAGCCATATAGTATTTTTAACTTATAATAAATTAAATATGTCTTACTTTTTTTTTTTTTTTTTTTTTTTTTTTTTTATAAACTTTGGCCATTCCGCTGGCTCTTTTTTGCGTTTATCGCATTTTCTCTGGTCAAGAATGACCGACAGAAACAGGTTGAATGGGGGTACAGATGGGGGGAAGACACTCTGAGAAAGTTACTCTTAGAAACTTGCTACCCCAGATCCGTGACGAGCACGGTTGTCCCCGGCGCCGAAATAGCGCTCAAGGTACGCGGTGAGCTACTGGAGCTCCCCTATATATGTCTTACTTTTAATGCGACTTCTGGTGCTGCATGGTTTTGCTGATGGCCTTGTAATCTGGTTCATACGTGGTGAGGTTGAGCTTCATGCAGGCGTTGAGGCTTCGATCAGTCAAACGTGAGCGTAGGTTGGTCTTAATGTTCCTCATATGCGAGAATGACTGCCCACATGCATAATATGTAGAGCCAAACATGGTCAATACGCCAATACTCACGCTGCATTGTGTGGTATGTCACAGGAAGCTCGTTCCAAGTTTTAAGAATCAGCTGGTCTTCAGGTTGAAGATTTTTAATTTCTGTCCACTTGTGTTCCCTCGCCAGCTCTGCTCGCTATATCTTCAGCTACAGATACTATTGGCTGTATCTTCAAAACTAATTTCTGTTTACTTTAAAATGACACAGTATTATTAAGATTTTTTTATTTTTATTTTTTTTACTCAAACATTTCTGGGAGCCATATGCTGTCACCAGAAGAGCCATATATGGCTCGCGAGCCATAGGTTCCCGACCCCTGGTCTAGACGTTAGCCTAGCTTAGTTAGCACAATGAATATAAGTGGACAGTACCGATTAGCTTAGGCACTGGCCAACTAACATCTCTCCCGGAGTTTAAGCTAGGCTACCAGTACTGTCTACTTCCATTCATTGTGCAGCCGTATAGCTTTATACTGAAAGACGCACAGAGAGGAAACTGGTATCGATGTTATTGTCTCACTCTGGAGAAGACTATAAGCATGTAATCTTGGTGTGTTCCTTTTTAATAATGCACCAGGTTATAGGGTTCCTTAGGGATGGGCAAAACTCGCAATATTGCTATTAGATATTGTCATGACAAATATTATGTCATTATAGAAATATATATTCTATCATACATATTCGACTAGTTTAATATGGGTCAACTAAACGGCCCAGACACTAGGCTACAGAGTGACACTGTCTCTTTAACAACGACCAAGGTTGGGGAGAAGATGACATTTGGCCTATCTTTTTCTTTTCTAGTGTGTGAGCCGTAGCAAAGCTATTTCCCTCGCCAGTTAAGACATAACAATAACACCTCCTAGCCAAGGCTTGTTTAACACTTTGATCGCCGGGGTTAAATTCATAATTTACCATCCCTCGCCAGCCCTATTTAACATGGAGAAGTTCCCCTTCTTTGCAGGGCTATAACCTTTTAAATTGTATTGCTCAATTGACATTACTATGGCCCATTCAATGTCCTATATCTATTGTTCAGGGTGTAGCAACGTTATACTTTTTCATTCACATATTCATACTAAAATACGGTCTAAAGTATAAGTATGTTTTTATTGTTTTCTGCAGCTTTCTCCAGAACTTTATTTATAGCCCTAAATGCATTATATTGATGATCAAATACAGTTTGGTAGGAATCTGTGCGAGATAAAAAATTTCAACTGGACGTGGTTCTAGGAGTTACTACGTATGATCTGATGTTGACCGGATGGGCGGGGGGTCGTTTATAATTCCGTGGGCAACGTTATATCATTCATCTAGTGTGGGTGATATGATCATCAGAGCAGTTAGTATCGAAGACATTAACAAATAACACTGAAACTCACCGTAGCTTCCTCTCGCCGTTGGGAGATGAGCGTGGAACAGAATTTTTTCTATTATGGGATGTCGAAATATCCGATCCATTTCCAGGTTGTATAATAGTATATACGTCCAAATCATGTTGTTTATCGAGTTATTGGTAACGGATCACTATCCGTTGTGATCAGCTCGAGTCCTGGGACTATTACCGAGTGATCGGACCCAATTGAAATGAGCACCAGCTTCCACTTCCTGTTTCTCCCCTGGGCGATCCGCCGATCGGCCACCAGGTGGCGCTCTTGACCAGGGTTCTATCTCACTTCCTGGTCAGAAGCTTGTGTACACTCGTAGTCTCTGATTAGTAACTGAGCATTTTCACTGTGGCCACAATGAATAAATCTATGTTAATTTTTTATATAACTCTACTCAGTTCAGATTTACTTGGCTCATCCTTTGTTCTCTTAGTCATTTCCACGACAATAGTCGCTGGGAAATATTGAAATACTAATGAAACCCCAGCCCCCACATATGATTTTGTTTTTACTTAATGGTGAACATGAGATAATCAAACAAGCGGGCTAGCTGCCTGCTGTCATTGCAAATAGTTAGATATTTGGGAGTTGCAGCAGACTAATATTATTTCCAGGAACAAAAGCATTCACCCCGAAAGTTATGTCGTTGATAGTTGAAATGTCTGAGCTTCCACATTAACATATGTTTTTGTTTTTGACTTAATAGCGATAATTGAAACAAGCAAGCTAGGTGGTAGGGATGGGCATTTAAAAAATAAATCCAGATCGATTGATCGCATGATATACTCGATTAATTGTGTATTACGTACTCGTGGAGGGGAAAAAAACAGTACAAAAATTTAACTTTTGTAATTTTATTTGTTTTAATTAAAACTTAATTTTGTTCATTCACGTATATGTTTAATGAAACCAACAAACCGTTATAATTAGGGCTGACCTTCGAATTTTCTTTTGGAATTCGAAGCTTCGGGCCGAGATTCGATTTTAATTCGAAGCTTCGAGATACATTTTTTTTAATTTAATTTTTTTTTTATATATATATTTTTATGTTGTCGGACTTGCACAGCACTTTCTTCAACTTTGTCAGTGCTGTAAAGTTTAAACCTTTTTAAATCATAGACAAACTAAACACTTTGCATTCATGAAATATTGTAAGCCGTCATTTGAGGCTTTATAAAAGCAGCACAATGAACACAATCTGTCAGTGCAGAGTCCGACCTCATCTTGAATAACAAACGGCATTGCTTGTTGTAGTTAACAAAGAGAGGCAGAGTTGATTTTGCACCAAAAAAAAAAATCATTTTTTTAATAGATTCAAATTTTATTTTCATATAATCCCATGCCCATCGAACGAAGCTTCAACGTATTTAAGACAGCCCTAGTTATAATCTTACACATACATGTGAAACAAATATGCAAAAAAATAATAATAATAATAAAAGAACATTTTTAATAAATTTTTTTTTATAATTTAAGATTGAGTTTTCTCATAGCCGCGAGTAATCGATTACTCACGCCCATCGCTACTAGCTGGCTGCTGTCATTGCTAACGGCTAACGCTAGTGGATCAGGCAAACGTAAAGCATTCATTCCGAAAGTTACATCACTGATGCTTGATATGATGGCAGCATCCACATTGTCTGTGCTGAATGTTTGTTAGTGTTTGGTATTTTTTGTGGGTTTTTAGTACTTTTAAACAATCATTTTTAACAAAATACAGTTTTACCTTTAGTAAGTACTGTAGTAGTCATCGATTTGTGACTTTTTTTGAGCTATTACTTTCTCTGTGGACTGTGGCCTGTAGCTGTGTTTACACCAGCCCTGCACCAGCTACCAGCTACCAGCTACCACCAGGCCAGCCCCAGGCTATCTGCTACCAGTCACCACCTCCACCAGGCCAGCCCCAGGCTACCAGCTACCAACCACCACCACCAGGCCAGCCCCAGGCAACCAGCTACCAGCCACCACCACCAGGCCGGCCCCAGGCTACCAGCTACCAGCCACCACCACCAGGCCAGCCCCAGGCTACCAGCTACCAGCCACCATCACCAGGATACCAGCTACCAGCCACCATCACCAGGCCAACCCCAGGATACCAGCTACCAGGCCATACCCAGGCTACCAGCTACCAGCCACCAGGCCAGCCTCAGGATACCAGCTACCAGCCACCTCCACCAGGCCAGCCCCAGACTACCAGCCACCAGGCCAGCCCCAGGATACCAGCTACCAGCCACCAGGCCAGCCCCAGGATACCAGCTACCAGCCACCACCACCAGGCCGGCCCCAGACTACCAGCCACCAGGCCAGACCCAGGCTACCAGCTACCAGCCACCACAATCAAGCCAGCCCCAGGCTACCAGCTACCAGCCACCACCACTAGGCCAGGCCCCAGGCTACCAGCCACCAGGCCAGCCCCAGGCTACCAGCTACCAGCAGTAGCCCTCTACTGCTTCCATCCATCTGTTCTGAGCCCTGCATAACTCTAGCCCTAAACTCTTCAATCGAGGTACCTACTCCCCTGAGCCCCTTTTTTGGTCTGTGACAATGAAATTATTTGTGTACTTGCTCTGCTTGCTAATCCACTGTGACTATGGGGAAGTTTGGAGGAGTACAGCTAGCGAGTCAGGCTATATGATGCCTACTCTTCTTGTCTCTTCGCATGACAATCATTCTCTCATTAATGGTTTATCTCTTGGGCAACCACCGTCTCAACATCTCCCTAACCCGCTCAGCTATGCAAGCTTTGCAAGCTGGAGACGGCTTCTCAGCCTCACTGTTTTAAAAAGCTCTCTCTCATACACGGCCACTCATTCTGACACCACAGCCATCAAGGCAAATCTCCCGCTTTCTTGGACAAGAAAGAGATTTTTAGTTCTTCTTCTGCTTTTAATTTCTGGGAATGTACAACCAAATCCCGGCCCAGTGTTGGACTGCAGTCCCCCTGCAGATTTTAAATATTCTTCTACCACCGAGATGCTGGATTCCTCAGTGACAGCCGACGCGTTTCTTAAACTTGCTAATGCAACCGCAGAGAAAGGTTTGCACTTTGTCCATCTCAACGTGAGAAGCTTACTCAGCAAAATGGAGGAAATCCGCTCTCTCGTTACCGCGACAAATCCTAATTTGTTTTGCTGCTCGGAGACATGGCTCGATAATTCCATCGACAGCTCCGAAATTGGTATAAACAATTATTCACTTGTGAGAAGAGATCGAAACAGAAACGGCGGCGGAGTCTGCGCTTACATCCGCTCAGACATTAACTATGAGCTTAGATCGGTCTCTACTGATGAAATCGAATCCCTGTTCTTGGACATTTACCAGCCCCATTCCAAGCCAATTCTATTTGGAATTTGCTACAGACCCCCAGTCTCGAACTCTTTTTATGAGAGCCTTGAGGCTGTATTGTCATCTTGGGGAGGGGAGGAGAAAGAATGTATATTAATGGGCGATTTTAATACTGATGTCACAAATCCCTCTGTTCCAACCCACAAAGTTTATACCAATTTCTGTAAACGGTTCAGTCTGAAGCAATTGATCTCAGAGCACACTCGCGTAACTGATGTATCCAAGACTACTATTGATTTAATCCTAGTTACAGACAAAGTGAACATCCCTAGGAGTGGGGTCATAGAGTATGGGATCAGTGACCACTATCTCATTTATTGTTCGAGGAAGGTGCAGAGAAAGGTTTTTACTGGTCATAAAACTATCTTTGCCAGATCCCTCAAGAATTACTCAGGGGACATTCTGAGGGCCCAGCTAGAGCAAGAGAACTGGTCTCAAGTTCTCAGGGCCAATGAGGTAGACCATGCATGGGGCACTTTTAAATCTCTGTTCTTGAAGGTTATAAACTCTGTAGCCCCCCTTAGACAAACCAGAGTGAAGCAGCGATCAGACCCATGGTTTGACCACACCATAGGTGATAGTATCAAACAGAGGGACTCTGCCCTAGCCAAGTTTAACCGTTCTCAAGATAAGGCTGACTTTGATCACTTCAAAAAACTCAGGAACCAGACTCAGGAAATGATCAGGATAGCTAAGAGAGAATACTTTGCAGAAACCATCAAGGAGAACAGCAATGACCCAACTAAACTGTGGAAAACCCTCAAGCAGCTAGGCTGTGGGGGCGATGCCAACCAAAGGACTACTGAGTCCAACATAGGCCTGTCCACAGACAAGGGAATGGAGTTTGATAAAAAGAATGTAGCCACAATCTTTAATAACTTCTTTACATCGGTAGCAGGTAAGCTTGTCTCTAACCTACCTCCCAAGACAGAGCAGTTTGGTGATGACTTTGTTTCCAACTACTATAGCCAACGAGGGGTTAAGGCAAACTCGTTCTCCTTAAGCAAGGTGTCAGTAGTCAAAGTGGCTGCGATGCTGGGTGAGCTCAAAATCAAGAAGGCCACAGGTGTAGATGGCATCAGTGCCAGGTTTCTGAGGGATGCAGCCGGAGTTATAGCTCCACCAGTAACCCTTATTATTAACCTCTCCCTGGAACTAGGCAAGGTACCCACCGACTTCAAGAATGCCAAAGTCATCCCTATATATAAAAAAGGGAGCAAATCTGACCCCAGCAATTATAGACCAGTCTCAATTTTAAGTGTGTTATCCAAAGTCCTAGAGAAGATAGTCCATGAACAAGTCCAGGAATATGCAAGCAGCCATGACCTCCTGTACGACCTCCAATCCGGCTTTAGGAAGTCTTACTCTACTGAAACATGTCTTCTTTATCTTACAGACAGTATCAGGAGGGAGATAGATTCAGGTAAGCTGTGTGGGCTAGTTCTTCTAGACCTACAGAAGGCTTTCGACACAGTGAACCATGACATACTGCTCTCCAAGCTTAAGGCCTTGGGTATGTCTGAGACAGTGGTCAGATGGTTCTCTTCCTACCTTGCTGATAGGGTGCAGCGGGTCGAGGTCAGTGGCACTATGTCAGAGGCCAAGCCCATTGTATGTGGGGTCCCACAAGGAAGTGTGCTAGGACCTCTCCTTTTTTTACTGTACATAAATGACATGTCAGCAGCATGCTCATGTAACTTGTTTTTATTTGCAGACGACTCAGCCCTGCTAGTCTCACACAAGGATCAGAACACACTAGAACAGATGCTAGGTGAAGAACTTGCAGGGGTCAGCAGGTGGCTTTCGGACAACAGGCTTTCTCTTCACCTAGGTAAAACAGAGGCAGTACTATTAGCCTCCAAGCCCAAGCTCAGGAAAGCACGGGAGTTTAATATCCAGCTAGGAGCTGTAACCCTAAAACAGCAAAAAAAAGCGAAGTATCTAGGCTGTATGATAGACGGGAGCCTAGATGGGGAGGCTATGGCCTCCCAAGTACTGGGCAAAGTCAACGCCCGCACCAGGTACCTAGCTAGGAAAGCCAACCTCCTTGGCAGAGATAGCCTCAGGCTATTAGCAAATAGCCTAGTACTCTGCCACTTTGACTATGGTAGCGTATCGTGGTTCGAGGGCCTGTCAGTGAACATAAAAAAGAAGCTTCAGGTTTCCCAAAATAAGCTGGTAAGGGTGGTAATGGGTCTTGGCCCTCGCACCCACATAGGGAGGAGTCACTTCCAGGAGCTAAACTGGCTTCCTATAGAGGCCAGAGTTACCCAGCTCAGACTGAACATAGTGCACAATATTATAAACCAAAGGTCCCCTAGATACCTCCAAAACTACTTCACCCCGGTCAACGAATCCCACAACCACAGAACTAGAGCAAGCATAGCAAACCTGAAGCCTGCTTCTTTCCGATCGAAACTGGGCCAATGCTCCCTTACTTTCTCTGGAGCCCAGGATTGGAACAAGCTGCCTCTCCCCATCAAGCAGAGCTTGAGCCTCCACAGCTTTAAGAGAAGCGTCAGGAAGTGGCTCATGGACAGAATAGAAGAATAGCCCCCTATAGTTTGAATGGGTTTCCAATCAGTTTTTAGTTATTGTGGGGTATACAATTTTAGCAATAGGTTAGTCTTTTAATGTTTTAAATGTTTGAGCTTTGTGTTATTGTCAGTTTTTAGTTATTGTGGGGTATACAATTTTAGCGATAGGTTAGTCTTATAATGTTTTAAATGTATGAGTGTTGTGTTATTGTCGTGTTTTTTTTTTTGTTGTGGCCTAACAGCCCTGGGACCATGACGGAAATAAGGGTTTTACTCTTTCTCATGTTATCCTTTGGATCCTTGTTGTGTGTTTTTAATCCATCAATAAAATAAAATCAAATAAACCTAGTGAAACAACATGGCAAACATACAAAACGTTGCTACAATGTAACATCTCCAGTCTCTTATTTCTTCATCTTACTTTTCTCTGCTCACAGCTGTTAATGGACTGTTATGCTACCTGGTTAGCTAGCAAGCTGTCAGTCAATAGGATCCCACCTCAATACATCACAGTGTAGGTGCCTGTCATTTTTTTTAATAAAAAATCAAAGAAGCTGGCTATTCTCGGTCCTCGCTCCACAATGGTGTAACAAACTTCCCACCACAGTTAGGGACAGCTGAAACCCGCCCAATTTTCCATCGTCGATTAAAAATACACTTCTTCAATCAATATCTGAAATGAAGAGAACAGAAAAATTAAACAATTAATATTTGTACTATATTTTACTATTATGCACTCTGCTACTAAGTAATCTACCTTGCCTATATTACTAGTAGTACCTACTATGCTAATATACACTCAAGTCTATAGCACTTAAGTTCAACGAACAATGTTACTTACCCTTAGCTGCCAGAGTTGTACGTTTTTATTTTATTTACAGAACTTGTATGTCACTTTGGATAAAAGCGTCAGCTAAATGACTAAATGTAAAAACGGGGGGAAATATATTTTTTTAGACAATTCGTCAAATCTATGCCCATCCCTAGTTCCTTGTATATTTTTCAGCATTTGTTCTCTTAGAATCACCACCAAGGTGGAGCAGATTAGGCTCCAGACTATATAATATAAACGGTCACAAAGTACCTGTTGTTATTTAGTTGTATTTGTTTATTACTTTTTTACCCAGGGACAGTGCACATTAATGAACATAGTCAGTTTCCACATCAATGTAAATGTGCCAGATTTGAGCTAATTAACTAGTTTCCATTTGTAGTCCCTAACTAGTAGGCTTATCCTACATGTCACACAGGCTAAAGGTGTAATACTACTTGATTTTTGAATGGTGAGGATTCGATTATTGGGCTAATTACTTCCCACAGGCTTCCAAACGAGTGTGGTAATCCTGTCCATGCAAGCCAGGGTGGGTCTGCCCGCTAAATGTGGCCAATAACTTACCTGGTAGTGCTGGTACATATAAATGAGAAATTATTTTAGATGCACAGCTTTGGTTGTTTGGCATAACTTTACAAGAAAGTAATGTTAAAGGTGCTATAGTATAGATAACATTCAGCCAGTGCCACTAGATGTCACACTAGAGCAGTGTTTCTCAAAGTGGGGGGCGCGCCCCCCAGGGGGGGCGCAGAGGCATGACAGGGGGGGCCTTTAGATTTATTAAATTGGATTACAGAAAATTATCACTAAAGTGCTATCTGTTGCAGCTGCACTGTTCTCCATGAAAATACCATTTCTCAAAATCTAAAAATCATTATTTAATAAAACACAGAAAAGGATCACCAAGTTACTCTGGATAAAAAAAAACTTTACAGACAACATTGAGACAAAGCTTCCTGACACATCTCCATCCAAACTCTTGGAAGAACTCTTTGAAATCTCATCTGATACCACCTAGAGAGCTAGTTTCAGAGTGTGGTGCTGAGTACCAAGTATCTCATCTCATGGCCCACCAAGTATCTCATGATGCAGCAGTTAAGGTGTTGATACCATTCAGCACCACATACAGTATCTGTGTGAAGCTGGCTTTTCATCCATGACAGCTCTGAAAACAGAATATAGGGCCAATTTGAAAGGTCACGATATTAGTGTTATTTCAATACATTTAAACATGGCCCATTTCATGACTATTTTGTTGGGGGGGGGGGGGGGGGGGCAAAATATTTTGGTCCGCCAAAGGGGGGCCTGACAGAAAAAGTTTGAGAAGCACTGCACTAGAGCACCAACATGGCATTTATCCAATTGGGTGAATTCCATGTGGGGAAATGGGAAGTGGGGAAGTCATACATGCCTGCAACAATGTATATTGTTTTATTTATTTTGTGGGAAAAGCTATTTTTTATTTTTTTATTCTGCATCTTTCTAAAATATCTAATGTATTATATAAAAATGTATTACTCTACATAAAGATTGTATCTATAGCAATTTATTTTTCTTTTTTCTTTTAGATATATTTAGTAATAGGCCTGCTGTGTCTGCCTAATATATATCTTGGTGTGGAAGCATAATTTCGAATATAAAAATGAATTGATGATTGTTTATTTTTGACAGCTGGCCCGGGCC
Source organism: Notolepis coatsorum (assembly GCF_963971535.1). NCBI lineage: Eukaryota > Metazoa > Chordata > Actinopteri > Aulopiformes > Paralepididae > Notolepis > Notolepis coatsorum. The sequence continues at coordinate 68,147,030 of NC_140179.1, forward strand.
CAGGTGCAGTGAGAGGTCAACCCGTCAGCATGAACGCCCCCGGCACAGCTCAGACACTGGAAAACATGCAGCAGATGAAGATGATGATGGAGCAAGAGATGAAGAGTGAAAAGTACAAACCCAACAGCAACAAGGGCTACGTGTTCACGTTGATGCCCCTCTACGCTATCGGAGTGGGCGTGTTCGCAGCGTACAAGTTTTTGAAGGTAACTAAAGTTATCAAACAAACTACTTTTAGATGTCCCAAGGTCCAGGCTAAAAACAAAATGTGACCGAGCTTTTGCAGTAGCTGCCCCTAAATTGTGCAACAGTCTTCCACTATAAATTAGGTCTGCTCAGACCCTAGAGAATTTTAAGACTCAGCTAAAGACTCACCTATTTTCTTTGGCGTTTTGAGGCTTAGTAAGCCATACATCCCCGGTCGTGTCATGATTGTTTTAATGTATTGCAGCTTTTGATTTTGTGTATACTGTATTTTGTATTTTTTTTGTATTTCTCAGTTTTTATATTGTATTTTTTAGTACTTCTCTATTTTTATATTGTAAAGCACTTTGGTGCAACTTCGGTTGGTTTTAAATGTGCTATATAAATCAAGTTGACCTTGTTACAAACAATGGCTAAGCTCATATTGTGCAGTTATGAGCACCTAAAATCACAGAAGATGCTTTGATTGATTGAAAATTGTATTAACAGATTGCAGAATGGGTACAATACAGTACAGCTCAATACACACAATTGTTAACACTTTGAGTGCCACTCACGAGATTTCTCGGTTTTTTTTATAGGTGGTTGCATGCCACTCACGAGATTTCTCGGATTTTTTATTTTTATTTTTTTTTCGGTCTGAAAAATTATTGCATCACCCGAGCCTACCCGAGTATAGCCGAGGGGCGCCGGCGATCACTGTGGAAAAAAGCGCCCCCCTGTCGTCTCCCAGATGACATAAGTGATTTTGGAATGGACTCAATGAAAATGAATGGGGAAAAAAATCCGGTACTCCACATTTTCCAGTTCACTGATCCAGCCGGGGTTACTAGAGTTCATTCTGGAGCCTCAGATCCCCGTGGATCATGGAGTTCTACTGTATCGCGTTGGATCCATACACGTATCGATTTTTTCGAATGGTGATCAGGAATTGGAATATACCAGTTGGATACCATCTGATGTCAGGTAAGGACTCTATGTTATCAGTGGTAGGATAATCAGAGTAAGTTTGATGAAGTTATAAGCTGTTTTGTGAAATGTCTTCTTTCGGTTTCACTGTAAAAGTCCGTGAGGAAATCAACGGAGCGATTATCAGTGCGCGGCCGTAATGTGCGTGCGTGCACGTATAATATTGATCATCTAGCGTTTATTTGAAAACGATTCATAAAAAGGCCGACGAATATCAACGTTGTGGAATATTCCACTAAAAGACGATTTTCATAGAATGCTCCAGAATGAGCTGTTTTTTATATCAAAACGGGGGCTTTTCTAACTGCTCTGAAACGGCAACAACGCGATAAAAAAACAATCTGCCTTCACAGCACTGACTGGAAAATAGTCTTTGATAATGCGATGGGCAGATTAGACACATAGCCATAATTTAAAACATAGATTAGGCGATATTAACGTTAACATTGGCGCCGATGGTGGCATTCAAGCGGTAAAACGGAAAACCAGGCGTGGCGCTGAAAGTGTTAACGGGATGCAGACCAGAGCAATGGGTCCCCCATTTTCAATTCATCATGACATTTATGACATACATGACATATGGATAGACAGTACTGTTACATCTAGACATTTATGACATACCAGATCTACAAATATACAGTACTGATTATGAGTACAAAAAGAGTTTACAAAGAGTATATACATTTGTATTGTATTCAGGGATGTTCGATATTGGCTTTTTTACCGATATTGTCCAACTCTTAATTTTTTCGGTACCGATATCAACCAATACCGATATATGCGGGGTTTCCCCCCCCAAAAAACGCAATAATTTCAGGTCATTAACATTACATATCTCTTGTCATGGAATTAACACAACATTATGCATACTTTTCACAATAAATAAAATAAAGATTTGTTCTTACTTGCTTGCCTGGGTAAATAAAGGTTAGATAAATGTAAAAAAAAATATATATATATATATCTTTTTTCCGATATTACATTTGAATGCCAATATCGGCCGATAATATCGGACATCCGCAATTGTATTACATTTGTATTGTATTACATTTGTATTGTATTACACACAGAATACGAGCTGCTACCCTCACTCACATAGGCGCTTCAGATCACCCAAGTGGAAACTGAAAAGATAAAATTTTTATTTGTATCGCATTCAATAAGCCTACTTAACAAGCAGGAGAGAAATGCGGTCCAACCTACACTGGATGCAATATAAAAAGGGCTGTGCAATACAAAATAACCTTGGACTTATGGGACTGTGTCACATCAAATTAATGATTTTAGTTTGGAGGGAAGGAAGGAGTTGTTTCTCTGATGTCTTTTCTGTATGTCCGTCTCTGCTGTAACACGGTTGTCCTATGTTCTTCTTTTTGGTAACGCAGTATTGTGTGTTCCGACACAAAACAAATGTCTGTATCAACAGACAATAAACTATCTTATCTTGTATAACACCCAGAGACATTTTAAATCTATAAAAAAATGTAAACATTGAAACCATGGAGAGGTCAGCCCTTACTTTGAAATATTCTTAAAGGGTAGGTTCAGAATTTTGGATGCAATGAACCCTCGTCCATGACGATGTCATCAAAGGGTAGAGTTCTCTCTCAGCACATCCCATGCTGTGCTTCATACTGCATACCCAGCTTCGCCACAACACTAACGTGAAGTTAATGGGGCCACTGTAAAAAGCGCTTAAACATTTGTACAGACTGAAAGAGCTGTGGGTATTCTGTAGTGGTCTTTCAATGGGTTCTTCAGTGGCCGATGCCAGTATCGATATTTCGAGAGCAGGGTGACCAATGGCTGATATAATGATTTAAAAATATGTTTTGATCTGATCAAATGAAACATCTTATTCTTGACTTTGAATTTACAGATCAAGTCCGCAGACGAAAACAACCAAGCTCAACAACGGAGCAAGGTGGTGAAAGGGACCAAGAAGTCGGCGGAGGCAGGTGTGTGTGCAGTGGACGCCAGGATGGTATTTGCGTGCCTTTTTCCATATTGTGGTCGCATGTCTGTTTGCTTACCGTGAATGGATCTGTGTTTTGCATCCTCGCCCCCTTTTCTACAGAGAACCAGCTGAACGAGCTGGAGCAGAGGCTCGCCCAGACGGAGAGGATGCTCAACTCAATACTGACCCAGTTGGACCCACTGACAAACTGGTGAGAGTTACTCCCACCCCCCCATTTTCAATCAATCAGAGTCGGCCCGATCATCAGGGCTTTTGTCCAACAAGTGTTTGCACAAAACGATGTGACCTGCGACTCTTAGGTAAACGATCTGTGGTCGTGAAACCCGACCTTCATTTGATTGTCGTCGTCAAGTCTTTCTTGTCACCCTTTCTTGACAGTAGAAAAGTAGTCGTCAGTAGGCCTTGTTGTACATATGTCGTTTATAAGAGTTAATCAGGTTTCTAAAGACGGGGCCCTTAAAGGGTTGTTTCGCAGACGTTTAAGCTGAATCCCATCGTTCTGTTGTGAGAGGAGGACATGTAATAATCATCGGATATAAAACGATCTAATTGTGGAGGATGAGTTTTGAGCCTAATCTTAAACACAGGTCACCGGTGCTTTTTCCTTTTGAGGAATCTTAGCAGTTTTAATGTAGAAAAATCACTTTTGAAAATGTCTTACTCATCTTGTATTGAGTCAGTCGTTACCTTTTTGCTTTTATCTGTAACCCCTGATGAATAGGAATATTTTAAGGGAAGATCATGAGGCTGTGATCTGAATTATTTTCCAGAAGAGGGCCAATAAGACTGCTGTGAAGGAAGGGTGTGCTGCATTTACAACACAAGACAAAATTAGACCAATGTGGCACAATAATAGTTTTATCTCGATTATCTTGTTTTCATGATTGTGGGAAGCTTGATTGAATCACTTGATTAGTTGGTTGTGATCATTCTGGTTTTTTCCCCTTGGGATTGGGTTTTATGAACGTACCAGCTTTTTAACAGAATCCATTATTGGTTGCTTTTTTGGGGGGGGGGGTTGTCATGATCAGCTCCCCATGACCCATTTAAGTCGTGCATCAATTCACTATGAATTGAAAATGGGAGACCCTGATGTAAACAAGACAAATGTCTTTCTCTGGTCTGCATCTCCTTAACAATTGTGTGTATTGAGCCGTACTGTATTGTACCCATTCTGCAATCTGTTAAATAAAGTTTTCATTCATTCACTAACCCTCCTGTGTTCAAAGTAACTCTTGTGGGATCAATATTATTTTCTGCTCTTCAGATGCTTTCTTTGTTTGTTAATTTGTTTCTCCTCTCCCACCTCTTCCAGTGTGAAATCTGTGGCCCAGGGCCAGAAGAACGAGATCATGTCTCAACTCCAGACCATTCGTCAGCTCATGAAGAAGAGAGGGATGGATTGTCCGCCCCTCAACATTGAAGGTACAGGCCAATGGACTCTTCTTTTTTTTTTTTTTTTTTTTTGCACAAATCTCTCCAATATTCAAAACATCTCTTTCCACATCACCATATGCAACTTCCAAGATTTTCTTTTTTCTTTTTTGTAAGAACATACAAAACATGTAAAGGACTCATACAAATACATTAACAACTGACATGGAAAATAAAAAAAGACTTACGAAAAAAGAAAAATACTATCCTATACATTGTGCGCATACATCCCTGATATATATACTTTGCATGTAGACCGATCTACCTGCGAGCAGGTATGTGCTGCATCCTCTATCGGGATGCCACCCTTCTCCATATTGCATGTGAGAGAAAGCGTCCCAGACACACGTAGGTGTGCATGATAGCATGCATGCACGTGTGTCTCCAACATATGTATGTGGGTACGTGTATCACGTAAGCATGTGTACATGCCTCACATGTGTGTGTGTGTGCATCTTCCAGGTATGTGACTGTACTGATTGATTGATTGATTGATTGAAAACTTTATTAACAGATTGCAGAATGGGTACAATACAGTACAGCTCAATACACACAATTGTTAAGGGGATGCAGACCAGAGAAAGACTTTCGTCTTGTTTACATCAGGGTCCCCCATTTTCAATTCATCAGGACATATATGACATACAGATAGTCAGTACTGCTACATCTATACATTTATGACATACCAGATTTGCAAATACAGTACTGTTTGTGGATTTTTGTGATACTCCTATCTCTTGTGTGTGTCTCGTATCCATGTGTGCCTCTGCCCCCTATGTGAGTGTATATCTCAGGTGTGTATATATATGTGCGTCTCAGCTACGTATGTGTGTGTCTCCTATGTACATGTATATCCCCCATATGTGTCAGTGAGAGCCTATACTTCAACTATGTGTATATGTAGGTGTGTGTATGCCTATTGCCTATAAGTGAGTATGTGCATGTATGTGTGCCCCTGACATGTATAACTTAGCCTTGTGCATATGAGTGTGTGTAAACCTATTATGTACACATACGAATATGTGTATCCTAGATACTTGTATGCGGCTAAACATGCGCATATGAGAGTGTGATAGAGACAGTGACCGTTCCATAGATACACCATCCGGACATAAAATCCATGCACATACATAATATACATTATAAAGTACAAGTACCATCAGATCAGATCCCCTTTTTCATATTCATCCTTGATATCATTGTAACCCCACCTTAATCATTTGTCCCCAGACCGTTCAGTCAGGTGTGGAAAACTGTCCCATACCTCAGCGAAAATATCCTCTCTCCCTGTGACTCTATACGTCACCCTTTCATATGATGCTGTACGGAACATTAATTCCATCCATTCTTTAAAAGTAATATCCACGGGTGATTTCCAATGTCGTAATGCAATTCTACATCCTGATATCATGGCCATTCTATACCACATTCCCCGGTATTTAGGCAGTTTAATCCCTTTCGGCACCACACCCAAAACACATGCCAATGGGGAGTTATTTATCTTCACATTCAGAACCTTACTTAGGAATATCACAATTTGATCCCACATTTTTCGGACCTTCTCACATTCGTACAGCATAAAGTGCCTGTCTCCTTCTCACATCTCCAGCAGATGTCACTGTCCCTTAATTTTAGTCTGGCCAGTTTACTAGGCGTCCAATAGCTTCTGTTCAACACTTTGTAAAAGATAAGTTGTGATTGCGCCTCCCGAGAGAATTTACTCCATTTGGACACCAGCTTCTCCCACATTTCCTCAGTAATATCCTCACGTACATCGTTCTCCCAGCTCAACCTCAGACCCGCCAATTTGGGTGCATTGTACTCTCTTATAACATCATAAAATCTTGACGCACCGCCTTTCCTACGCCATCCTTTATAGAATATTTCTTGGATTGCAGTAATCGGGCCACACTTTGGCCCTCCTATTGATGACGATATACAATGTCTAATCTGTAGGAATTTATAAAAGTTTTTATTATCTATATCAAAATCCTCTTTAATATCCTCAAAAGGCAAAACCCCATCTTCCCCGGCTATATCACCTAGTACATGTGTAACTGAGGGGTACAATTCCCTGACTGTATTGATAAGTATGGTATCATTAAACCACTACCGTCTTATGTACATTCCTACTGGCCATACAGTACACAGGTATCTAATGATGAACACTTCCCACAATGACTCGGTTCCACACAAAACTGGATTTAAGTATTTATTAGCAGCAAATAGTACATAATATACTTTACTTTGGATGCGCTTATAAGGCAAAGGAATGTGCGTAGGCAAATCAATAACGTATGTCCATTCTCATATTACGCAGGAGATAATAATACAACCTGAATCTTAGGAATTATATCTATGGTACACTAGTAATATAGCGGGAGATACTGGAAGGGTCCCCCCGGTTGTAAGCCAGCAAGGGTAGAGGATTTGTCGGTAGTAGAGTCTGGGTCAACGATGATAAGGAGACTCCAAGTACAGGAGACGGTGCAATAAGATTTTGATCCACAGACGAATACAGCTGTTCTCCGTAGCATGCAGCTCCGCATGGAAGAAAGCTAGCCGGCCTCAGGCTTCTGAGAGGCGGACTCGACGTGGCTCCTCACAGGGTAAATCCCACACAATTGTGGGTGTCGGACCAAAAGCAAATATAATCCAGCCGAAAAGGGCTATGCAGTCGTCGGTAGGTTATCCAGTGTACATAATCCACACGGTCCTCGTCTAGGGGTCCTCGTCTAGTGTCCCTCGGGTGAAAGCGCCATGGTAAGCAGCCCAGCCTGGATAAGCACTCTAGCTGATACAAGGAAACGTTGGTGATGCTGGTCACTGTAGAACTTTAGCCGCACGATACACTATACACAAATAGACTATTACTGACTTAATAGAATAGGTCGAACTCGACGGTACAGCGTTAAACTCTGATACTTCAGTTATTAATTCGCACGCGGTCTCAATGCTCTATCGGGGGCCAAACAGGCCATACTTCACCACACGTTGTATCGTGGGTGAGGCTTCAACTTTTAGTTACTAAGACTTCTGACTAAGTAAGACTAAGTGCTTCTGTATTCACCTGCGCCGTATTTATACGTTAAGTGAACAAACTAGTACCAGCTTTATTCCTGTCTCATATCCTTGCGCAGAACCGTTCAGGCAAGTCCCCGGCGGTGACTTTGAACCAGACCTTGGAGGTATGGCTATGGCGCCTGTGGACCGCTGTCCAATAGGAGAATGAAATATTATGGTCTGTACTAGGCTAAAGGGATATTCCGTGTATATGTACAAGGAATATACAAGGGATATCAAACGATATACAAATATTATGCAATATATATCAATCAATAAATATATATATTCGGTTTAATCTGATCCTTCGTAACAACATGTATCCCCCTTTTAATCCAATCGTCCCATATGACTGATTTCTTACCAATCTTTAGTTTTTTATTATACCATATAGAGGCTCTTGTAGTTAAATATGGGCTATCACCAGTCATTCTGTGCGATTGATTCCAAGTTTCCCTGATAAATGCCATTAAAGGGTTTTTAAAAGGTATAGGTCTGTCTGATTGTGTCAGGAAGGATTCCAGAGATGAGGGATATATCATTTCCTCCTCCATCTTGACCCAAGCAGGTGCCTCCTCAGTCGAGTGATTCAGTTTGGAGAGCTGGGAGAGCGAGAATGCATGTGATACTAGTCTAGTTTAGGCAGGGATAAGCCGCCATTTTCCTTTGCTGAATACATTTTGGCCCGTCCAAATAGCGGCCTTTTGCCCCCCCACAGATATACATTAATGACTTTGTCATACTGTTTGAGTAACTGGGTCGGGAGAGTCAGCGGCAGCATATATAGGATATAATTTAATTTGGGAGCCAATATCATTTTTACTAAGTTTATCCTCCCCAGGAGGGACATATTCATCTTGGCCCAATTCTGGGTCAGAGCACTAATGTGTTCGATTATAGGGGCAATATTGGCTTGCATTAACTCTTTCAGACCTGGGATCAGCTTTATTCCTAGGTATATCAACCCTGACGGCATCCATCTGTATTGCCAACCCCTCCTGATAGCAGAGGGACAACATTTAGAGAGAGGCATTGCTTCTGACTTGCTCCAGTTGATTGTGTATCCAGATATTTCGGAGAAGGACTCGATAATAGTTCCAATGACCCCAGCTGCTGTTTGGGGATTGCTGGATACCAATAAGATATCGTCCGCATATAAAAAATAATTTATGTTCTACCTGCCCCGCTATTACCCCTTTGATGTCTTGATTAGTCCTTAGTGCGATAGCAAGTGGTTCGAGGAAGAGCGCAAACATTTGGGGAGAAAGCGGAGAACCTTGTCTCGTCCCCCGCCCTAGATTAAAGGGCGAGGATACGATCCCGTTGGTCAATACTGATGCCATCGGATTTGTGTATAACAGTTTTACCCACCCAGTAAACGATGGCCCGAACCCGAAGCGCTCTAGCGTGTGAAATAAGAATGCAAATTCCACCTTATCAAAGGCCTTTTCGGCGTCCAATGAGAAGGCCACTGTAGGTTCTGTATCATTCCTGACCTTCCACATTATGTGTAGGAGTCTGCGGATATTATCAGCTGAGTTTCTCCCCTTCACAAAGCCCACTTGATCTGAATGCACCAAAGTTGGTAGTACATCTTCTATTCTATTCGCAAGTATCTTTGCCAATACTTTTTCTTCCAAATTGCTCAGGGATATAGGCCTATAGTTTCCACAGTATTGAGGGTCTTTGCCCTTTTTCTGTAGTAACGTAATAGTGGCCGATCTCAAGCTAGTGGGCAATCCCCCTTTTAACAATGAATCTTGATATACTTTTAATAGTCTCGGAGCGATTATATCACTGAATTGTTTGTAGAAATCGGGAGTAAACCCGTCGTCTCCTGGTGCTTTACCCAATTTAAGGCTGTTGATTGCTGCGTGTATTTCCTCTATCGAGACCCCCCCCTCCATTGATTTTACTTGTTGTTTCGATAACGACGGTAATTTGATTTTGTCGAGGAACGCGTCCAGTTTTACCTGATCCACCGCCTTCTGTGGGGTATATAAATCCTGGTAGAAGCACCTGAAAACATTATTAATTTCCTTTTTGTCTGTAATAATCTTGTCATCTTTATTACGAATTGAGGATATAATATTTTGATTTTGCATTTGTTTAACCCGATTCGCTAGTATTTTACCCGCTCTCTCCCCTTGTTCATAATATCTTTGGTTGGTCCTAAATAACGCATATTCAGCCTTCTTTTGATATATGTTGTTCAATTCGTATTTGGATTTGTTTAGGTTTCTCCACGTTTCTGGGTCTGGTCTCTGACTGTGCTGTTTCGAGAGTATTTTAATTTCCCCATCTAACGCTGTCATTTTTTGTTTCTCTGCCCTTTTTAGTATTGCACCGTATTGTATGAGTCGTCCTCTCATGTAAGCTTTACATGTGTCCCACATTATGCCACTATCATCTATTGACCCTTCATTAAGTTCCCAGAATTCCTTAAATATAGTTCTACTGTATGCACACGACCCTTCATCATTTAACATCAGGTTATTGAATCGCCATCTCCGAGATCGTTGCCCTTCCTCCATGGATGTGATCACTAAATCAACCGGAGCATGGTCAGATATTACAATGTTCCCTATCCCAGTATCTGCTACTTGTTCTACCAGTGCGCTAGAGATCAGGAAATAATCTATTCTAGAGTATGAGGAATGCGGGTGAGAGTAAAAATTGTAGTCTCTTTCCTGTGGGTTCATAACCCTCCAAATATCCACTAGATCCAATTCCTCTATCAGTACACCAACCGCCAGTCTCCCTGCGTTGTCAGCGGTCCTGGGTTGATACGATTTGTCCATTAAGGTGTTTCCAACCAGGTTGAAACCCCCCCCTATGATTACGTTGCTATTCCCTATTTTCCTGATCACCTCACATACTTCATGGAAAAAGTCTGAGGACGACCCGTTGGGCGCATATATATTAGCTAATGTAGTTCTCTGTCCCTCTAAATCAGCATCCAGTATAACCCATCTTCCCTCATCATGTGAGAAACTATTGTGCACCTTTACGTCTATGTTTTTTCTAACCAATATTGCCACCCCCCTCTTCCTAGAAGAGAACGTACTATAGAATATTTGTCCCACCCAATCCCTCTTAAGCTTGGCCGACTCCTCCTCATCCAGGTGCGATTCCTGAATTAGTGCAATATCCGTCTTTTTTTGTTTCAAGAACGTCAGTATCTTTTTTCTCTTAATGGGATGATGACATCCGTCTATATTCCACGATACTATTTTAATCAGCCCCATATTCCTCGTAATGTGTCTCCCCTGTGCAATCCAGGACGTAGTACCTCTATGTCTGGGGCGCAATCTCCCACATTTCTATATCTAGTACCTGAGACTGTGAAGATATAATATACAATAGTATAGTACACAATGAAATAAAAAAGAACATATAAAATATATATAAAGCTACATTCGATAGGACCCCAGATAGAACAATTGTACCGAGGGTGAGATCGATACTCACCCGTGCACCTTGGTCCCCCTCGACTAACAGAGGAGTGCATATGGCACAAGGCAGGTTGCCCAAAACTGTGCCCCTACTATTTTGTATACCCTGATGTAACGTATGGCTCACACTGTAATCTATATACAGTGCGATCAATTCAACTGAACTTGTCAAAACGGTAAAGTTTTTCCCCCCCCCCTCTTCCAACAATTAACATTTGTATACCTCTTAGATATATATATTGGTACATTGTAACTTCTATGACATAGCCATAATGGACTGTGGTTCATTTCATTATACTTTTTCTTTATCCATCCGGGATATTTCCCCTCCCACATTTTTAGCATACTCTCCTATTCATTGCCCTCTATTCTCATTTTACATATATATATATATATATATATATATATATATATATATATATTTTTTTTTTTTTATATTTTTTTTTATCACTTTTCTTTCTTTCTTTCATATACATATTGGCATTTTGTGATATTATTTATTCTATGACGACGCCCCTGTGACTTATCTGTATCCATGCGCTTCATGAACTTTATCTTAATTGTCCGCCTCCGACTGTCCCCGTCTGAATCCCTGTAGTTTCTCCCGGTATCCGTGATGTCCATTGCCCTGCTGTGCGGGGCCTTCAGTCCCCGTCGCCTGCATGTCGTCCCCCGGTCCCCGTTTTCTTCCCACTGTCTGCCAGGTAGACAGCCGCAGTATCTCCTCTCGATCCGGGTCGGTAGTCGGGTTCACCACGGTGATCTTGAATCCACGTTTTGCCATATCCGCCGTCGCCTCCGCTGCGCTCTGGTACAGGCGGGTGCCATCCTCGTAGAATACCCTCATCTTCGCTGGATACGGTGTCTGGAACTTGAGATTCTTCTCCTTCATTATCCTCTTGGCCTCGGCATATTCTCCTCGCTTCTTCAGTATTTCAGTGGGGAAGTCATGGTCGACATAGAAGCGTTCGTTGTCACATGAGACGTTTTTCTTCTGCCACGTTCGGCGTATTATCTCTTCCTTCATTTTGTAACTCCCAAACTTAACCACGATTGACCGTGGTTTCAGCTGCGGGTTGTTAGGCCTTGGGGCCAATGCCCGGTGTGCTCGTTCGATACGAAGGTCCATGTCATGAGGCAGGCCGAGTGCGTCCTTAAACAGGCCGTCTAGAAATCCATGCATGTCCTTTCCCTCTTTCTCCTCTGGGATACCATACACCCGCAGGTTCTCTCTCCTCGTTCTGCCCTCTTGGTCGAGCAGTTTAGCCTCCATGTCGGCCTGCCTCTGTATCAGTTTCTTGATTAAAACCGTCGCCGCATTAAGCACATTTTCATTTTCTCCGATTCTCCCCTCCGTTTCACCGAGCCTGTCGTTCATTCTGTTCATATCATTCTTTATTTCCCGAAATTGACGTTCATTGTCCTTTCTGAAGTCTTTGAGCTCCCTGTATATGTTCAACAGCGTGGCCTCTCGTTCACAGTCATCGTCGCCATCTTTTCCTCCCGTTATGTCGTCATTCTCTGCCATTCCGTCGTCCTTTTCAGTTGTAATCGTGTTCGCCATACGTCTCGTGATAGCCCCTTCTTTCATCCCTATTCAATATATACCCTGGTGCTGTTAATAAATGTTTTCCGGGGCTATATCATTTTGTGAGCTCGCGAGTTAGGCAGCCATGTTCTTCCGCGGTCAAACCGGAAGTCGCCAATGGACTCTTCTAAAACATCCCCTTATTTAGTCAATGGAATCAATGAGAACACATTTGCTATGTGCCATTAGCTGAAAACGTGCTGCCATACTGTAGTATAATCATTGTGTTTTAGTATTTGTGTCAAGCCATCACTGTGTTTATGATGTGTACTGGGGAATAGAGTTGGGATTTTGTCTCTTTTTTAGTCCATATTTACAATTGGGGCCCATGCGGGTGATATGTGATATTTCAGAAAGTGATTACATTGGCGTCGGGGTGCTGAAAGGGATTATAACCAGCAGCTCCATCTTTTACTCTCTTTTTAAGAACCGTCCTGCGAACGCAACCTGGACGATCTCATCGAGTCGCTGGCGGCCGGCGACGACGATGACGACACACCGGCGGACTCGACCCCGGGGGCCGAAGAACGGGGGCGCCGTGGCGGAGCGCACAACGAGAACCTTGAACTGAACGAGGAGGACACGATGATGGACGCAGAAGAGGTGGAGGAACGGATATGGGAAGAGTCAGGGGTGGAGGAAGACGGGGGCGTTGAGGAGGAGGATTTGGAGGAAGAGGAAGTAGATGACGGCGATCTGATGCCGTCACTTGAGGACTCCTGCGAGACGAACGTTGAGGATATTGGGGCGGAGCGACATGTTCTGGAAGATCAAGTGTCCGGCCTCAGGCGACGCAACAGGCCTGAGTGAACCGTCCCGCACCAAGTCTTCTGAACTGTATGAGGATGCAACAGGTTGTTTGTCTTTTCTCTTTTTTTACTTTTTGAATATCACTGCATCATCTTTTTAGATTTGCACCTGCTTTGAAAGTTGGAAGTCAAAATGGCTCTTAATTGTGAAGCAAGCCGGTTATGACCTACAGTACGCTGTGGACAAAATATGTTGATTCTGCCGCGTCTTGGATTATACAAGAATATAGCCGCTAGGATAGAAAGTATACACCGTTCTTAACAGTCCAAGTTGACGCCGAATAGTGTCTGGATTCTAGGGTTGGGGCAAAAAAAAACAATGAATTGGTCAATCAATCATGGATCTTCATCGTGGATTGGATATAAGGATTTTAATTAATAACTTGGCATATCTCTTGTTTTATTTAATTTAAATGTACTGTAGGCTGAATTTGTAGAATTTTTAACCATGTTTATTTTCAGTAAAATCCCACATTCTTAATTTATTGAATTGCAAATGTGTTGACCCCAACCTTAATAGATGCAATATGTCTTTATGTTCCAGCAATTTAGAGTTGGGTGACATTTGATTTATGGCATTTTCTAACAATTATGAATTTTGCATGTTTTTGTTTGCTTGATATTTTTATATAGTACATACGGCTGCATGATTTATTTATTTATAAATACATATTTATTTATTTATTTATTCAGGAGTGTGAGGAGGAATGACAATCATTTAATTAATCAAGAGATGCTAAAAATGGAACGTGTTCTCTTTTTTGGTTGTTTAATAATCCCATAAATCAGATAATAATGATCTGTTTGGACATGCTGGATTTTTAAAGACTCACGCCATCAACCTTTACCACATTCACATTTCTTGGCTTGTATCCACCAACAGTGACAATTCCATCCATAATGAGGTTCAGATGTGCAGCAGGGAAATTAGAACATACCAACCTTATACTCAATTTACACAAATCCTACACAAATGTATATTTTTGCCTTTTTAAATCAATGATTTATTGAAAGGCTTGTCTTGAAAATTCCATACTGATCACTGAGGTCACTGGGAAGGTGCTATAATGTGCACATGTTTTGTCTGTTTTGTCAATATCATGTCTTCTGGGTAATTGGTTTAGCATCAATATGCTATCATACAGTATACTACTAATACTTCATACTGTACTATACACACTATCATAGTTTCAATGGAATAAATGCATGTTTTATGCCAACACATGGCATAAAAATCACTCCATTACTTTTTCCAGTTCCAATTATTATGTATTATTAACACATCGTAGAATGTCTTGTGAATCATGAATTGTGAGAGCAGTAGCCCAACATTTAAAGAGTACATTTATACGATATAAGGTATTTATTAGCATATACGTCGATATACTACAAACACAATACAATACTTGTTCTTGTGATGTGTCTTCATTGACCTTAATTTATCTTGTAACCATTTTTATTTACTCTTTATTTTTGGATAGTTTTTCCATCACACAATGATGCAGCATTTCCACATCTGTCTGGAATACGTGGTCTCAGATGGAACATTTGGGAGAGTGAGTAAACACACCTTGCCTTAGTAAAAAATAAAAATGTGATGTGGATGCCAATTATTTCTGTCTGGATTCAGATTATTATAAATGTTCATCAATCACCATATTTCAGTGTCTAATTTGGAATAAGTTAAAAGGTAAGTTCAGAATTTTGGACTGCTGTTTTTCCTACTTTACCAATGATGCTGGCAAGAAGTCTTTATTTGTCATGCAGATTAACACACGCATGCGAGATGAGCAACACGGGAACACATGCACTAGTTGCCGATGAAATGTCTGCACCCCCCCCCCCCTTTTTGGATATACCGCAGTTTAGACGAGTTTGCTATAAAATAAATATAAAGTGATGGGGCCAATATTCAGTCTCTACGAAAATCTCTAAGGTGTACTCTAGTACATCTAACAAAGCAGTTTGTTTTGGGTGCACTTTTGAGTATGTTGGGAGTCCTTTTTACAGTCTTTGAAATAAGTATAATTTAATATTCTTCTTAAAGTATACTTAAATAGCCATAAGTGCATTTTTATATTAATGCAATGTGCTATTTCAAAGTATAGACTATTGTTAATTCATGTATTAATTGTAAGTATATTTAATATTAATACCAACAAGTGTATTTCAAGTAGACTTTTATAACCTTTAATCAATTTAGATATACTTATAAGTAGACTTTATGAATTACCTTTAACTCTTTCAATGCCACGCCTGGTTTTCCGTTTTACCGCTTGAATGCCACCATCGGCGCCAATGTTAACGTTAATATCGCCTAATCTATGTTTTAAATTATGGCTATGTGTCTAATCTGCCCATCGCATTATCAAAGACTATTTTCCAGTCAGTGCTGTGAAGCCAGATTGTTTTTTTATCGCGTCGTTGCCGTTTCAGAGCAGTTAGAAAAGCCCCCGTTTTGATATAAAAAACAGCTCATTCTGGAGCATTCTATGAAAATCGTCTTTTAGTGGAATATTCCACAACGTTGATATTCGTCGGCCTTTTTATGAATCGTTTTCAAATAAACGCTAGATGATCAATATTATACGTGCACGCACGCACATTACGGCCGCGCGCGGATAATCGCCTCGTTGATTTCCTCTCGGACTTTTACAGTGAAACCGAAAGAAGACATTTCACAAAACAGCTTATAACTTCATCAAACTTACTCTGATTATCCTACCACTGATAACATAGAGTCCTTACCTGACATCAGATGGTATCCAACTGGTATATTCCAATTCCTGATCACCATTCGAAAAAATCGATACGTGTATGGATCCAACGCGATACAGTAGAACTCCATGATCCGCGGGGATCTGAGGCTCCAGAATGAACTCTAGTAACCCCGGCTGGATCAGTGAACTGGAAAATGTGGAGTACCGGATTTTTTCCCCCATTCATTTTCATTGAGTCCATTCCAAAATCACTTATATCATCTGGGAGACGACAGGGGGCGCTTTTTTCCACAGTGATCGTCGGCGCCCCTCGGCTATACTCGGGTAGGCTCGGGTGATGCAATAATTTTTCAGATCGCAAAAAAAAATAAAAAAAATCCGAGAAATCTCGTGAGTGGCTAGCAACCACCTATAAAAAAACACGAGAAATCTCGTGAGTGGCACTGAAAGAGTTAAAATATACTTTTATTAAAAAGTAATTGTTTAACTTCTAATAGAAAGGTACAATATAATATATGATAAATAAGTATACTAATATCCAATGCAACTTAAATTGTAATTTAATGTATTTATTTTAGGTATATTAAATGTTAATACCAGAGAGTATTACAAGTAGATTGTTTTTAAAGTATGTTCTCCATTACTCAATATAAGTATATTGAGATGTACTACTAATAAGTAGACTTTAAAGATTACTTAAAAAATGTGTCACATACAGTACAAAGTTCTAATAATAATACCTGGACCGGGCCGTTGGGAAGCCAACCCGTCCAGTGAGTGCTTTTAAGCACAGGTCCCGGCAGGAATAAACAATACGTTGTCCAAAGTAAATAGTATTTATTAAATAAAAGGGGAATGAAACACACAATCGGGGAAACGGTAGGGGAGAACAAACGGGGATATGCAATAAGACAAACAAACACTAAGCAAAGGGGAAGACACTAAACAAACAAGTATAAAGAAGTGTCACATCATACACAAGCCAAAGGGTTGGCACTGGGAACCACCCAGCAATAATATATAATACAATTGGTCCACACAAGTAGAGGCAATAGTCAACACAATATCGCTCCACAACCAGAATCAGAAAGGTCTTTCACAAGCCAAAGGGTTGGCACTGGGAACCACCCAGCAATAATATATAATACAATTGGTCCACACAAGTAGAGGCAATAGTCAACACAATATCGCTCCACAACCAGAATCAGAAAGGTCTTTCACAAGCCAAAGGGTTGGCACTGGGAACCACCCAGCAATAATATATAATACAATTGGTCCACACAAGTAGTGGCAATAGTCAACACAATATCACAACCAGAATCAGAAAGGTCTTTATTACCAAGTATACTTTTCACATACAAGGAATTTGCTTTGGTCGTTATTGGTGCGACATTAGCGGACAGACATTATCAGACAGATGATACAATAAAAAGGTGGAGTAATATAAAATATGAGCTAAGTTAAGCACAATAGAATAATATAATTATAAAATCTAATATAGGCCAGGGCTGTACAACTGTATATAAGAGGTTGAATAAAATTATATGGGATATAAACTGAATTAAATATAGCACAATAGATATAGTACAATTATAAGTAACAATAGAATAGGCCAGGGCTGTACAACTGGGCAGATGTGGTCAATTATATACACTAATTAGAATGAAGTAACAATACAGTGGGCAAGTATATAGTCCAGGAGGGTGTGTTAATGTAACACAGTGGGGGGTGTCAGTGAGGGTCCCGAGCCTTGTTGATGAGGCTCACTGCAGAGGGGAAAAAACTGTTCTTGTGGCGTGAGGTTTTGGCCCTGATGGACCACAGCCTCCTGCCAGAGGGGAGTGACTCAAACAGGTTGTGCCCGGGATGGTAGGGGTTGGCCACAATCTTCAGAGTTCTGGAGGCATACAGGTCCTGGAGAGATGGCAGATAGCAGCCGATTACCTTCTCAGCAAAGTGGATGACACGCTGCAGCCTGTCTTTGTCCCTGGCCGTGGCTGCAGTGTGCTTACTTCCACCTACGCAACATGATTGATTGAATTGATTGATTGAAAACTTTATTAACAGATTGCAGAATGGGTACAGTACAGCTCAATACATACAATTGTTAAGGGGATGCAGACCAGAGAAAGACTTTCGTCTTGATTACATCAGGTTCCCCCATTTTCAATTCATCATAACATATATGACACACATAGATAGACAGTACTGCTACATCTATACATTTATGACATACCAGATTTGCAAATACAGTAGTGTTTGTGATACAAAAAGAGTCCAGAAAAGAGAGTATATACATTTGACGTAGAAACTGTACATTGGAGGAGGTTGGGTAGGTGGGGTTGGGTGGGTGGGGGAGGGGGTGGGAACTTTACATTGGAGGTGGTTGGGTGGGTGGGGGGGGGGGGGGAGGTTGGGTAGGGGGACACTGTACATTGGAATATTGACAAAGCCATACTTGGTAATTTACTGTAAATCAAATTTATTTATAAGGCCCGACAACACACGTTAATGTCCCCATGGGCCGTACATGTCTTCTTTAAACAAGTCAAGAAGAAAACATAACAATAAGTCAAGAACAGAACAAGAACACCATAAGGTCCAACAAATTTAAAATAAATGCAAATAAATGAAAGAATGCAAGCACTCCCAGACATACCCCACGCGAAGGTAAGGAAAAACTCACTAAAACCTAACAATAGGGAAAAATGCTCCACAGGCAGTGTGGAGGAGAGAAACCTTAGAAGGGCCATTCAAGGGGGGATCTCCCTTCTTAGATGTCGGTGATAGTAGTGTTGCAGACTAACAGTTGGTAAGCATGCACTCAAGGAGCATCCACTGTACATTGGAGGGGGCCAGTTTCGAATTGCAGTCTCCCGTAGGTGTTCTTTGAGAGTGTTTTTGAAAGTGGGTAGTGATTCACATTCCTTTACAGCTTTGGGTAGGGTGTTCCACATTGATGTGGCATAATTGCGAAACGTGTTTAGTCCCTTGTTTGAGCCGAATCTGGGTTTAACATGATTTGTGGAGCTCCCTCTGGTGTTGTGGTCGTGGTATTCACTGATCTTTGGGAAGGATTTTGACATGTACACATCAATCGTCTCCGCCCCTCACTTACACCTACCAGCACCGCTACTCTTCTTCACGCCCTGGTCACATCCCGCCTGGATTACTGTAACTCCCTCCTCATTGGTCTCCCACACAAGTACCTCTATAAACTCCAACTGGTCCAAAACTCAGCCACCCGCATTATCACTAGAACTCCCTCCACCAACCACATCACTCCTGTTCTCCACCAACTTCACTGGCTGCCTGTTAAGTCATGCACTGACTACAAAGTATTACTACTCACTTTCAAGGCCCTCCATAACCTAGCCCCTCCTTATCTCACAGAACTTCTCCAGTCCTACACTCCCTCTCGGTCACTCAGATCCTCCTCTTCCTGCCAACTTGTCACTCCCCCTTCCTGTCTGACTATCATGGGATCCAGAGCCTTCTCCCGCTGTGCCCCCCGCCTCTGGAATTCCCTACCACAAGACATCCGCGCAATAGACAACCTCCCCACCTTTGTTTCCCGTCTCAAAACACATCTGTTCATTCTGGCATATTCACTTTCATTTTAAGTTTATTATAACTGCTCCCCTATGTAACTCTGTAATACTGTGTTTTTACTGTGTGTAATTGTATTTGTTTTTAACCCTGTACTGTGACTTTGGGTGCTCAGAAAGGCACCTTTAAATAAAATGCATTATTATTATTATTATTATTATAACCCCTGCCTGTTCCAACTGCTGAATCAAGAACCTCATCCTTTACTCTGTCATCCTTTTCTCTCCCATTACAGACGCCGGGGCCTTGACACTGGTAACGTCGAACCGTCCCACTACATGCCAGCTGGACCCGCTACCCTCCCCACTCCTCCAGACCATAGCACCAGACATCCTCCCATTCTTAACGGCAACCATCAACTCCTCCCTCAACTCGGGGGTGCTTCCCACTTCCCTAAGGCACAGACACACCGCTCATAAAAAAAAAAAAACATGAACCCCACCGTCATAGACAACTATCGTCCTGTCTCTTTTCTCTCCTTCCTTTCTAAATCACTTGAACGTGCTGTATCCAACCAACTTACAGAATGAACTCCTAGACCCTAATCAGTCAGGCTTCAGGACTGGTCACTCCACAGAGACGGCCCTCATAGCTGTCACAGAGCTTCTCCACTTAGCAAAAGCAAAGGGCCTCTCGACACAGTCAACCATCAGATCCTCATTGCATCCCTTTAGAAATGGGAGTGACTGGCTCTGCAATGGCATGGCTGACATCCTACCTCGGCGACCACTCCTACCAAGTATCATGGAGAGGAACTCTGTCTGCCCCCCACCCCCTTCGGTCGGGTGTCCCCCAGGGCTCGGTCTTTGGACCCTCCTCTTCTCCCTCTACAACAAATCTCTGAGTAACATTATCACGTCTCATGCCTTCTCGTGTCATTGCTATGCCGATGATACCCAACTCTTCCTCTCCTTTCCTTCCTCAGATATCCATGTCTCTGAGCGAATCTCGGCCTGTCTGTCCAACATCTGTGCCTGGATGACGACCAACCACCTAAAACTGAACCTAAGCAAAACAGAATTGCTTCACCTGCCGGCCAAATCCTCCCCGCTGACCGACCTTTCCATCACAGTGGAAAATGTATGCTTGGCATTGTCCCCGACCGCCAAGAACCTTGGTGTAGTCCTTGATGATCGGCTGAACTTCTCTGCTCACATCTCCGCAACGACCAGGACCTGCAGATTCCTCCTGAGCAATGTCAGAAGGATTTGCCCCTTCCTGACAAAAGAAGCCACCCAACTCCTCGTCCAATCAATCATGTCTCAACTCGATTACTGCAATGCACTGCTTGCTGGTCTACCGACCACCGCCACCAAGCCTCTTCAACTCATCCAGAATGCAGCCGCCCGTATGATCTCCAACCTACCGATGTCAACCCATGTTACCCCTCTTCTCAGGGACCTGCACTGGCTCCCCATCGCCGCACAAATCCGCTTCAAGGTCCTCGACCTGGCATATCGCTCAGCGAAGGGAACGGCTCCCGCCTAACTCCGGTCAATGGTCTCGAACTACACACCCTCAAGACTCCTACGCTCTGCATCTTCTGGCCGCCTCAGACCCACTCCTATCTGAGCTCCGGGAGGGTCATCAAAGAGAAGTCGCCTATTCTCTGTCCTTGCTCCACAATCGTGTAACGAACTTCCCACCACAGTTAGGACAGCCAAATCCCGACCAATCTTTTGCCGTCGACTAAAAACACACTTCTTCAATCAATATCTGAAATGAAGAAGACAAGTATGGTGTCCTATACTACCATGCACTCCTCCTACTATACTAATATGTCTTATGTCTATGCACTCAATACTGCAGCACCCAAGTTTCAGCACTGTTTGATGAACATTGTTACTCAGCTGAAAGAGTTGTACAGAACTTGTAAGTCGCTTTGGATAAAAGCGTCAGCTAAATGACTAAATGTAAATGGCATATGTCATCCATATCAATGGGACGGAGGTTGAGCGTGTCTCCAGCTTCAAATTTCTGGGAGTCCACATCTCCGAAGACCTCTCTTGGAGGTTCAACAGGTCAGCACAGCTACACAGTGACCATGTTAACAGGTTAGAGCAACTACACAGTGACCATGTTAACAGGTTAGAGCAGCCACACAGTGACCATGTTAACAGGTTAGAGCAGCTACACAGTGACCATGTTAACAGGTTAGAGCAGCCACACAGTGACCATGTTAACAGGTTAGAGCCACACAGTGACCATGTTAACAGGTTAGAGCAGCTACACAGTGACCATGTTAACAGGTTAGAGCAGCTACACAGTGACCATGTTAACAGGTTAGAGCAGCCACACAGTGACCATGTTAACAGGTTAGAGCAGCTACACAGTGACCATGTTAACAGGTTAGAGAGAGCAGCCACACAGTGACCATGTTAACAGGTTAGATCAGCTACACAGTGACCATGTTAACAGGTTAGAGCAGCTACACAGTGACCATGTTAACAGGTTAGAGCAGCTACACAGTGACCATGTTAACAGGTTAGAGCAGCTACACAGTGACCATGTTAACAGGTTAGAGCAGCCACACAGTGACCATGTTAACAGGTTAGAGCAGCTACACAGTGACCATGTTAACAGGTTAGAGAGAGCAGCCACACAGTGACCATGTTAACAGGTTAGATCAGCTACACAGTGACCATGTTAACAGGTTAGAGCAGCTACACAGTGACCATGTTAACAGGTTAGAGCAGCCACACAGTGACCATGATAACAGGTTAGAGCAGCTACACAGTGACCATGTTAACAGGTTAGAGCCACACAGTGACCATGTTAACAGGTTAGAGCAGCTACACAGTGACCATGTTAACAGGTTAAAGCAGCCACACAGTGACCATGTTAACAGGTTAAAGCAGCTACACAGTGACCATGTTAACAGGTTAGAGCAGCTACACAGTGACCATGTTAACAGGTTAAAGCAGCTACACAGTGACCATGTTAACAGGTTAGAGCAGCTACACAGTGACCATGTTAACAGGTTAGAGCAGCTACACAGTGACCATGTTAACAGGTTAAAGCAGCTACACAGTGACCATGTTAACAGGTTAAAGCAGCCACACAGTGACCATGTTAACAGGTTAAAGCAGCCACACAGTGACCATGTTAACAGGTTAAAGCAGCTACACAGTGACCATGTTAACAGGTTAGAGAGAGCAGCCACACAGTGACCATGTTAACAGGTTAGAGCAGCTACACAGTGACCATGTTAACAGGTTAGAGCAGCCACACAGTGACCATGTTAACAGGTTAAAGCAGCTACACAGTGACCATGTTAACAGGTTAAAGCAGCCACACAGTGACCATGTTAACAGGTTAAAGCAGCCACACAGTGACCATGTTAACAGGTTAAAGCAGCTACACAGTGACCATGTTAACAGGTTAAAGCAGCTACACAGTGACCATGTTAACAGGTTAGAGCAGCTACACAGTGACCATGTTAACAGGTTAGAGCAGCTACACAGTGACCATGTTAACAGGTTAAAGCAGCTACACAGTGACCATGTTAACAGGTTAAAGCAGCCACACAGTGACCATGTTAACAGGTTAAAGCAGCCACACAGTGACCATGTTAACAGGTTAAAGCAGCTACACAGTGACCATGTTAACAGGTTAGAGAGAGCAGCCACACAGTGACCATGTTAACAGGTTAGAGCAGCTACACAGTGACCATGTTAACAGGTTAGAGCAGCCACACAGTGACCATGTTAACAGGTTAAAGCAGCTACACAGTGACCATGTTAACAGGTTAAAGCAGCCACACAGTGACCATGTTAACAGGTTAAAGCAGCCACACAGTGACCATGTTAACAGGTTAAAGCAGCTACACAGTGACCATGTTAACAGGTTAAAGCAGCCACACAGTGACCATGTTAACAGGTTAGAGCAGCTACACAGTGACCATGTTAACAGGTCAGCACAGCTACACAGTGACCATGTTAACAGGTTAAAGCAGCTACACAGTGACCATGTTAACAGGTTAAAGCAGCTACACAGTGACCATGTTAACAGGTTAAAGCAGCCACACAGTGACCATGTTAACAGGTTAGAGCAGCCACACAGTCGCCAGATTAAAAAGGGAAAAAAAAAAAGTGTTTGCAGTCAGGCTACTGAACTTAGAAGCAGGCCAGGACGTGTGTATGCTTTCTACAACGCAGTTGCGTTTCCGGGTTGCTCCGATTGGCCGCTGACCCCACGTGACCCTACGCCAGGGGTCGGCAATAGGCGGCCCGCGGGCCGACATTGGCCCGCCAGCAATAATTTCTGGCCCGTCAGTTTATTTTGAGAATATGATATTTATTTTATGCACGGGAAATATTCACTCGTGACGCCAGAGTGTCTTTGTGAAGCTGTATCTATCTATTCATCATATCTATGTCACTATAGCCAATTTAAATGCTAGAAATGGTCACGTGGACTGGGAGAACCAATGGAATAGTCCCACCGGCGTCTATACTTTCCGTAGCCGCATTTCTGGCAGACGCTCTCTGATTGGCCGATGCCAGTTTCTACACTGGTTAGGCTTAGGCACTCTTCGAAGTTGGTTAAGGTTAGAGTTTGTCTTAGAGCATGGCGATAGAACGCCAGGTAGTTTGCAGGCTGTTCGACGCGGAAATGGGCAAAGACACAGTTCGTCACGCGATTGGGCAAACATGTCAGTGGCCAATCAAAGAGCGTCAGTCAGTGGCCAATCAGAGAGCGTTCGCCAGAAATGCGGCTACGGAAAGTATAGACACGTCCCACCGGGCCGCGTGTATATTTTCCCTAACACACTTTCACTTCCGCATTCGGGATGAGAGCGACTAACGTTAGCAAAAATGTGTTAAAAAAACAAAACAAACGTCTTTGGATAGCTTCTTTGCAACGGGGAAATACCAACTGAGGAGCCAGAAGAGGAGCCTACGACCTCCAAGACACAACAGGTCGGTGACTCTTGCGTGCCGAGGTCCTCTCTGCATAATATGTGGCGACAAGATAGCAAACGAGGCAATGATGACAACTGTGTTCAAGTTGGCAGATAAAGTAGCTGCATTCAACGCCAATCTGGAATTGGAGGGCGGTGAGTGGATATTTGAGTCGTGTTTACTTTTCATGCATTCTGATCTGCTGTTCATGTGTATATGCACTCGCCGCGGTGCTGTATGAACATCAAATGCCCATCCTACTGATCTGCTGTTCATGAATGAATGAAAACTTTATTTAACAGATTGCAGAATGGGTACAATACAGTACGGCTCAATACACACAATTGCTAAGGGGATGCAGACCAGAGAAAGACGTTTGTCTTGTTTACATCAGGGTCCCCCATTTGCGAGTGCATCATGTGTATGCACTCGCCGCAGTGCTGCATTTTTCACTATCATTATATTAAATTAGCCATTGTTTTTGGTCCTGGCCCGCCATTCAATGGCTTGGGGAAAATTTGGCCCGCGGCCAGACCTAATTGCCGACCCCTGCCCTACGCTATTACGCCCCCCTTATATGACGCTCTACAGCTCTCCGTAACTTCCTCGCAGAACAGCTGCTTCCGTATTTATAATATTGGAAACGGCGCGCTGTGATAACAACATTAACGAGCGCTGTGATAACAACATTAACGAGACTCGTGTCTATTCTGCTAACGCTAACGTTAACGCTAACGTTACCTCTCATTGTGTCTATTCTACAAGCTTTAACGTTACCTCTCGTGTCTATCTGCTAACGTTCTCGCGTCTATCTGCTAACGTTAGCATTAGGTAATAACCGGTTTAAAATGGATGGTGATTACCTCACGTTGTGTCTATTCTACTAGCATTAACGTTACTAGTACAAACAATCAAACCAAAACATTGACATCTAACTTATCTTTAGATATTTACTCAACCTCTAATGTCTAACTATGAATGAACACAACACTCTAACTTAACATCTTTAGCTAATAAAGTACTCAACCTCTACTGTCTTTAACTATGAATGAACACAGGGCGGCTACGTGGCGTAGTGGGCAAGGCGCTCGCCACAAAATGCTGGAGACGCTGGGCTCGTCAGTTCGAGCCCAGCGCTCCACATTTGCTTTCAGTTTAGCTGGTCGTCCGTACTAATACACATTGGCCGTATTAGGGGGTGGGAAACTGATGGGTGGGGATCGGGCGTTGTGGACAGCGACTCCTACAGGTCGGTTGGTGCGCCTGCGCAGTAGAATCAGGAAGTGTCGGGGGCAGCGTGAGCCTCCCACGCGTTACTCCTCGCCACTGAGAGATCGAGCTGCGCAGGTGAAAAGATGCGACTGCTGTTACCTCAAGTACCGGAGGGGACTTAGTCCACATTGCAGCCGGCTTGTGGGAGGCAAGAAACAGCGTCCGTGACAGGGGAGGGTTGAATTGGATGATACGAAATTGGGATGGGAGAAAATATAGAAAATGGGAGAAAAAGTGGATCAAAAAAAATAAAACTATGAATGAACACAACACTCTAACTCACCATCTTTAGATAATAAAGTACTCAACCTCTACTGTCTTTAACTATGAACAAACACAACACTCTAACTTACCATCTTTAGATAATAAAGTACTCAACCTCTACTGTCTTTAACTATGAACAATAAAGGAATATCTTATCTTAGTTTTTCACTACCACACTACAGAAGGTTAACCTTTCACTACCACACTACAGACGGTTTAGTGAAAGCAAAGGGTTAACCGTCTAGTGGTTATGAAAGGGTTAACACCGTTGTTGTGTGGCAGTGAAAGGGTTAACCTGGATTGTCACAGTGAAAGGGTTAACCACTTGGTAGTGAAAGGGTTAACCTGTATTGTCGCAGTGAATGAACACAACACTCTAACTCACCATCTTTAGATAATAATGTACTCAACCTCTACTTGTACAGCAATTTCTGAAGGAAAGAATATTCAATTCTAAATGTCCACCATAAACATCACTCAGCTCTGCAGAACAGTCCCCGTGTCTCTTACTGAGGCTGCAGCTCCTGCTGGCATTCTGCTGGGAGGACATTCCTTTAACCCTTTCACTACCAAAGGGTTAACCCTTTCACTGCGACAATACAGGTTAGGAGAGACAAACTATGGCAAAACTAAAAACAGAACAAAAATAATACATGACAAAATAAAATAAAACTGACAGAATTAGAGGTCAAAAGCAAGATTGAAAAGGTGAGTTTTGAGGGCTGATTTAAAAGATGTCAGGGTGTTTGCATCACGGACATGGCTGGGGAGGGCATTCCAGAGGGAGGGGGCAGCAGCAGCAAAGGCCCTGTCGCCCCAGATCCGGAGCTTGGTCGTGGGAGGTGTTAGGAGGTTGGCATCTGCAGACCTAAGGCGTGTGACGGTGGAGGATTTGAAATTTTTTAAATGTATCCTGTATTTGATTGGAAGCCAGTGGACTGTGGAGGACAGGGGTGATGTGATCAGAGCGACGGGTGGAGGTGAGCATGCGGGCAGCAGAGTTTTGGACATATTGGAGTTTATTGAGGATAGTGTTTGGTGAGCCGTAGAGGATGCTGTTGCAGTAATCTAGTCTTGATGATATGAATGCATGAACCAGTGTTTCAGCAGCGGAGAGTGATAGGGAGGGGCAGAGACGAGCAATGTTCCGGAGGTGATAGAAGGCCGATTTGGTTATGTGGTTCACATGGGGGAGGAAAGAAAGGGTGGAGTCCAGGATGATGCCAAGGTTACGGACGTGAGTGGAGGGGGTGACAATGGAACCATCAATATTTAGGGTGAAATCCTGGGTGTGGCTGGTGAGGGAT
The DNA here is from genome assembly GCF_963971535.1 of Notolepis coatsorum. Classification (NCBI taxonomy): domain Eukaryota; kingdom Metazoa; phylum Chordata; class Actinopteri; order Aulopiformes; family Paralepididae; genus Notolepis; species Notolepis coatsorum. The sequence goes on from NC_140179.1 coordinate 68,174,606, forward strand.
TTTGGACCGATAATGATGATTTTTGATTTATTGCAGTTTAATTTGAGAAAGTTATTTTGCATCCATGTTTTGATGTCTGTGAGGCAGGTGGTGAGGGTGGAGAGAGTGGCTGGAGTGATAGTCTTGGTGGAGAGGTAGAGCTGAGTGTCGTCTGCATAACATTATTTAACCTTTATTTAACCAGGCAGGTCAATTTAGAACACATTCTTATTTACAATTATGGCCTGGCAAGAGGACAAAGGGGCCTCTCGAAGGGTAACAGTGAAAGGGGGACACACATTTTTATGAAATAAAATTGAAAAGAGACAGACGATACATACATCACAGAGGTAAGGGAAATAATTAACACATGAAACAAACAACCAAATAAAATGACAAAGTATGTAAAAGGCTGGGTGACAGTTGCAGGTGTGTAAACAACTCTGTGATAGAGTGAGAGGGATCAATTTGTTCATCTTCAAAGTATTTTGTATCTCGTTCCAACTGCTCTCGACAACATCCTCTTGAAGTTGGCAGACTTCAAATAAAATAAAATAAATATCTGTATCAATTCATAATGCATTTCATATGCTAAATCTTTTTCTTCAAAGTAACTAGTAAATTATGAGTTCAGATAAATGTAGTGGAGTAAAAAGTGCAAATACAATTTAAATGCCTCTAAATTGTACAGCACTTGAGTGCAAATTATTAGTTACTTTTCAACACTGCCTGTACTGTAATGTCTGAGGGGCTGGGCGTACAAAGTATGTAATTCCCCACAGTATGCTGCAGATGGCACCAGAGGAGCACTATACATGCTGACAAAGGTAATTATGGACATTTACAGGGGCCAGTTTCGAATTGCAGCCTCCCGTAGGTTGGTTCAATGCTCAGTGTGGGTTTGCTAGTTCTATTATTCATTCATTAGGATTGTGCAAAATGTATTAATTGTTGGTATTTATTATTTATTTGTGTATGATGCCTGTGTAGGGTATTTATTTTTGTAAGATATGTAGTTCTTGGTCTAAGAATCTAAGGGTGGTGTAGAAAACAAATGTATATTAATTCCAACTGAACATACCTCATTCAATTCATATAACAACTAAATAAATTCTAAACCATTCCATAATAGCAGCAGCTGTAGGCTAAACTGTCAGTCAAATCATGTAGTGATACACATTCTATTATTGGATGTCTTTCAGTGGAGGAGCAGAACTTGGATTCACCACAAATGAGCTCCTCTTTACATTAGAACAACATTTAATCGGCTCAATTTTCATCTACTGGGATTTCAACGTAATTCCAGTCAAGAGCCCATGGTTGGTTTAAAGTGATAGTTCTGATTTATGTTTTTACATCAAGTGGTTTGAGATACAGTACTTGCCAGTATAGTGTAGTCCTTGTGTTAGCACTACAGTTACAGTTACACTATACACAGTTACTATGCACTGGGGCTACTTCAGCCTGAGAGAGGAGTGAAGCATCAGAAAGGCTAGAGGACCGCTGTTTTCTGTTGTGGATGGCGTGTGTCTAATATCTTTTCAAGTGTCCTCAAATGTCCATTGCATGTTGTGGTGTGGATTAAAACAGTTTTGTTTCAAGGCCCTGTGTGCTGCTGACCGACATTGCTTCTCGGTTTGAACCTGGCCAGAACTCGTCTCCGACCATGGGAGTATTTGGCAAGTATTTCTTACCACTTAATGTAAAAGGATCCTAACTACACTTTGTTTTATTACACCTTGTGACTGTCAGTGGGGCTACAAACCTTTGCAAGGGAGCTGTGCTTGATTTTGGTGGAAAGATGTCCAACCAGTGAAAGCCCAACCTGACCTTGTATTAGGGAGCAGTCGCATTAAACAGTTATGTCTGAGCATCTGCATCTATTATTAATCGTCTGTCACTTAAAGCTCCTGTCTCTCAAGTGTCCCTCATTTGAATGTCCATGCTCAAATGTCCTAACACTCAAATGTCCTATGGCTCAAATGCCCCTATCGCTCAAATGTCCTGTCGCTCAAATGCCCCTATCGCTCAAATGTCCGCCACTCAAATGTTCTGTCACTTAAATGTCTAGGTCAAATGTCCATCACTCAAATGTCCTGTTGATCAAATGTCGATTGCTTAAATGTCCATAGCTTGAATGCTCTGTCGTTCAAACTTCCATTGATAAAATGTCCTGTTGCTCAAACGTCCTCTTGCTCAAATGTCCTGTTGCTCAAATGTCTGTCACTCAAATGCCCTCTCACTCAAATGACGTTGCTTAATGTCCTGTCACCCAAATGTTTATACTGTAGGCTCAAATGTCCTCTCTCTCACTGTCCTATTGCTCAAATATCCATTGCTCAAATGTCCTGTTGCTCAAATGTCCTGTTGCTCAAATATCCATTGCTCAAATATCCATTGCTCAAATGTCCTGTTGCTTAAATGTCTTGTTGCTCAAATGTCCATCGCTCCAAAACCTTGATTTTCAGCATGTAAATTGCAATTGAGTGACCCCATGCCCAGGTTACAACGCAGATCCTTACCAGAGGGCAGACAGACATAGAGAGAGAGATTTCGGAAAGACAGTCTGCATGGTACTGAATCATCTCTCAATCAGTCTATACAGGATGAACTTGACCCGTACCAGTTTGCGTATAGAGATCAGTGTTGGGCAGTAACTGTCATTTTATTACTTTCCCAGTAACGAGTAAAGTAAGGCTGTGTCTGATAAAGAAATAGAGATATACGTAGATGAAAAGGTATGTGTCTGATATGGATATATTATTAGAAGATTGTATAATTGGTTCATATGAACATAGATAATGTATGTAAAAGCTAAATAGTATATTATGCTGTATTGTATTATGAATTAATTATGAGTAGGTATTGTTGTATTGTATTATGAATTGATTAGGAGTATGTATTGTTGTATTGTATTATGAATTTGATAAGGAGTATTGTTGTTTTAATTGTCTGTATGCCATGTGAATGTTGTGAGTGTATAAAGTCTGTAACTGTATTTTACGTGTGATGTACCCCAGGAAGAATAGCCACAGCACTGCTGTGGCTAATGGCGATCCAAATAAACTTAAACTTAAACTTGAACTTAAACAGCCAGGCATACTGCTGTCCAAAAACATCGGTGCTGTTCCTTCCTCATCAACATCAGGTACCAACAGCCGGTTAGGGTCAATAACGCCTACTCTCCACCCGGTAACAACTATAGCTGCATGCAGTGCTCGACAAGGATGTGTCAGCTCCCCACTGCTATATTCACCCTCAGTGGTTCTCAAACTACGGGTCGCGACCCAAATTGGGGTCGCGGGTAGGTGACAGCGCATTGGAAAGTAAATTATTATTATTATAATTTCTTTTGTTCTGGCAACATATTTTGGCTAAATATGCCTCGTTTTATAAATGTGTATTGATAACATAGTGCTGTAACAAAGTTTTCTAATAACTATGCGTGATCAGGTTCACCAACGTGTGCTTTTATTTTGATATTCCTTAATTCCACGTTGAAATTACGCGATACATTAAGTGTGGGGTCCCCAAAAAGAATCCTAAATAAAATGGGGTCGCGGAACGGTATGAAAAAGTTTGAGAACCCCTGCCGGGAGTACACCAACGACTGTGTCACCACCAGTGTGCCTAACCAACATCACATGATCTGATGATTCTACACTGGTAGCACTGATTAAGGAGGGAGAGGAGCCAGACCTTTCCTTTGGACAGTGTCAACAAATTCGCTCATACAACGGAGGAGATCCTCTTCTGAGTCACACAAGACATTCATATTGCTCTGGTTACAATTCACAACCAACCCATAACATAAACATCATCATTTAAAAACCCTGGGGGTGCACGTGGACAGTGCACTGTCCTGGCCTACCATGTGGACTTTTATCTGCAATAAGGTACGGCAAAGGGTTGACTTTTTAAGGAGTCATCGGGTCATTTGGAGCCGCAGTGAGGACATTGTATCTACTTCAGCTCCGCCATACAAAACATCCTGGAAAACTCCTTCCTAAAGAGCTGCGCCTATTAAAGGAACACTCCCAACATTTTGGGAAATTAGCTTATTTGCCATCTACCCTGGAGTTAGACAAGAAGATACATACCTTTTTCTTCTCTGGGAACTAGGCTAATGGAGGAACCTACTTCCAGTGACTGACGGTGCGCGTCTTCCTACTCCTAATGCATGCACAGAGAAGAAAAAGGTATGTATCTTCTTGTCTAACTCCAGGGTAGATGGCAAATAAGCTAATTTCCCAAAATGTTGGGAGTGTTCCTCTAAGCATATAGCCCTCAGACGCTGCTCATGTCCTACTGTACATGAGGAGTACCACCTTCTGCCCTCTGGGGGGGCGCTTTAGGGTGTAACACTGGTCAACCAAGAGAGCAGTGCAAGGAGGTGATCACCCCCCCCCCCACACACACACACACACAATAATAAAATTATTATTATAATAATAATAATAAAATTATATAATAATAAAAAATTATAATATTGCACAATCGCTGCAGGCATGACCACCTGTATGCTTGTATGCCGTGACAAATAAAACTCTTGACTTGACTTAAATAACTCTCCCAATAATATTATATTATGGATGTGTGTGTGTGTGTGTGTGTGTGTGTGTGTGTAGGTGTGTGTGTGTGTGTGTGTGTGTTTGCATGACACGGGACAGGTGACAGGACTAAGCGTGTTCTCAGATGTTTATACATTGTATCATTGTTTGTCATTCTGATGATTACTGGAGGGTGATACAGACATTATTTTATGTTGTATTATGTTATTCTGGTGATTGTTGGAGCATGTGATGGGACACAGATTTCCGTGTGAACTGAAAATAATCTTATCTTATTTTATTGTAAAAGGGCAGTCAAATCTCCTCCCCCCCCTGCTAGAGATACGTGGCCACGCTGTGACAAGGTCACACCTCGGTAGTGTCATGAAAGTAATAAAACACCAAAGAAATTATCTTCTTACATATTGCATATTACATTCCTCTGATTCAAACCACTATCTAACTTTTGTCTCTGGTGTCGATTGAACAAATCCCTTTTTTAATAGGCTAATATCCATGACAGTTCATTTTGCCTTGCTTTCTTCCAGTTAATTTGAGTTGATTATAGCCTACCCCCTAATGGATACATTGTGAATTATTGCTCTTGATGAAGCCTGTATTGCCATGGCTTTAATCTAATTAAAGGTAAATGTAGTCAAATGTAATTTATTCTGTACTTTTTTCTGTGTTAGTGACCACCATCCATTTTTAGGTTTGTAAAGCACAATCCATTGCACTGTATGAATACTTGGATGATTGAGTGATTGATCAGTTTCTATGTAAATGAGACGCTTAGAAGACAAGCTTGACGTACTACGTTGTACAATGATGTCATATTGGAGCTGTTTTCTTTTTGTACATTTAAAAAAAAATCTATTTAGCAAACTTTGAAATTTTATCCTTACAGTTACACTACACAGTATAGCATATGTAGTCTTGGGGGAGATTTGAACAGAAAAAGAAAATCATAATAATAATTATTAATAATTCCACGATAGAATAAACAAACTAGATAATATTGTCCCCCCGGAACACTATTAAAGTAAACTATTACTGTTTCAGTTTGTCGTTTATTATATGCATGACCTACAAATTAGTTTAGAATACATAGTTACATACGATATAAAGTTATTTATATTACACACCCACTAGGCTACTACAGCGAGCCCCACTCATTTCATATAGTGCAAACAAATTAATTGTTCAAATGAAGACATCCAATATGATTAACCATTGTCTTACCTTAATGCAACAAAAAAAAATGCGACGTTTCGCGCATCAATGATCTTTTCTGCTTTAAGTTTGTCTGTGAGATCACTTTCAATGTGAAGCTGCTTTGAAAACAATGTACATAGTAGCTCTAAAAAGTTTCCACGATTTGATTAACTCTGACTCAGTCTCATCATGCCCCCGTAGAGCAAACCCTTGGCCTCAGGTGATCCGTGTTATGCCCGGGCGGCATGTAACTTGGAATGGAGTTCCAGGTCTTGGCAGGTCTCACGGAGAGGGCTGATTTGCTAAATGTACTGTCCTTAATGGAACAGACAAGTCACCCGGTACAACAGTTCTGGTGAACCTGGAGGTGAAAAATCGGAAAGTGGGGGTGGGGCTGCTAGACCATGGAGGATTTTGAATACCAGACTGGCATCGGTTAGTTTGATGATGCGGCGTGATTGGTTACTGCCTGCAGTCTGGAATGTTAAACGGCCACCACACCTACTGCCATACACCTTGGTTGGCCGACCCTTGCGTATTGTCACCACCGGGCTGCAGCAGCCCCCACACACACACACAATATCGTAGCCTAGGCTGCCTATAATAATGCGCAGACTGGTTTGGGTCGGCATAGCCTCGCCTGGCCTTACATACCCGCCGCCTATGGGCCGCTGAATGTATCTTTAAACAGGGGGAAAAAGCTTCATTAGTATATTCTTGTATTTTGACTTCAACTTAAAGCTGCAGTAGCCAAGTTCGGAGAAATTAGCACAAGTTTAATCCATATAATGGATTATTGATGCAGGGAGATGATGTTTTCGGCCAATCAGAGGTTTTTGGCCTGCCAAGTGGTGTTCGCGGGGTCGCATCGGGAAACTAAGACCACAGTGGTGCACACACAATGTGTAAAACCACCTACCGATCAGAGGCTGGGAAGTCTTTTTTTTAATACTTAATCATTTTAACACTTTGACTGCCAGGGGGCGTCTTTAGACGTCTTTGCTGGCCATGCTAAAGTTGCCGGGGGACGCTGTACGTCGTCTTTATATCAATATTTCAAAAATCTGCGATCGGATTCATAATGTCCCTCCGCTGGCCTGAGACACAAGTGTGATCTCCTCTCAATCCTCTAGCGGTTCAAGACCGCCATCTGGTGGCCGATCGGCAGATCGAAACCGGATGTCAACCTTTAACCCGGTAGGACTCACTCCATATGGGGTCCGGGCACTCGCTAATGTTAGAGAGACTCCGTCTTCACACAGTGAACATCGATCGCTGCAAATAACTCGAAAAAACAACATGATTTGGACGTATATATTATTATACAACCTGGAAATGGACCGACTATTTCAACATCCCATAATGGAAAACTGTCTACCCCACGCTGATCGCCCAACGGCCCGCGGAGACTGGGGTGAGTTTTAGCGTGTAATATTACCGTGTTCGACACTAACTGCTATGATGCACATTTGACCCACATTAGATGATTGGTATAACGCTGCCCACGGAATTATAAACGCCCCCTCGCCCATCCGGTCAACATCAGATGACGTGTAGTAACTTCTAGAAGTACGTCTAGTTGGAATTTTTTATATCGCGCTGATTGCTATCAAACTGTATTTCATCATCAATATAATGCATTTGGGGCTATATATCACGTTCTGGAGAAAGCTGCAGAAAGAGATGAAAACATACTTATACATTAGACCATACTTTACTATGAATATGTGAATGAAAAAGTTTAACGTTGCTACACAATGAACAATACATATAGGACTTTGAATGGGCCCTAATAATGGCAATGTAGCAATAGAATTTAAAAAGTTATAGCCCTGCAAAGAAGGGGACTTTCTCCATAGACAAATAGCGCTGGCAATCTATGGTATATCATTAATTTAACCTTAGGCAACCAAAGTGTTAATAATTAATAGTTTAAATTCATCTTAAAGCTGCTGGTGCCTCTGGGAGTCTGTGAAAAAAACGTTTTTGCATGGGCTTGAAAAGTGATGCAGAGCTTTAAACTCACTCTTGCTAATTTTTCTGAAGTTGCCTACTGCAGCTTTAAACCATCCAAGGCTGCTTTCCCACCACAACACCTTTCTCCCAAGGATTGGTCCGGTGGGTCTACATCGCTAGGGAAATGGGACTCTGCCAAAGAACCTTGACTTTCCAATAGTTCTTTCTTTTTTACCCCTCAGTTCCCGATAAAGATCAGCAATCTGGCTGCTCTATTTATAGTGAGGAGACTACGGAGAGGGGGGCTGGGGGGGGGGGGTGGGTAGACTAATAGCCACATGGCATCTGGTTTGTGTCGGTCAGTACAAGGATACGTGTTTATAAGCAAAGCGTGTCTTAATCTAGACCCTCTGTGTACAGTATAATGGTGGTTAACCTCCCTCAATACATCATCTTCCACAATAAATCACTGTGTTGGTTTAAAATCAAAGAGCCGCTCCACTGACACAATTTCACAATTTTATTAATTTTAAACAGAAATTGAAAGCAGCAGGATACAGTCAATGACAAATGGTACCAACATTCACAGGTTTAAGGTTGCATTAATTAGTCTTGTTTACTACTACCCATGTACTACCACCCATGTACTTCTACCCATGTACTACCCATGTATACTGCTATCCATGATGTACCCATGGGCTATTAAATGGTAAATGGCTGCTTTTTTATATAGTGCTTTTATCCAAAGCTCTTTACTATTGTGTTCCTCACATTTTACCCATTCACTCACACATTCACACACCGACGGCGGAGGCGACCACGCAAGGTGCCAACCTGCTCATCGGGAGCAATTAGGGGTTAAGTGTCTTGCTCAGGGACACATCGACACGCTGCCGCCCGGGAGGAGCGGGAATCGAACCGGGAACCTCCGGATTGCCAGACGACTGCTCTACCTCCCATATCCTACCACCCATGTACTATGGTTGTATGGTATGGTAACTCAGTTACTTCTATTCTGCATCGAACATTGTACATATGTCTATACTGAACACTGTGACCTCTATTTTTACTTCTATTTTACATGCTATACTATTTTATTTCATACTTATCTTGTCTAGCACAGTCTCTGGAGCGTAACAGTAAGAAGCATTTTGTATAAAAGTATTCTGTACTGTGAGGATTGGTTCATTCCCCGCCACACGCTCCGCTCCTTTAAGGTACTGTGTTGATTGATGCATTTCCCGCCACACGCTCCGCTCCTTTAAGGTGCTGTGTTGATTGGTGCATTCCCCGCCACACGCTTTTGGAGCAAGTATCAATTCCAGCGCGCACCTGTCATAGTTTTTTATTAGCGCCCCAGAGGCTTTTTATACTGGGACTTCCCTTCAATCGATGTCGGGTCGTTTTGGAATACAACTGCTTTTGCCTGCTTTTTCCCCGTTGCTGTGCCTCGTCTACTTTCCCTCGAGGACTTTCTGTGGAGATCCGCTGATGAGAACCTTGTTCCCCGTTTGGAGCTGCGCCTCGTTTACCCGCTTTACGCGTTTGCGCTTGGGTGAGTTGGAACCAAACCCCTCTGGATTATTCTGTCTGTGTGTGTGACGAACACCGAAGATTATCATTTTTGCTTGCACTGGACTCAGTTGAAGTGTGTGTTTAGAAGAGACACCGAAGATATCATTTCTGTTTGCACTAAACTCAGCTAGATTGTGTGTTGTGGAGAACACTGAAGATTGTCACTGTTCATTGGTTCTGGACACAGCTAAGGGAGGAGGGAACCACACTGCCTCTGTGTTTCGTTGGACTGTTATTGATATCTCTCTCTCTCTCCATTTTCCACCTCGAGTTAAAGCTGGGAGTATCTGCAGAGCCGCTACAACGTCTAATACCGATTCCCCACCGCTATCACCAGGAGGATCTGCAGAGCCGCAGAGAACTCTGCCGATGGCAGTCTCCCTTGTTGTTTCATAATTGTTACTTTACCCCTTTTGTGACTCTGTAAATAAATACGCCCTAGTATTTGGCTAACTCTGAACTTCCTGTCTGTGCCGTGCGATTGAGGTCGGTTTCAAACCCTAACATGTACTTCTGTATGACAACTATTAAAGAAACTTGAAACTTGTACTACTACCTATACTACCCATGTATAGTACTGCTACCCATGTACTACCCATGTATCCTGCTACCCATGTACTACTACTACTACCACCCATGTATACTAATACCCATATCCTACATTTACATTTAGTCATTTAGCTGACGCTTTTATCCAAAGCGACTTACATGTTCTGTACGACAAGCCATCAGGAAGGGCACAACTCTATCAGCTGAGCAACAATGTTCATCAAAGTGTTGAGTGCTACAGTGTAGGTTAATTTATTAGGACAAGTGCATGACAGTAAAATTAGTTATTCCCTTTTTTTTTTTTTTTTTTTTTTTTTTTCAGATAATGGTTAAAGAAGTGCGTCTTTAGTCGACGGCGAAAGATTGGACGTGTTTCGGCTGTCCTAACTGGGGTGGGTAGTTCATTCCACCATTGTGGGGCAAGGACTGAGAATAGGCGACTTCTCTTTGATGACCCTCCCGGAGCTTGGATAGGAGTAGTTCTGAGGCGGCCAGAAGATGCAGAGCGTAGGGGTCTTGAGGGTGTGTAGTTAGAGACCATTGACCGGAGGTAGGCGGGAGCGGTTCCCTTTGCCGCACGGTATGCTAGGTCGAGGGCCTTGAAGCGGATTCGTGCAGCAATGGGGAGCCAGTGCAGGTCCCTAAGAAGTGGGGTGACATGGGCCGACTTCGGTAGGTTTGAGATCAGGCGGGCCGCTGCTTTCTGAATGAGTTGAAGAGGCTTAGTGGCAGTGGCCGGGAGGCCAGCGAGCAGTGCGTTGCAGTAGTTGAGGCGGGAGATGACTGTTGATTGGACGAGGAGTTGGGTGGCTTCTTTTGTCAGGAAGGGGCGGATCCTTCTGACGTTGCTCAGGAGGAATCGGCAGGTTCTGGTTGTCGCTGCGATGTGAGCAGAGAAGTTCAACTGGTCGTCGAGGACAACACCAAGGTTCTTGGCGGTCGGGGACGCGGTCACAGCTGCATTCTCGACTGTGATGGAAAGGTCGGTCAGGGCGGAGGATTTGGCCGGCAGGTGGAGCAATTCTGTTTTGCTTAGGTTCAGTTTGAGGTGGTTGGTTGTCATCCAGGCGGAGATGTCGGACAGACAGGCCGAGATCCGCTCAGAGACGTGGATATCTGAGGGAGGGAAGGAGAGGAAGAGTTGAGTATCGTCAGCATAACAATGGTAGGAGAAGCCATGAGACGTGATAATGTTACCCAGTGATTTAGTGTAGAGAGAGAAGAGAAGGGGTCCTAAAACCGAGCCCTGGGGGACACCCGTCCGCAGGGGGCGGGTGGCTGACAGGGTCCCTCTCCATGACACTTGGTAGGAGCGGTCATTGAGGTATGATGACAGCCATGTCAGCGCAGAGCCAGCCACTCCCATTCCTGCGAGGGCCGCGAGGAGGATCTGGTGGTTGACTGTGTCGAAGGCTGCAGATAGATCTAGGAGAATCAGGACAGAGGAGAGGCCTTTCGCTTTTGCTAAGTGAAGTGCCTCTGTGACCGCAATGAGGGCTGTCTCTGTGGAGTGACCAGTCCTGAAGCCTGACTGATTAGGGTCTAGGAGGTCATTCTGTAAGAGATAAGCAGTAAGTTGGCTGGATACAGCAAGTGTTTTAGAAAGGAAGGAGAGAAGAGAGACAGGACGGTAGTTGCCTATGACGGTAGGGTTCAGGGATGGTTTTTTTATGAGGGGCGTGACTCTGGCTTGTTTTAGGGAGGTGGGGACCACCCCCGAGTTGAGTGAGGAGTTGATGGTTGCAGTTAGGAATGGGAGGATGTCCGGTGCTATGGTCTGGAGGAGTGGGGAGGGTAGCCGGTCCAGCTGGCATGTAGTCGGACGGTTCGACGTTACCAGTGTCAGGGTCTCGGCTTCTGTAATGGGAGAGAAAGATGACAGAGTGAAGGATGAGGTTCTCGATTCAGCATTTGGAATGGGTGGGGGTTGGGAGAAGGAGCTGCGGATGTTCTCCACTTTTTCCTCAAAGAAGATTGCAAAGTCTTCGGCAGAGAAAGATGAGGGAGGGGGGGGTGGGGGGGGAGTGAGGAGGGAGGACATGGTAGCATGCAGTTTGCGTAGATTCTTGGCAGAGGCCTCGATCCTATGGTGAAAGAAAGAAGCTTTCCCACCCATGTACTACCCATGTACTACTACCACCCATGTACTACTACCATACTACTACTAATCATATATACTACTATCCATGTACTAGTGCCCAAGTACTACTACCCACATACCATATGTATACTACTCCCCATGTATACTACTCCCCATGTATTACTGCATGTACTACTACTAATTTACTACCACCCATGTAGTAGGATAGTTGTACTACTACCCATGTATAATACTACCCATGTACTGCCATTGTACTACTACCCATTATACTTCTACCCATGTACTACCCATGTATACTACTATCCATGTACAACTACCCGTGTATTACCCATGTATACTACTACTACTACTACATATGTACTACTTCACATTTACTACCCATGTACTACTACCCGTGTACTACCCATGTAGTACTACCCATGTAGTAGTACCCATGTTTTACCCCTCTTCCTCAAAATAACTGTTGACAATATTTATGACCTTGAGAACTCCCACTGTTTACTCGTTAGAAGGAACCCAGCACCTGTTTGTGATTGTGAGCACATCATACTTTATCTGAATAATACACACGTGTCATTGTATCTACCATTGTGACAAAATGGCATCCAATGTAATAAAAAAAGTCAACCAACAAACTCGATTCTTGTACCGGATCTCCTCTCTGGTAAACAAGAATACCCTGAAGACTCTGGCAGGAGCACTCATTCAAGGGTACTACGACTATGCTTGCACCTCATGGTACCAAAGCACCTCAAAGGCACTAAAAACCAAATTACAAACATCTCAAAACAAACTAGTCAGACTACTGCCTGACCTGACTCCTAGAACCCACCTCACCCCTGCCCACTTTGCCAACCTAGGATGGCTTAGAGTAGACGACAGAGTACAGCAACTTGCAATGGGCCTGGTCTACAAGATACACTACACGACCAAGGTACCCATGTACATGTCAAAATACTTCCCAAAGGTCAGTGAATACCACGATCACAACACCAGAGGGAGCTCCACAAATCATGTTAAACCCAGATTCGGCTCAAACAAGGGACTAAACACGTTTCGCAATTATGCCACATCAATGTGGAACGCCCTACCCAAAGCTGTAAAGGAATGTGAATCACTACCCACCTTCAAAAACACTCTCAAAGAACACCTGCAAGAGACTGCAATTCGAAACTGGCCCTACAAATGTCCTAACCCAGTTGTACAATAAAGACCAAGCATGGCTTTGTCAGTATTCCAATGTACAGTGCCCCCCCCCCCCCCCCCCCCACCTCCAATGTACAGCCCCACCCAACCCCACCCCACCTACCCAACCTCCTCCAATGTACAGTTTCTATGTCAAATGTATGTCAGTATTCCAATGTACAGTGCCCCCCCCCCCTACCCAACCTCCTCCAATGCACAGTTTCTATGTCAAATGTATATACACTCTTTTTCTGGATTTCTTTTGTATCACAAACAGTACTGTATTTGCAAATCTGGTATGTCATAAATGTATAGATGTAGCAATACTGTCTATCTGTATGTCGTGTGTGTCATATGATGAATTGAAAATGGGGGACCCTGATGGAAACAAGACGAAATTTTTTCTCAGGTCTGCATCCTCTTAACAATTGTATGTATTGAGCTGTACTGTACTGTACCCATTCTGCAATCTGTTAATAAACTTTTCAATCAATTCATTCAATCAATCATTATATTATACCATTAAACCATTATATTATAAAGCAAAAAGACATGAATTAGTCTTGTTTCAATTAGGACAGCAGGATATATCACTGCTGTTTAATTACTACTGTTTATTTGATTTATTTATCTATTTTGATTATGTAAATATTCTCTTTTCGGAAAGGCTTAAAAGTATGTGATTAAGCTATTCATTATTTACAAGCCCCACACAAGGGAATAATGATGCGCCTAATTACAAACTATACCTGTGTGTGTCGAGTGTCATCGATTGAGGTCGTGCAGCCTTTCCTCCAAATGCAGATGCGCGGACAAATAGATTGGCATTAATTTGGCTTTGGTTTATCGTGCAAGTATTAAGTAATCAGATGTATTGCATGGATTTCAGTGTATATCAGATGAGATTAACGACTATAGGACGGCAGAGAGAGAGAAAAAAACGGCGTTTTGACCATTCAGTTGTTGTGGATGTGGAGTGGTGCTGAAAGGACAGCTCCCTTGTGCACAGACAAAAGAGACTTGTATTTACACGAATACCTGTGAGACGGCATAACTAGATGAATCTACATGTAATAGTACTAGTAGCCTTATGATGGAGCGGAACCCATGGCAGGTATTATTACTACCACACAACAAATGGAAAAAAAGCGAAGATGATGTCGCTGGTATAATATATGGCGTGAGTCGTGACCTGTTGAAAAAGAAAGCATAATTATTCAACAACTCCAGGAAACAGTAACTCATGAACTGACATCGACACAATGTAATACTTATAATTCTCTCTAAACGAGATACACAAACCATACATACAGTCTGACTGGCAACACGGAGACATTTATTTTGAGGTGCGCGCAAAGAGACAGAGAGAGGGTGCATGTGCGCCATTGACGTCGATGGGAAATAAATAGACGCGCACATTCCAGAGGCAAGCAAGACTGAACCAGCTGGTTTCCCTCATCATCATGTTCTCAATGGCATTAAGGTGATGAAGACTTGGATGAGGAGGAGGTGACCGATCGATAAGCTGGACGACTGGTCTGTGTGACTTCACTTCACACTGAGTCCGCGCGTCGTGGAGAGGGCAGGGACTCTGGAGACGCGCACATTGGAGACGCGCGGAGATCATTCTCACAAAGAGAAACATGTGGGGAGTCTGCGAAATTACTCCAGCTCCTCTTTAACAACAGTCTAAAAAATGGAACCTATGTCCAGGAAGCAAACACCTGACAACAACCGAATCTCGAAAGGTTGCGCCCGGATAATAAAATCCTAAAAGGGCTTTTTCTTTGAGATTGCCATTATTATACAGACAGACAGTGTGTGCACTGCTGTTACTCTGGAGGACTGCACTTTATACTTTCTTTAACAAGTCATGTCTGATGATACTACAGAGCGATGGGCAAGTTTGACGACAACGAGAGGATAATCCTCAACGTCGGGGGGACCAGGCACGAAACCTACAAGACCACCCTAAAGACCCTGCCGGGGACGCGCCTGGCCCTCCTCGCCGGTGGCTCCTCCGACTCTCATGACATCGAGTCCGTGTTGGATCAGCTGCAACAAGTCCCCGGCTTCATAGAGTACAACGCGAGGACCAACGAGTACTTCTTTGACCGCCATCCCGGGGTCTTCGCGTATGTCCTCAACTATTACCGCACTGGGAAGCTCCACTGCCCGGCGGATGTCTGTGGACCTCTGTTCGAGGAGGAGCTGTCCTTCTGGGGGATCGACGAGACGGACGTGGAGCCCTGCTGCTGGATGTCCTATCGCCAGCACAGGGACGCAGAGGAGGCGCTGGATGTGTTCGAGTTGAACGTCGACAACGGAGACGAGGACGACGAGATGGGGACAAGACTGGGTGTCGAGGACGTGGCCGCCGATGGTTGGAAAAAGTGGCAACCGGTGATTTGGAATCTATTCGAGGATCCCTATTCCTCCAGAGCGGCAAGGGTAAGGGGCCAAGGGCGCACAGCCATGCGGGGGGAGTGTTCCAGCGCACAAGTTCCCCATCCAAACAACACGATCAAAATAACTTTTATTAGGTCAATAAGTCAACCAACATGCAGATTTGCCTTTCAGTTATACCCGTAGGTTTTTTTGTAGCACTTTTTACAACTATTTTTTATTTTTTTTATTTCATGCTTTCATTCTTAAAGCAAAGCGACATGTTGTGTGTAAAGTATGGTTCTGCATTCGAGCCAACATATAGTTGGATTTCTAATGTATGTCTAAAATAATTTCATTTTAATATCCCTGACATTTAGCCAAGGTCCTCAGCTGTTATTTCTTGTGCGTATATAGGTCTATCATGTCTGGTAAGTAGAGAAACTATGAGATTTAATTTTCTAATCACACTCGTGGTGTGAACGAATGACGTCATTGCAAGGGTATGATGGATAAAAAAAAAGCCACTTTTACAGCATCCCCAAATTAGATTCGATTATTAAATACACTATTATTATTAAATACAGATTTGATTGTTAAATACTATTAAATACACTTCAATAGGACATATTTTTCAGCTTGATCAGCAACGTTGGGCTACATTTTCTGTTATAGGCTATACAAAGGAATACCGTTTTGAGGTAATACATAAATAAATAACAGAGGGTCAGAGGTCATAACTATTAGGTTATTTACCAGCAATCCCATTTAGTGTAGCAAAATAGCCCCTCCCCTCTTTGTCACACACTGTATAGGCAAGTGTATTGGACTCGGCTACCCAAGAAGTTTGGGTGGTCAGCCAGTTGATATTGATATGAAGTGATTTTAAAACCCACTGGCTTGGATACATCTCATGTTTCTGACTGATTTCAGGAATGCATGCTTTAGATTTAGATTATATTATAGACAATGTTTATTTATTGCACAGATTTACAAGCCTATAAAAAGACCAATCAATTTCAAGTTCCTGTTTGCGCTGAAGGACAGAGGCCAGGATGAGCTTGCTCGGCCTGCTTTTATTTTGGTGATTGCGCAGTAAATAACTCACTGTGTCAAGGGGGTGAATGTTCTGCTGACTGTGATGTCACATTGTGTAAACAGTCTGACATTTTGGGAAGTTTGGAAATCCTTTAGTCTCATAAAGAAACACTCTCGTGGGTGGGTTGTTGTTCAATTCACACACTTTATATTTGAGGGGATATTGAGGGAAAGTGACACTTTCTCTCTCTTCCTGCTTTTTCAAGCTAACCAAATTGCCAGTTTCGACCACTTGTGTACAACTCTTTGTAGCCTATACCTTCTCCCGAAGATGCTTCACTACGGACCACTTGGTTTGACCACTGCCTGTCTCAGAGAGTGGAGGGCCCAGACGAGGTGACAAGGCATCCGATTCGGACCGTTGAATAAATCAATAACGAGTAGTTTTCCTAGCCGCCAAATCCCAGACTCTGTCTGCCCGTCTGCATTTTCAACCAAGGAGAGGGAACCAGGGGGGCAGAGGGAACCAGGGGGGGAGAGGGAACCAGGGGAGGGAGGGAACCAGGGGGGGAGAGGGAACCAGGGGAGGGAGGGAACCAGGGGGGAGGGGGAACCAGGGGAGGGAGGGAACCAGGGGGGAGGGGGAACCAGGGGGTGAGGGAACCAGGGGAGGGAGGGAACCAGGGGGGGAGGGGGAACCAGGGGAGGGAGGGAACCAGGGGGGAGGGGGAACCAGGGGGTGAGGGAACCAGGGGAGGGAGGGAACCAGGGGGGGAGAGGGAACAAGGGGAGGGAGGGAACCAGGGGAGGGAGGGAACCAGGGGGGAGAGGGAACAAGGGGAGGGAGGGAACCAGGGGGGAGGGGGAACCAGGGGGGGAGAGGGAACCAGGGGGGGGAGGGAACCAGGGGGGGAGGGGGCGGGTGTTTTGCCACCTCTCCCCCTCTCCCTAACCTTGCATGGCAGCTGGCTCTGCAAAATCCATCTAGTCAGGCTTCAAGTTGTAACCATGTGCCCGAATCACAGTGGTTCAGACCAATCAGCATCCTTATGAGGAACTGCTGATGGCAAAGATACTCTGCCAAGTGTGTTTTATTTTTTTTTATCTACTTTTTTCTCCCATTTTCTAAATTTCTCCCATCCCAATTTCGTATCGTCCAATTCTACCCTCCCCTGTCTCGAACGTTGTTAGGCCATGCCTCCCACAAGCCGGCTGCAATGTGGACGAAGCCTTGCATCACGTGTCCCCTCCGGTACTTGAGGAAGCAGCAGTTGCATCTTTTCACCTGCACAGCGCGATCTCTCAGCGTCGGGGGTCTGCGTTTGGAGGGCACGCCGCCCCCGTCGCTTCCTGATTCTGCTGCGCAGGCGCACCAACCGACCTGTAGGAGTCGCTGTCCACAACGTCCGATCCCCACCCATCAGCTTCCCACCCCCTAATACTGCCAATTGTATTAGTATGAACGACCAGCCAAGCTGATAGCAATGCGGAGAGCTGGGCTCGAACCCAGCGTCTCCTGCATTGGTGGTGAGCGCCTTGCCCACTGCACCACCTAGTGTGTTTTTTAAAGTGCCGGTCACATTCCAAACAGTTACAAAGGACGCCTTCCCAGATGGTTCTGGTGTAACAGACCATCTGGCAGGTCAGGTTACCTTCTCCCTTGTTTTCCACTTACAGTCAATCAGCACAGTTTCAGGGGGAGAACACAGAGCAAGCAACTACGATCGTGTCTTTGCCGTGGCCTCATGGAGCTACGACGTTTTGATTGAGAAAGTCTTGTCAATAAAGGTTTAAGAGCACTGGGTCACTTTGAACAGCTGTTTGTACAGTTGTACAGTGTCGCCCACCCACCCCTCCTACCCAACCCCCCCCCCACCCACCCAACCACCTCCAATGTACAGTCCCCCCCCACCCCCACCTACCCAATCCAATGTACAGTTTCTACGTCAAATGTATATACTTTTTTTTTTCTGGACTCTTTTTGTATCACAAACAGTACTGTAATTGCAAATCTGCTATGTCATAAATGTATAGATGTAGCAGTACTACAGTACTGTAGCAAAGCGACATGTTGTGTGTAAAGTATGGTTCTGCATTCGAGCCAACATATAGTTGGATTTCTAATGAATGTCTAAAATAATTTCATTTTAATATCCCTGACATTTAGCCAAGGTCCTCAGCGGTTATTTCTTGTGCGTATATAGGTCTATCATGTCTGGTAAGTAGAGAAACTATGAGATTTAATTTTCTAATCACACTCATGGTGTGAACGAATGACGTCATTGCAAGGGTATGATGGATAAAAAAAAAGCCACTTTTACAGCATCCCCAAATTAGATTCGATTATTAAATACACTATTATTATTAAATACAGATTTGATTGTTAAATACTATTAAATACACTTCAATAGGACATATTTTTCAGCTTGATCAGCAACGTTGGGCTACATTTTCTGTTATAGGCTATACAAAGGAATACCGTTTTGAGGTAATACATAAATAAATAACAGAGGGTCAGAGGTCATAACTATTAGGTTATTTACCAGCAATCCCATTTAGTGTAGCAAAATAGCCCCTCCCCTCTTTGTCACACACTGTATAGGCAAGTGTATTGGACTCGGCTACCCAAGAAGTTTGGGTGGTCAGCCAGTTGATATTGATATGAAGTGATTTTAAAACCCACTGGCTTGGATACATCTCATGTTTCTGACTGATTTCAGGAATGCATGCTTTAGATTTAGATTATATTATAGACAATGTTTATTTATTGCACAGATTTACAAGCCTATAAAAAGACCAATCAATTTCAAGTTCCTGTTTGCGCTGAAGGACAGAGCTTGCTCGGCCTGCTTTTATTTTGGTGATTGCGCAGTAAATAACTCACTGTGTCAAGGGGGTGAATGTTCTGCTGACTGTGATGTCACATTGTGTAAACAGTCTGACACTTTGGGAAGTTTGGAAATCCTTTAGTCTCATAAAGAAACACTCTCGTGGGTGGGTTGTTGTTCAATTCACACACTTTATATTTGAGGGGATATTGAGGGAAAGTGACACTTTCTCTCTCTTCCTGCTTTTTCAAGCTAACCAAATTGCCAGTTTCGACCACTTGTGTACAACTCTTTGTAGCCTATACCTTCTCCCGAAGATGCTTCACTACGGACCACTTGGTTTGACCACTGCCTGTCTCAGAGAGTGGAGGGCCCAGACGAGGTGACAAGGCATCCGATTCGGACCGTTGAATAAATCAATAACGAGTAGTTTTCCTAGCCGCCAAATCCCAGACTCTGTCTGCCCGTCTGCATTTTCAACCAAGGAGAGGGAACCAGGGGGGCAGAGGGAACCAGGGGGGGAGAGGGAACCAGGGGAGGGAGGGAACCAGGGGGGGAGGGGGAACCAGGGGAGGGAGGGAACCAGGGGGGAGGGGGAACCAGGGGAGGGAGGGAACCAGGGGGGAGGGGGAACCAGGGGGTGAGGGAACCAGGGGAGGGAGGGAACCAGGGGGGGAGGGGGAACCAGGGGGTGAGGGAACCAGGGGAGGGAGGGAACCAGGGGGGGAGAGGGAACAAGGGGAGGGAGGGAACCAGGGGAGGGAGGGAACCAGGGGGGAGAGGGAACAAGGGGAGGGAGGGAACCAGGGGGGAGGGAGAACCAGGGGGGGAGAGGGAACCAGGGGGGGGAGGGAACCAGGGGGGGAGGGGGCGGGTGTTTTGCCACCTCTCCCCCTCTCCCTAACCTTGCATGGCAGCTGGCTCTGCAAAATCCATCTAGTCAGGCTTCAAGTTGTAACCATGTGCCCGAATCACAGTGGTTCAGACCAATCAGCATCCTTATGAGGAACTGCTGATGGCAAAGATACTCTGCCAAGTGTGTTTTATTTTTTTGTATCTACTTTTTTCTCCCATTTTCTAAATTTCTCCCATCCCAATTTCGTATCGTCCAATTCTACCCTCCCCTGTCTCGAACGTTGTTAGGCCATGCCTCCCACAAGCCGGCTGCAATGTGGACGAAGCCTTGCATCACGTGTCCCCTCCGGTACTTGAGGAAGCAGCAGTTGCATCTTTTCACCTGCACAGCACGATCTCTCAGCGTCGGGGGTCTGCGTTTGGAGGGCACGCCGCCCCCGTCGCTTCCTGATTCTGCTGCGCAGGCGCACCAACCGACCTGTAGGAGTCGCTGTCCACAACGTCCGATCCCCACCCATCAGCTTCCCACCCCCTAATACTGCCAATTGTATTAGTATGAACGACCAGCCAAGCTGATAGCAATGCGGAGAGCTGGGCTCGAACCCAGCGTCTCCTGCATTGGTGGTGAGCGCCTTGCCCACTGCACCACCTAGTGTGTTTTTTAAAGTGCCGGTCACATTCCAAACAGTTACAAAGGACGCCTTCCCAGATGGTTCTGGTGTAACAGACCATCTGGCAGGTCAGGTTACCTTCTCCCTTGTTTTCCACTTACAGTCAATCAGCACAGTTTCAGGGGGAGAACACAGAGCAAGCAACTACGATCGTGTCTTTGCCGTGGCCTCATGGAGCTACGACGTTTTGATTGAGAAAGTCTTGTCAATAAAGGTTTAAGAGCACTGGGTCACTTTGAACAGCTGTTTGTACAGTTGTACAGTGTCGCCCACCCACCCCTCCTACCCAACCCCCCCCCCCCCCCCCCCCCCCCCCCCCCACCCAACCACCTCCAATGTACAGTCCCCCCCCACCCCCACCTACCCAATCCAATGTACAGTTTCTACGTCAAATGTATATACTTTTTTTTTTCTGGACTCTTTTTGTATCACAAACAGTACTGTAATTGCAAATCTGCTATGTCATAAATGTATAGATGTAGCAGTACTGTATCTGTATGTCATGTATGTCATATATGTTACGATGAATTGAAAATGGGGGACCCTGATGTAAACAAGACGAAAGTCTTTCTCTGGTCTGCATCCCCTTAACAATTGTATGTATTGAGCTGTACTGTACTGTACCCATTCTGCAATCTGTTAATAAAGCTTTCAATCAATCAATCAATCAATCAATCAACTTCCTTTCCATTCTCGTGAAAAATGACAAGACGTACCATTCTATGTCGGTACCATTCGTTTTTGATGGAGAGTGACCGTCTTAAATTTAACAGCGGGCAACCGTTTGTGGGCGACAGACTAGTCGGCCATTGGAATATCTGCAGAGTTTCCCAGGTCACTCTGCTCTATTTCTTTATTTGTTTATTATATGGATCCCCATTAGTCTACACCCATGGGTGAAAGACTATTCTTCCTGGGGTCCGAACACTTACAAAACTTACAACATTGGAGTAATAAAAAAAACTATAAAAACACGAGAAACGCTTAAGTACATTATCTTCAATATCTTCACAATCAACACAAAAAGGCTCCAACCACAAATACAATACTAACTAAATAAATCAATAACTCAACTGTATTTCATTATTCATAACAGTGTTTTTCCAACTTTTTCTTAAAAGTAAATTTGTTGCTGATAATCATAATCTTCACAGGTATACAATTCCAGTATGGAGC